>NC_056736.1:809096521-809181521 GCF_019279795.1 Protopterus annectens
GAAACTAACTTTTATAGCACATCATAAAGTACTTGATTTCAACTTATTTTCTTGAGGTTTTGTAAGTTAATCTTCTATGTTCCAGCAGGGTATGCTGTGATTACATTCTTGAAGCTCAGTACATAACATACACTTCTATATAAAGTGTATCAATATTCACAAATGACAGAATTAATTACACAATTCCAGATAGCTGGGCTGGCAGTGTCACACCTCACATCCAAAATAGGTGGGTACTCTAGATTAGGACTATGAATGCCATCACACAAGCAAATAGCTCTAGTCCTTTAAGTTACACAAGCTGCTTGACAGGCAGGGATCATTCATCACACAATCAACTGCATAAATATGTACATTGTTATTCCTGCATTAAGTAAGATATACAATAGATGGTCAATTCCAATGTTATTGTTCTGAGACTGTCTGGAATGCTGATATACCATTGATGAGTTTCTGTTACAGCAGTTAAAAGGAGCACAGCTGTGTTGGGGGTGGTGGAACACAACCACATGTTCTTCTGGGATACACAATAGTCTGACTATCATGTCACCCCACTGTCTAACATCTCCCTTGACTGATGTACCAGAAATATGTTGCAGTAGGACTGCAGGAATATTCCATGTGTGATGAGGCCTAATGAATAGTAATGGAAACATGATAGTAGAATGGGTATCTGTAGTCCCATGTGGATGTTAATTATGTTCAAGCAGCCCACTACATTTACTTGCATAATGTAGCAGATCCATACATACAATGCCATATCATAATAATCCTTATAAGTAGTGTGTAGGTTACGGACTTACCTTGCAAATACAGCAGGTGACACAACTGTAGTTTAGGGCTGACTTTGTCAGATGCAAGCAGCACACAGCTAGTACATGGGTAGGTACAGGATGTGTGAGTTGCCTGCCATCATTTTTAATTTCTGTATGTGAGTAGGAGTGAGGTGTCAGTCCCTAGGTCCCTAGGTTGTCAAGAAATGTGCTATGCATTGCCTCTTAGCCAAAGCCAGGGCATACTGAGCATGCCTACAGGGACATCAGTAGGGGGTTCCTCATCCGAGTCCTCCTGTTACTGTGGCTGTGGTGACCTAGGCACTGGTAGGGGGTTATGTATCCCTTCCCTTTGCTTATGCTGCTGCAGCTGTTTCTGCAGGATCATAATGTGTGGCATAGCACATACTGTGAATATATGTGCATATGTGGTGGAGAATACCGCAGGCCTCCACCAGATATATCTAGGCCCTGGAACTGTGACTTCAGAAGCCCAAACACATGCTCTATGATGTTCCTAGTTTGTGTGTGCCACATTATGGCATTCTTCAGTGGGTGCATGTGCATTTCTAATGGGTGTCGTCATCCATGGCTCCAGGGCATAGCCAGCATCCCCCAGTTAATGGCTGTGTGGGATTTCCCCCCAAGCAAACATCTGGTACAGCTGTGATATGTCCCTCTTATGGGAGTTGTGATAGCTGCCTGGGCTGCCAGCACACACATTCAGAATAATCCCCTGGACATTGCACATGACTTGGCAGTTGATGGAGTGGTACCCCTTGCAGTTAAAGTACATTCTACCCTGCTCAGCAGGTGGTGCCTTGATGTGTACATGAGTGCAATCTATGGCAACCAGTACTTCAGGGTAGTGTGTTACATGGTAGAACTGTTACATATTGCTGGCCCTCACCTCAGGGAGAGGAGAAAAGACATGTGCTCAGCAGCATGTGGTAGCATAGCATCCAAGAACTAGGTGAGTATCCTGGATGCAGATGCATGTGACACCCCCATCATGTCCCCAGTTGGTCTTTGAAAAATAACTTTAGCTAGTATCCGAAGGGCTACACATGCCTTAGTTTCCACTGAGATGGGGTCCCCTCTGTTGGCTCTGGCTCTGAGTTGAGGGTGGCAGAGCTCAGTGAATTCTAATAATATGCCCCTGTCCCCCAGTAGCACTATCTAATTTCCAGCTCATGTAGGTGTTGACAGAAAAGCAAATGCAGGCCAAAGGACTCCACAAAGAAGAAGTGATAAATCCACTTTATTTATACAGCAGTAAAAGGTTAGCGTTTTCGTCCCTGAAACAAACTAGGAACTTCATCAGACTGGTTTGTTGCTGCTTTTTTGGTCATGTAGCTGTTGGAAGTTTATCGTCGGCCTGAACACTCTTCTCCTTCTCAGCCTAGGCTTATTGTCAGCAGCACCAGCAAAATTGACTTCATCATGTAGCACATACAGATGTAACACACCTGCAGCAGACCCTAGCATTATGTCAGTTAAAATTCCCAAGTCTCTACTCCAATGGTCCAGATTATTGAGGAAAAATCAGAATGTATGGTGTATGCATACTTTATACAGGTCTGCTACTGGTCCAGCATGTGTGATTAGCTAATTATTATGCATTTCACCTTCCTAGATTGTAATTAACATCATTTAATTGACCTACTGTATTGTACAGCATGGTAAAAGTCATAATCAATAACTGAATATATCCGGTTTAACTTACTTGCTGCCTACATCATTACTGTGACGTGGGTGGTCTTTCCACATGAACACACTCAGCAAGCACTACCACCAGGAATTAAAAAAATCCTAAAAGTTACAGGACACACACCTCCACTGGCATCCACATCCAGTGGACATATCAACATGATGTGAGACCCTACATGAAGTGGATATGTGGGCATTCTTACTTCTTTTTGCTGTTCAAGGCTTAAAATTTGATGGTAACTTGAATTTCTTGACTGTCGACGTGAAAGATTTATACACTTGTATACCCCACCAGGATGGTATAGAGTGGGTTAGTTTTATGTTACGTAAATACAATGCACCACAAACGGAAATTAGATTAGTGGAAGAAATGCTGGACATAGTTTTGTCCTATAACTATTTTACCTTTGACACGAAAATTTACCTACAGAAGATTGGTGTAGCCATGGGCTCCCCCTGTGGGGGTAGCTTTGCTAATTTAGTCATGGCTTTTTGGGAGCAAGAAGTGTTGGGTAAGAATGTAAGCATTATGAGCAACATTAAGTACTATACACGTTTTCTGGACGATATTTTCATCCTAATTGAAGGTGATGAAATTATGGCCGTTGATTTATTGTCCTTTTTAAATTCCAGTACTGAATTTTTACATTTTACATATAATTTTAATAAGGATAGAATAACTTATTTAGATGTTGATTTATGTAAGGACTACAGTAATCAGACTTTTTATGTGAAAATATACAGGAAAGAAACTTATTCCAACACCTTCTTGCATTACAGTAGTAATCATCCGACACACCAAAAGAGGTCTGTTGTTAAAAGACAGTTTTTAAGCAGGGGTTATCCCAGACAATTTTTAGAATTAATATTTAAGGAAGTGATTCACAAAAGAGATTCTGGTTTATATCTGCTTATTTTAGGCTTGAATTCACATCAAATAACAGAATCACATAATACTAATTCGTTTTCTATAAGTTTGGGTTTCATTACCCCATATAGCTCTGATGGTGATATTATTACTTTTATTTTGAACAAAAATTGGAATATGATCAAAATAGATCGAGACATTGGTCATCAATTACCATCTAAACCTAAGATCATTTGGAAACGAGGTAGAAATTTAAAACAAATTTTACAAAGTAATGCGAAGACAGTCACATCTTTTAACAGAAAAGGTATGTTTCAGTGCAATATGTGCAAATATTGTTCACACATACTCACAGGAGAATCCTTTATTATCAGAGGGGTGTCTTACAAAGTAAGACACAAATTTAATTGTCAATCAAAAGGTGTGATCTATTTAGCTCAGTGTAATTCCTGTCCTGCCTTTTACATAGGCAAAACCAACAGGAAATTATGTGAGCGTATTTATGAACACTTATACGCCATTAGAACAAAAAAGTTAGATAATGCACTAGCTAAACATATTACAGAAAACATCTATCACACATTTACCTTTAAGGCTATTGATTCTGTTATTACAGATGGTAGAGATGGCCCTGAGCAGGTCTTATTGGAAGTCTTGGAATTGTATTGGCAACTGCGTTATCATGCGTATGTATTACCAGGCTTGAACGAGACATGTTCACTATATCCTTTATTGAAATTAAGGAGTCTGCATAGGTAAATTATTTTTAGCTTTTTATGTATATTTATTTATTTATTATGTATTTTAGTATTCAAGTAATACATAAAATATTTATTACGTTGTATGGTTCTGAGCATCTTATTCATTGTTATAGTTTGTCGCTCATCCATCAATTAGTATTTATTTTATACATTTTACATATTTCATAATAATTATTTTATTTTTTCTTGGTTATAGGGTTTAGTTGCATTACTATAGTACGCATATATTACTTAATTATTGTACTATGATGTTTTAGTACATTATCATTTACATTATTAATATTATTATATTAAGACAGGATAAATACGTAACATTTAGTAACAACTTGAAACATTTATTTTCATGTTCAACTATTATTTATTTGTTGCGGAGTTTGTTGCTGTTTAAGACAATGTTTTTTGTTGCCTGGTTACGGCATTTTCTACTTGGCGCCAAAACCAGCTATTTAAATGTTTTTTAAGATGTAATCTGGTTAGTCTGAAGAAGTTCCGGTATTAAGCGGGACGAAAAGCGCTTTACTACATGTTCTTTTAATAAAGGCTGGATGTTTTTTGGGACATTATCGTGTGGATTACCTATTTATGACAGTGTATATCCTTCATAGGAGTAGTTTTTATCCAGCATTCCATTTGGCATATTATCGTGTGAATTTCCTATTTGTAACAGCGTACAACCTTACAGGAGTTGTTCCTGTTTAACATCTTATGTGGAATTATATATGTGACTGTGCTTTGTGACATTTTCATTGATCCACATCTTTTGGGTGGACGAGAAGCGCTGCAGTCCTTGTGTGCTTTACTTATCTATTTTTGTCACTAGGTCCTGTGCAATAGAAAGTACAGAATGCAGTTCTTTCTTCATGGTATTGTTTTGATACACAGTTTTGGAAGAGTTTATCTTCTGTGAGAAATACTTTCCTTAAATATTTTTCTTTAAAATTTGACAGGAATATATCATAAAAGACATTTGAATTTTCCACCAAAATAATCATTGAGAGTTTCAGTTTTAGAATCCAGAACTTATAGATGAAAATTGGTGTAAATAAAGAAATCCTGTCAACGATAAACGAATAGAGCAGAGCAGAAATTCTTTGCTGCCTTTAGCTTTCCATCTTGGCCGCACCCTCATGGACTTGCTTTTTTGAGTGAGTAATAGTGAGCATCAGTTGTAGATCCTGCATGTGTGTTTAATGTGTGATGTTTATTTTTTTGTTAATAAGAGAAATGCAGTAATTGCTTTAATTTACTACTTACTTTTTCATTTTAAGCTACATACATACATAGGTTTATATGGGCTAGTTTCTACTAGAGAAGTATATATGTTTTGCCTTTTGCAAGTGCAGTGTGATAGCATTTCATTAGTTTTTTTAACAAATGCACTAAAATAGTGAGTTTGTGGGAATTTCTTTAGTTTTCATGATGATAATGTGTTGATGTGATGATATATCAAGAATGTAGATTAAAAATAGCCACATTGAGCAAAATTATTTGTTTATCACATTCTATACAAATACATAAATAAATAAATAAATGCACAATGAAATGCAGATTATAGCTGTTAATTTTGAAACATTTCTTTGATGCAAATGACTGATGTTACAAAGACAGAAAATAAAAATATTGACCCTAAACTGATTGAAAAAGGAATACAGCCATTTTCTTTTTCGACTCATTGATAAGGCAGATAAACTAACTGCTTGTAATGGACAAGGGCTCAATTCCAGCATTTCTATCAAGATTGCATTGCAACTTAGAAGTCATAACCAAAGACATTTTTTCCAGCTCTGGACTGACCATCTACTATTCCATTCCCATGAAAGATTGAATGACACTAAATGACTTTGAAACTGGCTCCAGTACTCTAGCTCCTATATTTCATTCAATGTAATACTAAGGTCCACCTCAATCACCCCCCCCCCCCGATCTTTTATCTCATGAGGGCATTTCTAACACTCATTTTATTCTACAGGACCAGTGACAGAAAGAGGGAGAAGGACATCCAAAATGGACATGAATGCCAACATTCACAGAAATGCTGGAGCCTAATGAGAATGATACACTAGAACTACATGAGAACACACCAGTGGACCATAAGCACCTAGCATGGCAGTAATCATCACATTTCTACCTGACCACCGCAGCTTCTTTTTTTTTTTCACCAAGAAGACTCCTTATTTCAAAATAGTATTCCCTGGAACACAGCTTTGTAATTTCTTTCACTTTTCCTTCCAGAGGTTTTCCTATTTATTTTCTGTTTTCCCTTGCATCTCCCAATCTATGTGAGCCAAGCTGGGATTTGTTTTTATCCCCTTTCAGGACATCCATTTAGATATCTGTTTTGTGCCATATTCCACTCTGAAGACTGGTTAACTGACACAATGAAAAGTAACTGGCCCCATGTACGAAGGCTGGTTCTGGACATGGTTTAATCCAGAATCACAGAATCATGATCACAAGAAAAGTCAAAGACTTTGGACTCCAGTGGCGCATTTGTTTTCACAAACAGTTCTCACAGTAAAATGTGCAGGAACTTTTCAAGGATATTGCTGTACTTACCACCATGTAATGTTCTTAGAAAAGAGGCTTCTCTGATATTTTGCACATTTCTGGACCATGTTTTTGTAAGCCTAGAAACATTTTGTAGAAAGATTTTCCATTCAATGAATCTTTATTTTTCATGTGTTCACAATACCTTTTGTCTTTTATTGGGACCTTTCTTATATGATGTTCTTGTTTAGGTCACATACAGTGGTCAAAAGCAATTGAGATTTTTCCAGTCATGGTATAACTGTGGTCTGATGAAGCACCCCTAGTGGCAAGAAAGCACTAACCAATTAAAAAATTAAGAGTCTTTCCACTATGTTTGGTCCTTGCTGTTTCTTTTACACTATGTTGAGTTATTTTGACTTCAGGGACATTTATCCAATCTAGAGTACCTGTTTTTTTTCACTATTGATGTTTTTTGGGTGTTGCTGTGGACCATGGCAAAAGGCCAGGAGATAAAGTTGGACTATAATCCAGATGGTTGCAGTTCCAGGTCTGATCATTTTGGCAGATTGGTTCATGTTGCACAGAATCAACTCTTAGTCCAAGTGCATGGAGAAGATGAACTGACAAAGGTAACTGATTTCAATAAAAAGCATTTTTATTCTCTGATTAGACAACTGAAGAATGACCTTTTTTAAACTGAAGAGAGTCCAGTGGCAATGCCTACATTTGGAGGCATGTATCTATCACAAAGTAATACCTAGAGGGCTCAAGATATCAAAGATATTGAAGACGATGATTTATGGGAAAACACATCCTGAACTTTTAAAGAGTTGACAGAAACTTAATTTGGATCTGGCTTTTAGTTACATCAGGTTATTGATTGAGTTTTTTTAAACTTGTTGAATTATCCTTATTGGATGATGTATGTAAGCAGCAACAGCATTTGTAGAATGTCATTCCACCTGAAGTGTTTCACCCAGCATTAGATGAAATCATTGATAATGTCAGCTCATGCTTACAATGGTTAATTGTTCAGAAGAAAAAGAAACTTGAAAGGGATGTGTCAGACTTTAGGAAGGGATGTGTTTTCATGACTGAAGTTTAATAATTCTAGCAGTGAGGTGAATGAAGCGTGCGTCACTAACTTGGCTGCTCCAATTCGTATGAATGGCTCACCTCTTACTACTACAGTAAACAGCCTCTGCAGGGTTCAAACCCAGGACCCTGCACACTATAGACAAAGTGATTTACCACTAAGCCATGCCAGATATACTTAAATGAATGCCTAGCAGTATGATTCATAGGTTAGTACTAGGCTAACTGCCTTTGCGAGCCAATTTAAGCCTAGCCAATTATCCCTTGTGAGACTTAAACCCTGATCCTTGTGTGTGCAAGGCAGATACCTTAACCATTAGGTTAGGCCACCCTCCCAACCCCTTTTGGGTTACAGTAATAACTACTACAGCATCATTTGATGTCCTTGTTACAAATGCACCATCACCGAACATTGTTCAACAAGACATCTGTAGGAAGACTACAACATCCATTGAGTCTTAACTATTTTTTCCATCACTCCCACTCCCCATTTGGAATCCAGACTATGCCAAGAAGAATCATTCTCTGAGCTGAGGGAGAAAGTGGAGGAAGCAGAATCCAGAACCAGAAATAGGATCATTTAAGACAATCAAGCTGATGTGAGAACTGATGACAGGTCCTTGATTTTTAATTTTTAATTTATCATTTAAATATTTGACTGTTTCTCAAGTTTCTGTGCTGGAGAAGGGTCTCTCCTTCATTCCAACAGCTAAAGCTGACTTTACAGGCACTATTTTACATCTTAAGATGTTTGCTCATAATGTAATGCTTATAAATATATTCTCCAGTAGTTCTAACACGTTTATGCTTAAGAAAACAAGTATGTTTACCCCTGTCTTGGATCTGCTCATTTAGAATATGTTCCTATTTTCTCCCTTTGTCTCCTGTTTATTTTAGGCATATCCAGATATATTTATCTAAGATCATACATCTCAATTCTACATATTTTTGCAGAATAACCAAATTGTTGCCTCATATTTTTGGTCTGCCCCTCATAAAAATGTGTTTTGTTTGATAAATCACTGGGATAATCTAAAGATTAAAGCCACTAAATAATGACATGACATTGAGCTTCAGACGTCATATCCTTCAGAAAATGCATGCTAACACAAATCCTGTTATTCTAGCAACTTTCTTAGTTTATATGAGCAATATTAAAAAAAATGTGTCTCTATTTCTGTGCATCTGCCCCCCCATTATGTCAGGCTTTGTCCAAATTTCTTGTCTAAAGAGGTTGTGAGGTATGTCTAAGAGATAGAGAGGTACACAAACCTCTTAACTGATGCTGCTGCTGTTGCTGCCAGGGGATCACTCGATCACTTTTCACCCTCTCTCTCTCCCTCTCCCTCTCTCTTTCTCTCTCATACACACACACACACACACACACACACACACACACACACACACACACACACACACACACACACACACACACACACACACACACACACACACACACACACACACACACTTTTTCTGTTTTGCTCAATATACACACACGCGCTTCATTTTAATTTTTTTTCTTTCTTATTTTCTACTCACTAAACAGCAAAAGCACTGCTTAGTGAGTGTAAAATAATGGCGGCTCTTAGGTTTTTTTAGTCTGCGCTCCAAAGCAGCAGAATTGTCTGACTCATTTTTCAGCAGGCATTACCTGTAGATTAACACCCTGCTGGAGAACTTTTGTTCTCCAATCCAGATGCGATCTACAAGTCACCCATTCTCTAAATGAATTACCTTTATAAAACAAAGAGGTAAGGGTCAACCATTAGAGAAGAGATCACCTTACAAAAGGGTTAGCATTGAGAGGGTCTTTTATGCAAATCAGGTTTTAATTCCTTCCAGTCCCTAAGCTAACCACAGAAACCAATTTGACTGTCTTCCTTAAAATCTTATCCAATGAATCCAACTGGGTCTCACATGCCCCCTTGTTGAACTGTTTAAATATGAGCCTCTGTTAAAGTGTTATAATTACTGATTTGACATAGGGCCAGATTCACGAAGGCTTGCACTTAGTCTTAGAGTAGAGTAAGACTCCATGCAGCCATCATGTCCGACGAGCGATCCAGGAACAGCCTGTAGGGGCGTGTAAGAGAGCTCCTAAAACGGCTCTTACACGGACAGGACTGGGATATGCAAATTACCTCAATTGCAGATGAAAGGCATGCAAATGAGGTAGATTTGCGATTCAGAAAACCCGAACCTGTCCGAGTAAGAGCAGTGTTATTTGCAGAAATGTACTCAGTTGACAACTGAATACCATTCTGCAAATAGCAAAACGGAGCCGTGACAGCTCCAAATAAAGGTCGTATCCAGTGCAGGAAGCATGCCAATGGCCAAATATATGGCCATGTGAAATGTTTCCTTATGCAATATGAAAATAATAATATATATATTTTTTTTCGCCGATTTCCGATGTTTAAGCATAGCGCAGCGCCGCACAAACTGGCTGCGCTCTAAAACCCAGAATACAAAAAATTAAAACTCACAAATGTGGATTTTATTGAAATTGTTAATGTACAGTGTAAGGGAATGGCAGGCTGAAGACAACATGGCCACCAAGTAGAGGTTGCTAAGGGGGGAAGCTCAGTCTAAGACATGTAACCAAGCATTAGTAGGCAATCCTATGTAAATGAGTGTTAGGATAGTTAATCACAAGTTTACATAGCAAATGAGAACAGTCAGTAGAGTGTAGGAGTAGGATATGGGGAGTAACAGAGTAGAAGATAGGTGACAGCATGAGGGGGGTATGTATGAAAGAAGTGAAACTCATTGGATCAGAGTGGCATGTGTCAGCTGTCATTCACACATCATGGAACGAGGTGTATCAACAGGTAGGCTAGGGAAAGGCAAGAAATGGAAGGTGTATGCCGTGGATAACACCAAAGTTTCTTGCTGAGCGGGTATGCGAGCATGTGTGTGCTTGTAAACCCGTATAAGCAAGTTTTAGTCCGTGTAAGCATGTGTGCGTGCATGTTAGCTGCTGTGCGCGTGTTTGCACTTGTGTGCATGGCGCTGCCCCCCTGAGGAAACATAAATAAAAAAGGAAGCACAACAAATAGTAGGAAGCTACCAGGGAGTACTAGCAGAGCTAGCAGGTGAAAACAATCAGAATCAGGCAATTACACAGGCAGTACACTAGCCCAGCCCAGCCTAGCACTTAAAACTCTGCAAACAACAGTCCATTATGTTTCTCACAACAGACACTGCAGTAAGCCAATAGAAGGGAAAACTGAAAAAGCTTTACTGAGACAAAGAAATGTTAGGGGCTGCCATTGCTGTTATAAGGTGACATATGCAACATGCTGAGGGTGGTGACAATGGAAATGCTTCTGGACAACCCACAGTGAGGAGACGGAGAAGAGTGTACAGGCCCAGGGTAACCTACCAGGGGCTACATGAGCTGGAGATAGTGGAGCACTATAGAGTGGACAGAGACCTCCTACAGCAAATTGTTGAGCTGTGCAGGCCACGCCTCACACACAGAACCAACAGAGGGGAACCCATCCCAGTGGAAACCAAGGTATGTGTTGGCCTAAGAATATTAGCAACAGGTACCTTCCAGAGACCAACTGGTGATATGATGGGGATATCACAGGCATCAGCATCCAGGGTACTACACCAGTTCCTGGATGCCATGTCAGCACATGTCGGTGATCATGTATATTTCCCCAATTGTTGTGAGGTATTGGCCAGCAATATGCGTCACTTCCAGCAAATAGTGGAATACCCTGAGGTAGTGGGTGCAATAGACTGCACGCACATATGCATCAAAGCACCAGCCGGCGAGTGGGGTAGGGTCTACTTCAACCGCAAGGGCTTCCACTCCATCAACTGCCAGGTCATGTGTGATGCCCAGGGCATAATACTGAATGTGTGTGCAGGCTGCCCTGGAAGCTACCATGACTCCCATATCTGATATTTGACGCAGCTGTACCAGACATTTGCCAATGGGGACATCCCACATGGTCACCTAGTGGGGGATGCTGGCTATGCACTGGAGCCGTGGCTGATGACATCCATCAGAAATGCACACACACCTGAACAGGAACTCCATAATGAGGCACAAGCACAAACACGTAATGTAATCGAGCATGTGTTTGGGCTGCTCAAGTCATGGTTCCGGTGCCTGGACACATCTGGTGGAGCCTTGCAGTACTCACCAACTACATGTACCCAAATTGTCATGGTATGTGCTATGCTACATAATATGATCCTGCAAAAACAGCTGCAGCAGGACCAGCATAGGCCTGGGACAAACAGCCCCCCACCATTGCCAAGGCCATCACAGGCAGAGTGCGACTCGGAGGAGGAACAACCTGAGCCTGCCCCAGTAGGCAGAAGGAGGCATGCCCAGTATGCTTTGGCCTTGGCAAAGAGGCAACGCATAGCACATACACTGGCTCAGTAGGAACTCTGGAAATGATAGATCTCTCTGACTCACACATATAGTAAAAGGGATGCCTAAGTTGACACTACCTGCTTTTAAACATGTACAGGGAGTGTAGTAGGTGCATCCGACATAGGCAGCCCTGCAGCACCACCTAAGGCATGATTACCATGTGTTAAGCAATATAAAGCAGTGCTTAACAGCATTTACCACTATGTAGTATATGCAAACAAAATCGCGCACACCAACTAGCACAACTGGGGTCAATGTTCAGTAATATTGGGCAATGTCCAGCAATGTTGGTGAATAATGAGCAATGTCAGACAAGCCTGGTCAAAGTAGGGCATAGCTGAACAAAAGCCAACATGCTCATATTTGCTTAACTGGCCCTTAAGCAGTCTGGTCTGCTCAATATGAAAATATAAAGCTGTAATGGGCCTTGAACCCAGGATACTGTGCACTACAGCCAAAGTACTGAACTACTAAACCATGACAGTATTGCAGTGGTCAGTCTATATGAAGGAATGTTGATAAGTCTATGGAAAGTATTTCATGGAAACCCTGCAGGCACAGCATAATCCTTGTTGAGTTATGACACAAAGGTGAGTCCTGCAGTGAGAACAGAACCTGACTTCCAACACACACAGTATAAATGTTAATATCGATCATGTTCGCACACATCAACAAATGTAGTGGATCTCAGATAGCAACATACTGAAAGGTCACACTGGGCATGCTCACACACTTGAATAAATGAGACAAATGTCAGGCAACAAAACAAGGAATGGCAGAACTGGGCATGCTCACACACTTAGGCCATGTCTGAGTACAGCAGTGGGCCACGCATATCTGGCAGTTGCATGTGTTAACCCAGGAACCTGTCACTATACAGCAATCCACCCTGTGCACACAGTTATATGACAACAGACACATCTATAATATAGTGGAACCCTGTCATAATCAAATATGTTCTGCAGATACCAAAGTTGTTCATAGAAACTGGTAAAGCAAAGATGATAAAGACCTGCAAACAGTATCAGCAATAAACATTGTGCATCTTAAACATTAGCATAGGTTCAGAGGTCGATACTAGGCTATCTGCCCTAGTGCATGTACAAGCCTAGCCAGAGTGTGTTTGGCATTCGCAACCCTGTCAGATTACTACACTGTGTGTGTGAATAGTAGGTCACACAAGATAGCCCATGTGCGTTTAGGCTAGTGTGCCTCTGTCTAGCAGGGACACAGAAGATATCCCAGGGGTAAACATACGATCACCCATACAGTCGTCAAGATGTCTCCTGTAAGTGGTCAGTGGGTGGCTCTGCCTATGTGAAACTGGGATTACATTCTGGAGTGATTGGAGCCTCTGGGATAAGAATCTGTCCCTCCACAATGTCCTATTAACATCTGTGCTGAGGTATACATCCCTGGAGTGTGTAGCTCCAAGGGAGTCGGATATCCTGAGGTGGATCATGTCCAGTAATTCTGAGTTGAGTATATCTGTAAACAACAGACACATATCATATCTGAGTAGGTGGTAAGCGACTGAGTAGAGCTGACGTTACTGCATCTGAACTGTGCAGGGCATCTGTGTGAGTCCCTAGATCTGCTTGGTGAGGAACTTCCGTGGCCAGTACAGTTGCTGCAGGTGTCAGGTAAGGTACACCCCAAATGTGGCATTGTAAACAAGCTGGATGTGATGAGTATAGGGGCACAATGACCTCACTCGATCTAAATGTGAAACCATATGGGATAAGGTGGCCCACATAGAAGGTGTGTCCAACCACTTTGGCAACATGAATGTCAAAGGCGACAGTACGAACAAGTCATGTCCCCAAACCCCTAACAACTCCTACCGTATGTAATGGAGTACTACCTATGTGGTAATGTGTGGGCATGTTGTTATTCCCAAAGGGGATGACTATGCAACTAATGGCATTTAGCTGTAGGCCATGGCTCAGGCACCAGTCATCCATCTCTGTGAGACCCTGTTTGAGTATGCATGTGGCAGCTGGAGAGTTGATCATGGCACCCAGTTTGCAGTCAAGTGCAAACATGTTCAGCCATATTCCCCCTGTGGTAGCCTGTATGTCAGACAAATATATACTGAACAAGAGAGGTCCCAGGACCAAGCCGTGTAGGATGCCACGTGTAACTGGTGTATAGTCAGACATGGCAACTGCAATTCTGACCATGTGGGTGCTATCCCTGATCCAGGTATCAATCCATCGTGTGAGATATGTGTCCATATCGACACTGGTGAGCCTATGCATAATGGCCCAGTGGGTTATTGTGTTGAAGGGTTTTGCAAGGTTCAGGTAGGCTGTGTGGACAGCCGTCCCTATGTTGATGGACCTGTTAGCCATTTAAAGAATACAAACAGGTTCAAGAGCCAAGATCTGCCCGCAACAACGCTGAAATTTGTAGGACACAGTGTCTGTAGGTTCCCGATGTGTATGTGTATGAGTCCCATGACAATACGCTCCATAGCTTTGCAGAACAGGCTACTTAGGCTAATAGGGCAATATTGTCTGTGGTCCCTTTTGGCACCAACTCTGTGGAGCAGGACAACTGTCACTGTACGCCATTCCTTGGGTACATATGCTGTGGTAACTCCGATATTGAACAGTGATGTAATGTGAGGGTTACGTCTGTCATGATGCTCGTGTAAGATGCAGGCTGGTACAGCATCTGGTCACATTGATACTGTGATGTACGCTTTGGGAAGGGCAGCATTCACCTGTTACTGTGTGATGTCAGGGAGGTTATACCCTGTTGGGATGGATAGTTGCTCCTTAGGGGGGATGTGTGGGCGACATCTGCACTGAACCTGTTTGCCAGGATGTTGACAATGGAAGTGGGTTCAGGGTAGGTTTAGTCAGTATGCAGTAACTCACAGCATATCAGTGAGTGTCCACCCAGGTTCCTGACATAACTGAAGAAGGCCGTGTGATAGTCCTATGTGTCTGTTGCAATTGTCTGGTAGATGCGGCCCTTAGAAAAGTTCATGAGTGATTGTAGCTGTCTGCTAGTACAGATCACAGATGCCTTCCCAGTCTGGGATTGTGCTCTATCATGTAGTAGCTTCCTCCTGACGTTGTACAGCTTATTAATGGCTGGGGTCTACCAGAGAGGTCCCCTGCCATTGGAGTAGTGAGTCCTGTTGTTATTTTGGATAGCACAATCCATGCAGTCCACTAGGTGTCCATAGAATGTGTATGTAAAGGATGCAGCAGTGTGAGCTGTATTTGCCACTGTCTCGGGGTCTCTGATGGATACCACCTTGCTTTGGTGAAGTGAGACGTTGGCTCATGAGAAGTTCACTAAGATTACCCAGGATGGGTGTGTGGAGGGTATATGCATGTCCAGTGAGATACATGTATGTTCTGACCTTACCAATGAGGGGTATATCGCTGGTGTGGAACATAGAGTCCCCATGGTGGTGATGATCAGGTCCAATATGTATTCCCCCTTGTGGCTATGCTGACTGGTTGTGCCATAGCATATGAGTCTACAAATTGTAGCGACTGTTGGGTTAGGGTGTTGGGGCTTGAGTAGTATCCCCAGTCAATATTTGTGTATATGAAGTCACACAATATAATGGTGTTTGTGGAGACCTTCATATTCTCCATAGTTCCCACGAAAGCCGAGTGTGGTTCCTGAGTTTGGGAATGTGTTCTGTAGCAGGCAGCAAACTGAAAGGCAGTATTGCACAATGGTAGTTGTATATGTATGGTTTGTGATTCTTTGTGCAGTGCTACTAACCCGGAGGTGTGTGTATCTGTGATGTATATGGATACTCCCCGTAGCTGTGTTGTCTGTTCCAAGTCTTGTTGTCAGACAGCATGGTATGAAACATAACCTGGTAGTGCTGGTGCACATAAGCGAGCCTGAACCAGGTGTCTGTCAGTGCACAGATATCGCTATCCTCCATACTGAGGAAAGTCCTGAGTGTCCACAATATGAGGTTAACACAACTGTTGTTGAGCAGCATTATCCTTTGTTTCATTTAACCTGTAATGTCTATGGAGGTGGGTTTGTCTTCTGAGCCCTGCTTAAAAAAAGGCACTATGGTGGTAGCAAGAGCCTTAGCCAGCATTCCAAAGTACAAGGGTGACAGGTGCAAGCTGTCCATAGTGAAGCTACGTGGCATGTTGAGCATGTCACCATAGGCTGACAGACATTGTATCCCCTATGAATTAAACAAATTTGTTAGGCAACTGTTAAATGTGATATGTTTGTCCATATACTGTGACATCATAATTGGTGGGTGTAAGATGCTAGACAAGGTCAGGGTCATACTGGCCTGGGCTACATGATCAGAGAGTTCCTCCATGTATCATGTCATGTGGTCCAGGGAGTAACATCTGAGGTTATACACACCAGCTTGGACAATGATGGTGCCAGTCCTGTGCTTGCTTTGGAGTGACTGGATTGCCTGTGTTATGCGGCAGATCCTGGCACCCAACAGACAGCCCAAAGTGACTATTCCCTTGTTAGGGCTGGTGAGTGGTACGTCAGAGTGTCTGACAATAAGTGTCACCTATTACAAGTGTATTAGGTGTGTTGTTTAGCCCGAAGGGCAGTGATTGTGTGGCACACTGACATTGTGAGCTATGTGATATGTGGGTATTGTAGTGGGGTAGCAGGTGTGTGTGTGTCTTCTTTGGAGGTCTCTGCTGCTTAGGTAGAGTACATTTACAGCATCCGAGTATGTCTATGTGTGATAATGTGGTTTGAGTGCCGTTGCTAGAGGATATGTGAGACTGATATGTGGTGTGTGTGGTTACCTTCACCATCTGATAGACTGTGCCAGTCATGGGTCGAGAGAGTTCAGCACTCTGTATAGGTGCATCTCACACATATATCTGAGTTTGTCGGGAGGAGGAGAGGGTTGTCTGTGTACATAAGGCAGATGTGGCATTGTGTCACTATCACAATATCCACCAGCTGGACTGGAGAGTACACACGAAACCGACCTCTGGACATGCCAGCATATTATCATGACATACTCTGTAGCCTGATCACAAAGGACCATTAGGGTATTAAGCATATAAAAGAGTATAACAGGGATTAGTGCTCATGTTCGTTGGTGTTTTGTAAAGAGTAGCTGAGAAGGAGTCCAGACTGAATCATGACACCTCCTTCAGCTATGTCATAAATAGCAATGTACACCCATATATATCCTGAGTCAGGGCCAACTGTACCTGAGTGACAATGCCGACATCATGACAGACAGGCCCATATGTACATACCCATCTCCCACTGACAATAGTTCATATCATCATACCAGGAGATAACACATGTAGAATGGATGAGCAGCTACCCCCACTGCCAAAAGCATGGCAGCAAGTGGAATACATTGATTCCCAATATGTGTCATGCACAAACTACAGAACAAACAGATGATCTCATGCACCTGGACAGTCAGCTGAGCCTCACCCCCTACACAGGATGTGGAACCGTTGAATGTGTCACAGCTACATATGGCACTCCCCAAAAGTGTTGGTGCACAACACACCATGGGAAGTCAAGTCCAGTACGCCTATGAAGTCTGATCTGCAAGGTCATGGAGTCCACCATGGTTGCAGTCATAAACAGAGCTACTGGAAGCTGTCATTCACACAACCCTACCAACCGTGGTATGTTCATGTGCGGATCATGGTTCCCAAACATGCTAGACTCTTTACAAGGCAGCCACCCTGGACATACATCAATGAACACATCTACACATGTATCACATAGATGTTGAATAGCCCTTTATCAACATCCCAGACACATGTAGTATCCACAAAACCTGCAAGCTGTGCATAAATATGTGTTGACATATGACGGAATGTCAATGTGTCCACAGATAGATCACACAAGGTAAGGATTCTGAGGTCTTGTTCAAGCTGTTGACACCTGCTGACCCACATGGACCATTCCTGGAATGGCATAAAACAAAGTGTACACACATCACCATGTCCAGTCTGATGATGTCACCATCCTATAAATACAGCAGGAGAAGGAAAACCAGCCAATAAAGCAAATAGCGCACCGTGTTAATGTGTCTCTTTCTAGTATCATAACATCGTTAGGTAGGGGTTTGAATCTGTTGCAAACAGTGAGTGTGTGTGTGTGGGGGTGTACATGTGCAGTTTCCTTTGAGAGGTGTCCCCTTTTTGGAGACTGGGAAAACTCACTAAAAGAGGTACATTCCTCTTTGGAAAGTCTGATGATGTCACCATCCTACAAATACAGCAGGAGAAGGGAAACCAGCCAGTAAAGCAAATAGCATGCCATGTTAATGCGTCTCCCTGTAGTATCATAACATAGTTAGGTAGGGGTTTGAATCCTGCAAACAGACGATGTGTGTATGTGTGCAATTGTCTTTGAAAGGAGTGCCCTTTTTGGAGACTGGGAAAACACACTAAAAGAGGTACATTCCTCTTTGGAAAGACTGATGATTTCACCATCCTATAAATACAGCCGGAGAAGGGAAGCCACCCAGTAAAGCAGATAGTGTGCCATGTTAATGCATCACTCTCTCGTATCATAACATAGCAAGGTAGGGGTTTGAATCCTGCAAATGCTGACTGTGTGTGTGTCAATGCGGTGTGGGTTTTGCTTTTACTATGGTATGACATAGTATGATTACAACAGTAAGTGCATTGTACACATCAGGTATCTGCGTGGCAAATATATATGTGTACATGTCCCCTCAATCAGTACATAGGTTTGAAGCCTGCATACTACATGAATACATTTGTTTCCATTGACAGGTTGTGCCGCTGCTTCTCAGATCGTAGGTCACATATGTATGTATGTGACAAGGCCGTCCACTGTCGTGTTCTGTGGCCAAGGTCATCTGTGGCACACACACCCATGACAGTTACTTAAGAGTAGTGTGAGTGAGGGTATATGCCTGGGGTATATGTCAGACATGGTCATACACAACAAAGACTGCCAAGAATGGACAGTCTTTATAGATGTACGACTGCCTTGTGGATATGCATTCAGGCCTCTAATGTCTTATGTGATACACCTTGGGACTCCACAATACCTATGGATATGTGGATACCAAGGGACACATGACATAACATGAGGCTGTATGTACACATTGGTACCCAAAATACATGTTGAGGGCTACCACCTGCGTGGTACTGACGGGATAGTATGTATAGTACATGAGAATGGCTATGCCATATTCGACTTACTGCTATACAGCATGTATCAGACAACAGGTATCTGTCTGTATGATACCCTTGTGTAGGATATGCGTCCCATCCAGGGAATGCATTGTAGGCCAATCCATGCATTTCCAGATTTGGATGGACACATCCCTAGTGTATCTGCATGTACCTAAGGGGGCTATATGCCAAACAGGTGTGGTCATAGGAATTGGTGGTGGTCATTACCACTGGTTAGTGTTATAGTGTAGCACCAGAAGAATCCAATTGTTACTGGGTTCCCTACTTTGTGTCATTTGTCAGGACATCATCCAATGATTGCTTATAGTCATGCTGTTGAGGTTGTGTATACTACCAGACTGCAAATCATTGACAGATATTAACGGTATCACCCACAGCATATTGTCAACCCATATCATGCACACGTCTACCCATGTTAGTACATAACTGTAGTAGAATGCATACTGGCCATTGAAAGATACTATGAGATGTTAACAATGTGTACGACAGGGTATGCCACACATCCCATGTGTCCACTATGCACGTACATCCAGACAGTGCGCACCCACCATGTTCACAGATGCACACTTGCTAATCTGTACTGCACACATCACACACGTACTGTCCATTCACTAACACATGCTGACAATACATTACACTTCAGCCAAGTGGCACATGGGTGGACAATACATACTCAGACCTAACAGTGGTGTAAACAGTGCTGCATTGACAATCAGAGCTTTGATGCATAATGTCTGCTCAGATATATCTACAAGGATGTTGTTACACTTCCTTGTTGACAACTTGCTATCATTGCTACACTGCTATAGTGTCACCTTGTGCATCAGCACCATGTTAGCCTGTCCCTCTGTCAATGATGTAGATGACAGGAGGCGACGCATGTATCATCATATGCACAGGGCATTTTGTTGTTTGCCAGAGCCTGACATTGACCCATCCAATCGACATGTCTGTGTGTGTGTGTGTGTGTTTGTGTGTGTGTGTGTGTGTGTGTGTGTGTGTGTGTGTGTGTGTGTGTGTGTGTGTGTGTGTGTGTGTGTAAGAGGGACAACAGTACAGCATGGACCAATGTTGATGTAATGTGTGTGTGTGTATGTGTGAGCCCTAGCTGTTTGGTTAATGTGTGTGTGTGTCTGCATGCACATAGCTCCACCAATTGGCTGCCATATACGGTAGTTTGTGGGACAGCCACAGACTGTACCTGCTAGGCTGTACAGATCACTGTCTCTGGCCACGGACACATTACCTGTGCCTGGCAGGGGTGTTAAGGACAGTATCGGGTACCAACCCTGACTAGGTACTGTCATGAGAGGCAGAGGTATGACGACTGGACCCATGTCCCTGCTGGGACTGGCCAGAGCCATGTGCACGTGGTCTACTGGGATGGTCAATGGACAGACCAGCCCCAGCATTGCTGGGGCTGGTACTGCCACTACGGGAGTGGCTGTGAACTGTGGACCATCCGTTACCACTGCCAGCTGTTGCTGTTGCTGGCATGCATCCACATCGATGTCGCAACCATCCCGCACGGTCCTGGCTCATGGAAGACAGGTTGTGGAGGGCATCTAATATCTACCCCAACATCTATCAACAACCTCGGTGTAAGTCTGGATGGCACCGGCAAGGTCATGGATGCTGTCATTGATAGCGGTGTAATGTGCCCTCTGCACCCTAAGTCCCTGCCTGGTGTACCGTTCCATAAGTGCTTGAGCCTGCATTACATCCCAGAACATACTGGTCGTCGTAAGACCTGTGAGGGCACATCTGCCAGGGGCAATACGACCAGTGGTGCTCCCACGAGAACCCCTGGACCTCCACCTATGTGGTACCATTCCGAGTCTACGGCTATGGTTGCTGTGAGGGGATGCAAGTGCCATGGGTACCACACTCTCCTGGTCAATGCCAACTGTATGCTGTCCCTCGCCTATGGCCATTGGTGGTGAGGGATGTATAGACAGTATGAGTGTGCACATAGATGGGGTTGAACGCTGTGTACTGTCGATTTACGGACCAACGACAGACCCTGTCAAATCTTCCTATGCCAAAATACATGTGTCATCATCACCACTATTTGTGGCAGTGGCTTCAGGTTGCCTGCTGCTTTCGCCAACCCCTAACTCAGCACCTGTGAGAGGAAGACAGGAAACACACTTTACGGTCTGCACATGCACACATGCACACATGAACACATGCACACATGAACACATGCACGCATGCACACATGCACACATGAACACATGCACACATGGACACATGGACACATGCACACATGCACACATGAACACAAATACACACCTCACTACAGCACATACACACACATCCCAGCAATCCAACACATAGTCTATAGTGGGTGAAGGTGGGTGTCAGTATCACAAGGTAGACAGTCACCACACATGTGTCAGCATGCAGAATATGTGTTGCACAAGACCATACATATGCTACCCTGGCCTTTGACACACATGTAATGTGATTTCACTTGGTCCTGTCAACCGAATACACAAGAGGTGACTCCCAGGGCATATTACCTATCTTCAAAACAATCATCAGGGGTATGTATGACATCTGCTAATGAGGACCCTTGTTTGTTCATGTTGGGTGCTTTAGTCCAGAGTATGGCATATTTGTGGATAGGAAAATGTACCTCCAGCATGTGTTGTTTAGTGAGGTGACAAGGATTAGGGCCCTAGGTCATGTAGCCGGGAGGGATTGTGAGGTGTTGTCATGGTGGTTGGCTGACTGCTATGGGTGTGACATACCTCTGTATGTCCTGCAGTGGTAACCTGTTTGAGGGCAGTATTACTCTTTTTAGGTATGTCTGTGGCCTTTCCACTTGCTGTAGTTGTCATGTGAGGTACACATCACATGGGGCATTGTGATGAGTAGAGGGGAACACCGACTTATATTTCCCTAGATGACGCACATTTTGTGATGACACGTACCACTTAGACAGATTACATTACTACTGTGGCACTGTGATTATCAAAGGGGACCCTACTGTCCACCTGTGTCTCGTGTACCTTTCTGACACCATCAGTGTTAGGCAGGCTACCACCTATGTGGCAGTTACTGCGTAAGGTGTTTTGGAATGGGGTATGGCACTGCAGTATCAACACTGGTGTTCAGTCCATGCCTTGGACAGCAGGCACCTGTTGCAGTACATATGACCCAGTGTCTCCATCACTCTCTCTCTTATATATATACATATCTATCCATATCTATCTGTATCTATCCATATCTATCAATATCCATCCATATCTATACATATCTATACAAATCCATACATATCCAGACATATATATATATATATATATATATATATATATATATATATATATATATATATATAAGCATATACATCAATATATATCTATATTTATCTATATATATCCATATATATCTAAATATATCCATATATATATCTATATATCTATACACACATATATATGTATATATACATGTATATATGCACATACATATAAACATCCATTGCTGTACATACAGCTGCACACATAGGCACATATACTGCCCATCTTTCATGGTGGGGATGTCAATTATGCAACAGTTGTGAGACATACGGTTATGTAATACTATTGCAAAATGCTGTGCAGAATGCATTCTGCTGTCCTCAGGCCGTATAGCTGTTGCAGGCCTCACTGCCTGTAGCTCAGTCCCACAACATTTAACACCACATGACATATACCGGCACTGCTTGCTTTCTGCAATGCCACACACTGCAACCTACATACATATGTGCACATAGCAGCCTTCAACAACTTACTTATGTCCAGCTTTCACTAACAGTTGCAGTATGTCCTTTGCCCTATGCAAATGTGCATGTACATATAGATACGGACTGCTGCCACATATGGATGATTCACAGTATGTAGAGTACCCTTCAGACACATCTTTTGGATATCAGCAAATACATATCTGTTACATACCTTACCTTTGTATTCCTTACCTCCGTCTGTTGTAGGTGTTGTTTTTTTATTTTTTATTTTTTTATTTTTTATTTTTTTGGTTTTGTTTCCTCTGTGTGTTGCTGTTTGTTTTCAACGTCTGTCTCCTTCTGCCTGTTTGTGTCTGTCTGTCTCTGTCTGTCTCTATCGCTCGTGCTCTCTCTCTCTCTCTCTCTCCCAGTTGTTGCAATGATATTATTGCATGTGTGGACAGCAGATACAGGCTGCTTTTCTAGGTATCTGCACATGTGCATGTGATGGCCTCTGCACCAATTGGTGCCCACCATTTAGTAATTGCATGCAGCCTGCTGTGTGGTAATTGCAGTTCTGACTGTGATTTCAGGACACTGCTATAAAATGATAGGTTAGGTAGGCATAGCCCTTTCAGTTGTGCAAGGTGGGGCCCATGCTTGTTTGCTTTGGGCATTGTTGTCTCAGTCAGAAGGTTGGTATATGTCTCATATCTGAAGCTGGGTTGTAGCCAGTGATATGCATGTTGTACTGAAACCTGACTGTTGCTTCTTCCAGTACACTCTTCTCAGTGTGTAGGTTTACTCACACCTCCTAATGCTAACACTGGATACATGGGAGCATGTACTTTCTTTTCAAATTAGAGAATGAACTGGCATACAACAGTAGTTATTGCAATGTATTCCTATGGCTTTTCTATTTTCCCTTTACATTCACTCATTGTAATGCATGGTATATTTCTTTCAGCACCAAGTTATTGTATAACTGCTGTGGTGTAGTGGTACTTCATGCAGACTGGTGAGTCCAAGGTCCCGGATTCGAGACTGACAAGCTTTGTTATTTTGCTGCTGAGCAGCACATTGGCCTTGTCATACAGAGTGGCTAAGGCACTTTTAAGCAGTTGTAAGTGGATTTGCGTGGCTTTACATGATGCTAAGCTAAGCTTAGTGTAGCTTATTTTAGTTTAGAAATACTAAGCCAAGCTTGGCTTAGCTTATCATATCTTAGCAATGCTAAGCTAAGCGCACACATGTGCACACTGGTGCAAACCTGCTTACTACTGTTTACAAGTGCTCACTCCCGCTAACCCCTGTGCTCATTTCTTTGACAGAAAAGTAAATGGGGAGATAGGAATGTGGTGATAAAGGGTGCACAAAGAGGGGAAGACAGTAGGGAAACCAGCTCGGGATGTACAGGATGGGTGTGGAGAAGGTCCATAGCTGCCCATTTCTTTACCAGCAACAGCTGTGCATATGCAACACATTAGAAGGGATATTTGAAACCTTCCACCCCTGAGAGAGGGGTGAGGACAACTAAGTATGTTGTACTACCAGTTATGAATATCAGGCACATGCACTGTTTGTGAACTGCTATACTGTCATTAGTACGTTACTCACTTCTGAACAGTTTGAGGTTTGTTTGTGTTGACATTAGCACAGTCTGCTCAGGACAACTGGACATATTTCACTGCTGTGTATGCCTACCTACCGTCTTGGTTGTGCCTGACTACACGGGTATATAGTACCTTTGGGTAGGGGTGCAGAAGTGCAGAGTGCATTATTTATTATTGTGTGATGTTTATCTTACTGAACATGCAGAGTTGCTGTGTACCTGTAAGTCTATAAAGGCTAGTAGTCTGTCTGAGTAGCTCCCACCTGTGGACATATCCAGATGGTAGACAGAGGTCAGCCTAGTATTCTTTGACTGTGCACCACAGCAGTCTTTTCAGCACCTGAACAATGGCATTGTCACAGGTGGTTGCTAGCAGTACATGGCTACATCCTTTGATATTTCTGTGTTGTACTTCTACATAAGGGCATGCTTGTGGGATTCATTCTACAGCTATTTGCAGAGTGTGTAACAGCAGACAAGCTGATATGCCTGTGTGTTTCTGACTCTTCCAGGCCTCAGATACTCTCAGGTATATATTTGAACAGCCTCAAGGAAAGGTACATATAACTGGGATACACCTGTGATATATTTCAGACATTTTGCAGTTCAGACTTGGGGATTCAGAGCATATGTATTACTACACCTTTTCTGACGTGCAAGCAGTGTCTACTCTCACTTATTGACATTTGTCATTAAGTGTGATTCCCCACCTTTCTGCCTACTGTTAGTACAGTTCACAGGGAGTCAGAGGGGCACAGCTAACATTTGTTTACAAATCAGTGTCATCACTGTAAGATCAGTCACTGTTGGGAGGTCTGGCCTGTGACCTATGCAAATATGCCAGTGTTTATCCTGCTCTCATACTGTGTGGGGTTTGTAAAGTGCTACTGTAACATTATTCCCTACTAGCATGGCTGATTCTCTTTTCACAGTCATGTCATGCAATTTCACAACACCTACTGATTAAGGCCCACAGAACAAGATTTGTGTTATGCCATTCCTATTTCCCTTTACATTTACTCATGGTAATGCATGATATATTGCTTTCAGCAGTAAGTTATTGTATATCTGCTGTGGTGTAGTGGTGCTTCATGCAGACTGGTGAGTCCAAGGTCCCGGGTTCGAGACTGAAAAGGTTGTTTATTTTGCTGATGAGCAGTACAAGGGCCTTGTCATACAGAGTGACTAAGGCACTTTTAAGCAGCTGGAAGTGGGTTTGCATGGGTTTGCATGACGCTCAGCAATGCTTAGCTAAGCACACACAAGCTCACACTTGCGCACCCCCGCTAACTACTGCTTAAAAGTGCTTACTCCCACTAACCCCCACGCTAATTTCTTTTAAAGAAAAGAAAATGGGGAGATAGGAAAGTGCTGAAAAAGAGGGCACAAAGAGGGAAAGACAGTAGGGAAACCAGCTCGGGATGTGCAGGATGGGTGTAGGGAAGGTCCATAGCTGCCCATTTCTTTACCAGCAACACCTGTGCATATGTTTGAAATTTGGTGTGAAATTTGAAACCTTCCACCCCTGAGAGAGGGGTGAGGACAGCAAAATATGTTGTACTGCCAATTAGAATTATCAGTTTACATGTCCAGCGGACATGTGTGCAAATTGGGCAGCTATGTACGGGGCATAATTTTTTTGTGGGAACAGATTGCCCTTTTTTTTATTTTTTTTTAGGTGAGAGTGGAATGTGAGGTAGAGGAAGTAGGTATATTTGGGGAGGTAGGTTGGGGAGGTAAACAGACAAGACAAACAAGACGCATACAGGGGCAGAGTTTGACACGTGGTGGGTGAACACAATTGACGGGGAAGGATGTTTGGAAATCGCAAGCCCATGAGCCCACAGATGGTAACACTGGAACTGAGATCTCCACCCATGGGCAGTCACCACTGCACCTTCACAGCCCTGAGGGTGGCTGTGCTGAGGGCTGTGTAGGATGGACAGGCTCACCCAAGAGATGCACCACTCTCGCCTCGGGCTGGTGTAGGGGATCAGCGACTGAACGCTGGATCTCCCTATGCACCATAGCCCGGACCCTAGCAAGGGTGACAGGTGGCTCTCCTCCACCCACGCTTGCATGGTGGGGGACGAGCCCCATCCCCTGCAGTGCTTCCACCCGAAGGTGGCACAGGACCAGTGGAGGAGGGGAGCCCATGCTGGGCACTGCACCAGAGCTGCTGGTGCCAGGTGTACTCGCCAACTGAGGAGGGACAGGTGGGTCCGCTGGGACCGGCCTTCCCATATGTTCTGTGATTAGGTGTGTTTAATTACAACATAAGCAACAGCATTCCAGATTAGTTGTAACAGCATGCAGTAATATTCCCATTAACCCAACACACTAAGGTTCCAACAGTTGAACAGCAAGCATAACACATGCATATATTGAACGACAGTGGATATTCCAACAGCATGCAGGGATGTTTGGTAGCAACAGGCCACCATGAATGTGGTATTTGAACAGGGCACATGCATCAACATCAATGCAAATATTTATAAAACAATAGGACATATGTCCCAACAAATATTTAAGATTACACATACCCATTGAGGTGTGGAATTGCATGGTTTATGCACATACGGTAGGGTGTAGAAAAAACCTCGGTTAACATCTTATAATGACCTTTTAGTCTACACTACATTCCCAGTGACTGCAAGTGTATATCCCCTACCTGTATTATTACACTTGCCACCATACATTAGGTTATGTCATGGGTTTGGCTAGTTCAATATATGCCTGACCTATATCTGACATACTAACTGTCCAGGATGCAGATGTTATTGCTACATATTTCTTGTTTGCATTTATATTTCTTTATCTACATATCTGGGATGTTTTCACATAACATGTTCACTTCGATTTGTACAGAACCTTGCATTTCTTGACACACAGTCACATTTCTGGTGAATAATTACATGCTACACGTATGCCAGGTTTACTTATTCATGCCAGTCAGTAACTGACTATTGTGGACTGTATATATGTTTCACAGCTACTAGCACTTCCATCACCCACTTTATATGGGACTGCATAACTCTGGGTTGCCAGCACATTTTCAAACAGTACTGTTTGTATAATGCAAGGGTACAACACCATTTTAGACTCTGTGACACAGACACACTCTGGGTTTTAGACCTTTATTAATGACATTGCACACTTTTCCACCGGCTCACTCCTTTATTTGTTTTAACAGTGTTTATGGCAGACATGTTCAAGACATATTATACCTTTATTAATAGGATAGAACAATCTTTTTTCAGGCTCACTCACTTATGTTATATGACAGTGCCTGCAGAGATATTATTCCAGACATATGTTACCTTTCATAATGGGTTACTACACTCTTTTTCTGCCTCTCTAACATTTTTATCTGACAGTACATGCAGGGGACGTATTCAGGCAATTATATGGCTGTTTTATTGGACTACAACACTTTCTTTCATGCTCTCTCCCATATTTTATATAACAATACATGCAGAATAATTACTAACCTGCCTGGTGGTGCAGCCTTAGCAGCCTATCAGCATAGGCTTGCTGATTCTTAGCATGGTCACCTGCAGCTGTAAAGTAAATGAAGGGATATTGAGACATACCTATCCATTATACATACTCCATTATCAATTTTTACATACTGCATTCCATGGCTATGTACTCAGTTGTGGGGCATTCTGCATCCCATGGGCCTCCTGTATCCACTGGTTCAGGCGGTCCTGCTTTCATCTCTTCAGGTCTGCATGGTGGTGACGGATCTGCTCACCAGTCCGAGGAATGCCTGTGGCTCTGGTGAGGTCACGAGCTAACCGGTTCCAAGCTTCTGCCTTGCACTCTGTCCCTTGGAACTGGCCCTGCAGGAGTCTTGACTCGTGATGGTGGACAAGGAGCCAAACCATGTATTTGGACTCCTTGATGCCCCAACATTGCGCTCGGAATCGTGAACCCTCTCCTGCACCTGCCATTCTGACTGTAAATGTGAGCTACAATCAGTTATGGTGAGTATTCCCACCTATGGGGCTTAAATATGCCACATTTCCCACACTTTTTGTGACTGGCCATTTTGTAAAATTCTCGGCTGACTGCAGACCTGCTTAGTAATGGTTAAACTACCATTCATAAGTTTATGAATGTTAATAGTGGCTGCTTCCCCTATGTTGTCATGGCTTAGTGGTTCTGTACTTTGAATATGATGCACAGGGTCCTGGGTTCAAACCGTCTAGAAAGGCTAGGGGGTGTGGCTGCGTTTAAGCTACTTAGCTCTATGTTGCTCCATGGTGCCCTACGGTGCCCTGGTTGGCGCGCACGTCCGCGCAAACACATTGCGCTGGGTAAAGAGCTTTTAAACTTTGGGCAACTCTATTGCACTGGGTAAAGCGCTATTAAACTTTGAGCAACTCTATTGCGCTGGGTAAAGCGCTATTAAACTATGGGCAACTCTGTTTAGCTGGGTAAAGCACTATTAAACTATGGGCAACTCTGTTTAGCTGGGTAAAGCGCTATTAAACTATGGGCACCTCTGTTTAGCTGGGTAAAGTGCTATTAAACTATGGGCATCTGTGTTTAGCTGTGTAAAGCGTTGCTTAACAGCAGGCTATTATATATCTGGGTCCTTTAAAAATATTTAGTTTGTTCACTGATACATTGGCCATGCCACTGCTTTTAATAAAATTGTAATCATATATGTCTGGTATTATTTCCAATACTGATTTAAAACATAAATAAGAAGGGGAGTGGTGGGACTTGAACCGTGAATGCCTTCGCTTTGTGCATACGCTCTACCATTATGCTATTGCAATTTGGTATGATTTGCATAAAGATTCTTTCTTATGCTCTTTCATGTCAGAATTGCTAACTCTAGCTAAGCAATGGGCACACCCACGCACACACACACAAATACGGGCAGCTATATTGTGGATTTACGAAAATATATATAATTATTTACTTTATATAAGTGTGATGGGGGTTTACAGTGTCAGGGAGTGTGGTGCTGGGTGCAAGTACATTTGAGCGAACTCGCTCTTGTGTGTTGACATTATGCTTTTTAAAACCTTGCAGGGGCATGCACATTTAGACTGCTCGGCAGTCGGACACGCCCCCTGCTTTCCTACTCAGTCCGTGTAAGAGTTACGGTTGAGTCAGTGTGCCCTCATGAATATTCATGGCACGCTGACGTCAAACCATTCCACTGCAGCCTCTGAGTAAGACTTATTAAGTCTTACACGGAGGATTAGTGAGTCCAGGGGATACTGTATTAATTGATAAAAGTGATCATCCTAATAAATGTGAATCAAGAAAACCTTCTAAAGGCGGATCATTTGGCATTTACTTAGTATCTACTGCAGTTTTTTATTGGCTAGTTTTTGGACTTCTTGTCTTTATTTCTTACACTAGACTACATTTATGCCACTCAAAGCTGATCTTGTTTTGATTTTCATAAAGTGATACATAAAATATATTGTACAAGAAGCTTAGGGAGAGAAGATTCCTTATAAGTGGTGAAGTCACAAGCCAAAAGCCACGTTCTTAATATTAGATTGAAAGATAGCTCATGTATTACACAAGCCAGAAGACACATTTCACATTTATCCATTCTTCTGTATTAGAGTAGTGTTTTTTATTGTCTATGCTTTTTATGAATAGACATTTATATCATTTGTGTAGGATTTTATCAATGGAAAAAGCCCATGAATTGTTTTGTACCATAGTTCAGAAGTAAATGTTATATGTTAATTCATTCTTTTATTACCAGCTTAATCTAGCTCATGACCTCAGGAGAAATCAAGTCCGTCCAAGTATTCACTAGGTAGAAGACAGAGGAACTAATCCAAAAGAGGGGACCTGGACATATGTGTACAAATATTTTATTCACACACCATGCACACCTAAAGGCATTTTTGTGGAATGTGAGCTCACCTTTTACATTTCCACAAAATGAACAGCACCAGAACTACTAGATATAAGGATTTCAACTTTGCTTGCAATTTAAATAGGATGTGTTGGAGGGACAGGTATGTATCTCAGAGAATCCCCATTCTCTGGAATAGGCTTCCCATCCATGAGAATCAGAGCCCTTTTCTAACTGTATTAAAGTGCAGACTAGACCAGTGGATTGGAAATTAGAAGTTCAGTCCTGGTATGACACCTAAGTCTTTGATAGACAGAGGTAATTGTTAAATCATTCCCTAGCTAACATACACCTCTTAAAATAAATTCTAAGGCAAAGTAACTTGTAGGATGCACTGTGGTTGCATGGCTAGACTTATAAAGGTGCTGGTAGTGATTAACTTAGTACAAACCTATGAACCTATAAGCCTGTAAAGCAACAGGCATCTCTGGGATATGACAACATGTTGAAGCACCCTATAAAATGCATATGGAGACTGGGATATGCAAACTTTGCAAAGCTTGTACTTCAGCCAAAAGCCAAACTGGAGAAGTAAGCACTGAGAGGCAGCAAAGCTAACTGCTGCATTATCGTATTGCTCAGATAAATATTGGTATTTTTTGTAGTAAAAGTTCATTTCTTCAAAGTATTTTAATAGTTTGGAGAGGCTTGTATTAGGATTTGTTTCTTTTGTACTTCAGTTATGTTTGTATTCTGTTTACATTCATGAATAGTATAAATATGGTAGTTTAGTGGAATTTTCGTAGAACTAGTAATGCCAAGTTATAAGTAAATGATGTATTAACATTACAGATACATCCTGATGATGCACTTACAATACATAAAATACAAATAACATCTGCACAATTTACATAATACCTGATTTTTTTCAAATGTTTTCTGGCAAAAACTGATAAAATAATTGAATGAATGCGTCCCTTATAGTCCCACTTTTTGTTTTGAAGCAGTCAAAGCTGAACACTACTTGAAGAATCAAAAACTGGGTCACCTGCTGGTCCTGACAATCTTCTCCTGTGGCTTTTATTCCTATGGGACCTCATAGTCTGCCCCTCCACCTCTCCATTCACATTTATAATCCCTGCCTAAATGAAAAAATGCCAGATATCTGGAAAAAAGCCATTGTTAAAACCCTTCCCCTAAAAAACTAACCCATTCTGCACTTTGACATCTGTCCCATCTCCATTCTTCCCATACTTGGCAATATCCTTTAAAAATTAGTTTAAAATCATTTCACCCATTACATCTTCTAACATCATCTACTATTCTCAAAACAGCATGACTTTAGGGCTGGTAGGAGAATTTCTACAGTACTCTGGACACTTGATGATAACACCCTCCTGGTTATAGACAAATGCCTCCTCACTGGAGTCATATTTATTGAGCTTCTGAGAGTTTTTGATCTGGTTGACTTTAACATTCTGTTAGATCTTTTTTTTTTCTCTCTACTTTGGATTGTTATTGTGGCATTTTGAACTCCCCAAGCTACATCTGCATAGAACTGAAAGTTATCTGACAAGATTCAATGTTCCTGTCATATGGATACCCCACTGAAACTCACTCAAAACTTAATGCAAATCAGCAAATCCCCCCATATTGTTTGGTCTCCAAACCTGTGGTATTTCTTCCTTCTTCCTTCTACCCCTTAACAGGTTCACTAAAGACCTGGTAAATTCTGCCTCTGAGCAACTTGCTCTGCAAGCAAGGTTTAACAAACAGAGTACCTCCATCACCTCTATTTTATCAGTAACCAAGGACTGTTTCTGGATGTGCTTAGGTATATATCTAGCAAAATTACAAAATAGCTGTATGCTTTTCCCTCTTGTCAAACTTCTTGTAACCTTTATGAGCAGGTGAACATTTCCCCCACCAATATCTTCTTGGATCTATCTTGCACATTTACAGAGAAATAACATTTTGTTTAATCATAACACTAGTATTTTTGCAAACAAAATAAATTTTTTCTTTCATAAGTCTACAAATGAAAAGTGTGTCTTCAGGCAGACTTTTGATACTGAGATATATTTTATATTTTTTTAAGTCACAGCATTTATCAAATATTACAAATCCAATGAAGTTTGTTTTCAGTAGAGAATTTTGAAGAAAAACCCTTAGGAAAAAAGTGATTTTCTGGCTTAGAAGATTTCAGGAGGCAAATTAATTAATTAAGCCTCCTGCTGCTCAGGATTAAATAAGTTAATCATATTTACATTAAAGTACACAAAAGTAATGGGAGTAGTGTTGAACAAATAGACATGAATCAGAAAATATCATGCTATTAAAATTATTTCTACATTTGCAAAAAATTGGTTAAATTCCTATGTCTCAACTTCTTTTATTGTAAATAAGTTTAATGGAGTAGTTCTCTTATTAATACATTTTAAATACATTGAGAAGGATTTCTTATTAGTGGGTTTGTTAATTCATTTTTGCTTGCAATTTATTTTTACTGATTTAATACTTTGTTTTAGTTCCTTACAAACTGTATTAAGTGCTTTTGTATTACTTATAGCTGGATAGTTCTGAAACATTTTAAATTTCTTTTTTTTGTTTTTTGCTTAATTTGTTTGAGTTCCCTACTCCGCCATGGCGGAAAGCTAACTTTACTAACATTATTAGATGTGTTACTGTATTGTCTCCCCATTTCCATTTTTTCTTGTCACCCCTTTTCTATTTTTAATGAAACCATCTGGGTGTCCATAATAAGTATACGTCTGTACAAGAAATGAAAATCTCCCTTAACAAAAAAAAAAAAAAAAAATCAGTCTTGGCTGCTCTGTAGTCTGCAGCTTACCTAAAACACTTTGAGCATGAATGCACTCATCCACTTCTGCCTGCAATATGGGAAAAAATAGTAGCAATAACGTATGATTTTATGAAGTATTTCACAAGTTCATAAAGCCAAATTTTATATAAATTACTATTTTGTGAAAGTGGGTGTGTTTTTAATAAATGCTTCACTTTTCTGTATTCATCGAAAATGCATTTTGCTAACCTTATTTGCATATTCATATAGTACTGCTATTCCTAAATAACTATAACAGATTTGCAAAGTCCTGGACTATGAATACCAACCTTAATGTTGTAGATTCCATGCCTCAGAAATAACACAAATATTAATTTCTCATATGCTGCAACTCTAAAGCTAATTTGCTATAAATAAAATTAAACCTAGAATGACTCCAGTGTATTTTGTCCTTTGCAATGTGCAATAGTCCCAAATAAACTTGTCACTGTATATCATTAAATGCACATTTTAAGGGGTACATAATTGTCTTAACCAGCCATTAAACTGTCTAGCTGTTATGTACAGCGTCGTTACATCAAGGACATGGTGTTATTATTTTTTTAAGATTTTAATAATATCCAGTAGAGCTCTTTTCATATAGTTAAGAATGATACTTTTCAAATCATTTGGTTCACAATCAATAAACAGAGTAGTGTCAGAGAACATTTCCTTGAGTAGTTTTGTTAGTACCCCTAGGATATCAAGCCATTGTAGTCCAGAAAGTCTGGAGATAGTAATACAACTAGAGTCAAAATTCTTTAACTTTCTCCTTGTGTCTTTTACCAAATAATCAAATAAAAACAAAAGTTCTTCCCTTTTTATCATACCAGTGTTCAGAGAACCTTCATGTGATACAGTAACTGAATTTTTATCATATAAATCCATATAATTATTTTTGATCAGCTTTAGAAGGTTCTTTAGAACACACACACACACACACATATATATATATATATATATATATATATATATATATATATATATATATATATACCTCCTTTTTTGACATTACAAGGAAGTGCTACAATTTCTGGATATGCAGTTGGTACAAGAAGAACATTTAAATTAGGATAATCGTCTAATGCTGACTCACTATTGGAGTCAGTATAGGCATTAATATTGTCAAAATTAAAATTAGAAGCTGTTTGAGTGATAACTATATCAGAGATAAACATGATTTCTGATATTTCGTTGACCAATTTGGTTAATACCTGAATATCCCTTTTCCTATGACCAGTAACATCTGACAAATCAGATGAATCAATAATGCAACTGGTTTAAAATGTCTTCATTTAGAGAGTTTGTTGAATCATTGTTATATTGGGATTCATCAAGAACTGGGTCCTGGGATACACCACAAACAGAACAGCCAAGACAAAGGCTTCCCTTTTCTTTTTACTTGTTGAAGAATTACCATACACTTATTTTTTTCTTACACTCTGAAGAATTATATGTAGGGGTACTAAGCAATGACTTAGTTTTAGTCCCATCATTTCTAACATTTCTATTATAGGAAGAAGGTATGGGTGTAGCTGTATTAAAAATATGAGACTCCCCCTCATCTGTTTTATTGGCAGTAGTAGAAGAAAGCGAAGGATGCCCAAGTAACTGAAATTATTTCTTGGCCTCACCACTTTCTGACTTAGTTCAGCCTAGGGCTCCATAAAGTCAATAAATATTGAACTGGCCCATGCATTTCAACTGGTGTCGTAAGGTCCTAATTAGATCTTGTCTTTTTTGGAGGACATTGCAGATTAACTTTATCCTCTTACAGTGATCTATAACACAGTCAGCAGGAATTCTTTCAATTTATCATATTCCATTCAAGCTAAGTTACGTCTGTCTGAACACGGACATTAGGGTATGATCAATATCCTCATGAGTGTAGGAGAGTGATTCAGTCATTGCAGTGAAAATGGAGAAAAGCACATCTTCTTGAGTACAGGTTTATTACAGATGACTATTTGTCACTCTGCTATTCAGATATACTGAAAAAGGTACACTATTTGTCTCAGATGCACTTTTCTTCATTGGTTTAACAAGATCTGTTTTTGTGGGCAATCAACAAATTATTCCAGCTACTGTTGAATTCAAGAGGGCTTTTATTTCCACAGAACTTCAGACTATTTCTCAGTTCTTTGTAGATAAGTTTACCTTAATTAGACACACTTTCCATCACAAACATTTAATGAATTTGATAGAGATCTAGTCATGGACTCTCAACTTCTACTGGTTAAACTATCTTACATCAACTTTGTTGGATCCATCAGACTAGTTTCTGCATTATGCCCTTCCATTTCTATGCTTCTTACAGAAACTGCAGAAATGTAGCATCATATTTGAAGACAGTGATTGCTTTTTTAGCTGTTCTTAAAGATATATGACTTAGCCCTGCCCTGAAAAAGTAAACTCTAGATAAACGCAAGCTGGCAATTTTTTCCACTATCACAAAAGTTCCATTTTTAATTAAAATAAAGATGTTCACTGATTTTATACTTTTCTAACCTGTCTTGACTTATTTAATCATTTAGATCAAGTCATAGCACTTAGAATGTGCTTTTCTGCATAGATAATTACTGTCTTTTTGTCACAGTAAACAGCTTTTACTCTGTCCTGGTCCTCGGTTAGCTCTCAGCAATATCTGATACCACAGCTAACAGAATCATTGCTGACTACCCAATGACATACTGTTGTCTTACAGCAACCATTATCACATGGTTCCCCCTTGCCTCTCAGGGCACATTCCTCAAGATGTTTCAAATATTATTTCATCCTAACAGTACTTATCAAGATGTGAAGGAGTTCACAGGTCTTAATTTTGTCATCCTTCACTTTCATTTTGCATGTGCTAGCACTGAGAAATGCTGTTTTAAGGGCAGGTATCAGGTGCCACAGCTAAGTTGATGATGTTCTCTTCTACTTGTATCTCTCCTTTACTGAAAAGCCAATATCTACCTTTCCCATGGATGGATGGCAAATCATAACTGACTTAGACAAAAACCTATTGAAGACAGATGCACATGCAAGGTCCTTGTGTGCTTTATATACATCTATTCTAATGTCATATAGGTGAATATGCATGATTTTTTTCCTTGGGTGTGATATCTTGTAGTGTTGCTTGATAACATGCTAACATTTAAGTACAAAGTGTCAATTATCATAATGTCTTCTAATTTCATCTTGAGAACATCTCTGTATCTTATCAATCTAATCGTGGGTCAGCCAATTATGTATTAGTATTTTTTGAATTAGTTAGTCGAGTGCACTCACCTCAAGATGCCAAGAAACTAAACTTGCCCACTTTGAATTAGAACTTAAATCAGAAACATGACTTTCATTGAAAACTCTCTTATCTGTTATATTACTCCATTAAATCAATATCTGTATTGGCTTTAAATTGTGTAAAAGAGCTCTTTTATATATTATTGCTTTCTTATTACAGCTCTGACAATCTGATCTTATCTGACTAAAGGATTAGCTGGTGGTCCACTGAGTTCTTACCAGCCAGCTTCAGTGTACAAATCAGAGAAGCTATTGATTCAAGAGATAATGCTTTGAACATTTAGTAGGCAATCTTTTGCCTATCAGGATCACAGGAAGTTACTTGGCTATTGACCCGGAGGCCATTTCAAGCCTAGCTGTTTCATCTCAATGTAATACTATAGATAGTCTAGTCAATATGCAGGTTTGTATTTATTAATGACTGTCCATGTCAAGGAGGGTTGTGGGTGCTAGCCTAGGTAAGAATTTATGGTGCTCCATCCTCTCGTCCAGGTTCCTTTTAAACAGTGTTATAGGGGTGTTCTGCTTCACATTAATTGTTAGGCTATTCCAAAGACAAGACAGTCGCTTGGAGACAAATCTGTCCCTCCAGCATGTCCTCTGCAAGTCACAGGCCATATTTAGGTCCCTGGAATGAGTAGCTCAAGTCCTGTTGATATACAGATGCACAGCAAATTCATTAGGTTTGGGTAAGAGATTGCTCTGTGAGCCAGACATAAGTCTCCCTTAAGAAGTCTATACAATACTGAGTATAATGACAGGGGCTTTAGTTGGTCTGTGTAAGGCATGTGCTGGTGTTCATTGATCTTCTTAGTTAGAAACCTCTGAGGTTTCTCCAATTGCTGCAGGTGATTTGTATGGTGCATGCTGAAAGGAGCGTTATACTCAATTATGGGCCTGATTAGTGCTGAGTATAGAGAGGTTATGACCTGCTTTGCTCTAGAGCTGATGCCTTTGCTAACCAAGTTTGCTATGTAGAAAGCCTTCCTTACTACAGTAGACACATAGTGGTCAAAGTTAAATTTGAAATCTACTTGTGATCCCAGATCTCTTACCACTTCATAGGTACAGAGTATTGTTAATTTGAGAGTGTGAGGGGACATTGTTTTTACCGAAGGGAATGATGATGCATTTCTTTGCATTCATTTTAAGACTGAGACTAAGACACCAGTTGTTGCTCTGCGTAAGAACCTCCTGAAGTATACTGACATCATTTGGGGATTCAATAATTGCACCCAATTTGCAGTCGTCCACAAATCTGGCCAGCCACAGCCCTTTAGATTTGACCTGAACTTCTGAGAAGTATATACTAAACAGTAGGGGCCCAGCACTGACCCTTCTGCACCCTGCTGGTGACAGGTCTGCTGGTTGATGTGGAGTCACCAACTATGATAGTTTGTGACCAGTTTGTGAGCCAGTTGGCAACTCATCTGACAACAAAGGGATTTACATTCAGTTTCCTAAGTTTATCAGTAATGCTTGAGTGTGGGATTGTGTCAAAGGCCTTTAACAAGTCAAGGTATGCTGTATGGACAGATTTATCCTCGTCAATGGCCCTGGTCACATTTTTGACAAAATTCACCAGGTTTAACAGGCAGGATCTTCACTTGATGAAGCCAAATTGTGTTGGATCCATGGTTTGGAAGTTGCCTATGTCTTTATTTATGAGGTCCAGGATGATACGTTCAATGGCTTTATAGATGAGGCTGGTCAGACTTATGGATCTATAATTCCCTGGGTCTGTTGCTAAGAACCCTTTGGGGGAAGAGAATAATGGTTGTTGTACTCCATTCCACAGGAACAGCAAGTGTTTAGGCTGTGATTGAATAGGGTACTTAATGGTGATGCTAGTTCATGTTTTAGTTTGTTTAGAAGACAGCCTGGGATGCCTTCTGGTCCCATAGAGGCTGTGTTTTTTTTCCTTAGACAAGACTTTAATGACCTGCTCTTCAGATATGTATGGTGGGGGAAGTTGGGGGCAAGGTTTGTGATAAGTCTGAAGGGAATAAGGGAGTAAAATGTTTACCAAATCTGTCCATTAGCAGGTTTACTATTTCTGAGGGATCAGTGTGTGTGTGTGATACTGTTAGTCACTAGTTTGGCACATGCTTGGGTCCTACCTTTTAAGCTATGTACATCACTTTAATAGGCCTTATGACAAAACTTGGCTTTGATTGCTAAGTTTTTTACTCAGGGTTACCCTTAGACGATTTGGCATGTTGTCTTATTTGCCTGTTGAGGCTGAGGAGGGTGCTTTTCCATTGTTGTAGCCTCACCTTAATTTTCTTAGATAGCAAGTTTTTGCATTTGTTGTATAGTTTGTTGCTGCTGGATGACCACCAGGGTGGCTTTTTACTTGGGGATCTGGCTTTGATTCTATCTGGAACAGCTGAGTCAATACACATATACAAGTGATTTTACAGGGCTTTAGTGTAGTTGCCACTTCCAGCTGGGTTGGTGCTTGGAATGGATTTATACCTTCCCCTAGGAGACTATATTTTGCTTTGGAGAAATTTGTTAGCCTGACTTCACCCTTTGTGAGTTCTGGTGTTAGTGCTAGTTCAGTGTTGACTGATTTGTGGTCAGATTTAACTAATAAGGGTCCAACAGTTGTGGTGCTGCATCTGTTTGTCATGTTAGTGAGGACCAGGTCTAGTACATTTGTTCCTCTTGTTGGGGTTTGAACAATTTATTCCAGCACATTTGTGTTAACAAAGTCAGGGAAATTTTGCTCCTTTATGAAGTCTTTCAAACAAAATTTGTATATATGTTTTTTTTTTTTTTTTTGCAATCTTATAGACAGTTTGTTTACTTTTTACATTTGTTTCTTTTAATTGATTGAGATTAAGTTTTACTATTTTTAGTTTATTTCAATGCATATTTTTGTTGCTCCTTCAGTGTACTTTTTTTGGTTTATTCTAAGGGCAACAACTATGGATTTCAGATTATTAAATCAGCAAGTGTGAAACTGATGGACTGTGTATGAGGTCTAGCCTTGTGCTTCTTCAGAATATTCCTGCTGTTCTGTTGTACAGCAATTTTAGATATAGCATATGTATCAAGAGTGTGGTGACACAACGTTCACACTGGTGGATGAAAGTGTACAAATTCTCTCTGAAAAGCTCTTTACTCCTGTAAAAGTCAGTTTTGAAATGTGTCCTTTTTGAGCTGCATTCTGTTTGTTTATTTGTATATGAATCTATATATGTCTGTCTGTATGTATGCATGTATGAATGTATTGATTTGTTTGCTTCTTAGTTTATTTATTTGTATTAGACCTGCAGGTTCAAATAATAATAGGGAACTGTTTTATCAATTTGTTCTGTTTTTTCATCCAAATAATTAGCTTTTTTTCTGTTTTGTGTTTTATTGATACAGTTCTTCCATGTATAAAATGTGAAATAAATAAATGTTCAACTTTTGTATTTTTAAATATTTATCTTCTTGAATAATGAACATATTTTTTTATGTCACCACCCCTACCGATATCTATAACAGGCTAATCTGTCCAATATGTTTGCCGCTTTCCATTCTGATTGCTGACACTTGAACATAACCCTTTGTTTGTACTGAATTTTTTGTAATGGTTTACAGTCTTGTTAATGGATTGGAGAATAATATTTCTGTTGAAGCTCTCCATGGCTATCGCAATGGTGGTTAGTGGTGATTTGTTGACTGTGTCACGTAAACATTTCTAGCCATCTGATATTGAGGACACTGCCATATGATATGTCAAGCTTGGCACTGTGTTGTACTCTAGTCACCACTGGAGGGAGTTAGGCATTCATGCAGGCTATTCATCTTATCACCATATTTCCCCACACATGCACAAATACACACACATGCATGAGTGCATGCGTATACACACACACACACACACACACACACACACACACACACACACACACACACACACACACACACACACACACACACAGTCATGAAATTCTATGTAGAGAGCTGCTGCTAGCTGGTGACTTTGCACTACATTGACAGGTTGTCTCAGTTAACTGCACTTTCCCAAATTTTAGTCACACCTGCATCATATTATTGTATTAGCACTGCACAAACAGGCTATCATATGAATAAAAATCAATTAAGAATTCAAAAAATAATATGCTAAAAAAGACTGATATATAATATATTCAACATTAAGGATGAATGGCAGTGTTTGATTACAAGTGATTTATGTACTAGTTTTTTAGGGGGATACTCAATTTTTTGTATCAACTAGACCTATTCTAAAATATTTAGCCTTATACATAATTGCACAGTAATATTTCTAAGTTTGTAATCCATCTTGAATGGCAATATATTTTGACTGAAGCTTTCACATTTTAAAGATCTAGAATTCATTTTGCCTGCTAGGAGTGGCAACCTTGCACCATAGTAGATTGAATTACATGTTATACTTTGAAAACAACAAAGCTAACAGTAATACTTAAGTCTGTTTTATGTTATAATTCCAGCCTGATTCCTGTAATGAAAATACTCACCAAGACAGAATGCACAGAGCTTAATTCTTTCTGTCCTTCTATCTCAAAAACTTTGAATCCAAAACTACTAATGAATATCAACTGATGCAAGGGATCAAATGAAAAAAAAATGCATTTTGTAAAAGGCAGCAACTGTTTTAATTGCTTTAAAGGCTTCATGACTCAGTTCCTTTAAGTAAGGCAAGTTTTCCTGCTAATCTCCTTAAAATCAAAAGATTACAATATTACTCTCAGAAAGAGAATTTGTTTATAACAACATTCAGTATGGTCTACATGAAAAAAAAACCACCTCAAATAGCTTAATGACCAGCTAGGGCCAGTGCTCTAATTTTAATATAAAAGTTAAAATCACACCAGCTCTATATCTACCATGGTACTGTTTCATTAGTTTCATATTAACTCTATATAAAACAATTGATCTGATGGCAATGACTGGAGTTGAGCACCAGGCCCAATAAACAACAGATACAAGTTAGCTCAACAGATACTAATTGTGACAGCAGAAAAAAAAGGCAGAGGTCCATGACAGCCTAAAAGGTGTCCATCCCTGATAACTACTGTGCCTCATCTTGATTTTTATTTCATCAGGCTCTTTGCTGGGTGTCTGACATTAACCTAGCAAGAATACTTTAGCTGCAATCTTACTGGTGAACTATCTTGCTCACTTTCTTTTAATCTCAACTTTGTTTACTTTAAGGAATTCCAGAATTGTAAAGAGTTTTCTTTTTCAAGCTGAAAATCCCACATCAGTGTTTCTATTAAGAGATAAGTGATATCTATGCTATCGATGCATTAGTCATTTGTAGGAGATGGACTGCATTGCCTGAGTATGTCCCTGTGCAAACAAAGGTCTAGAAGAATATTAAATCACATGCAACTGTTTTCCTTGTCGGTCTTTATTTAAAAGCAAAAGTGATGAACGCTTTGATTTGTAGATGTTAAAAACAATTCCCAAGCAAACTATTATATATGAATTCTGGCAATCACAGTCAGCTATCAACTAGATGTTATTAGATGTGATGATATTTTCCATTTTAATATAACTCAACATGTCAGTACAAACATCATAATCCTACAGTAATTTATATATAATATACATTACTTCTGATACAAAACATATCACATAACATTGCCTGTGTTAAAATATGTGATTTGCAACCCTTTTATTACAATAGCATTAGATAATTCTACACCTTCTACACCAAAAGACAGCTTTGGGTCAAAATTCATACCCATGAGTACCTTTCTGCACTGTAATTGTCATTGATTAGGTGAAAGAGTTGATTTCCAGTTCTAATAGCTTGGAGTAAGGATGTGAGCATAATTCTGAGTCACATAAATTCTAGAATATGAATAATGTATCCAGGTGCATGCCTGCATGAGTCTATGGGCCTACATCCATTAAAATGCTGGGCAAATGCATAATATGGATTCTGTAAAGGATATGTGAAAATCACATTTGGCGTTTTTTAGTGAGTATACAAAATCAGGCACAGTGAAAATTTAACAAGGACCATTAAGGATTCATTGAGTCATGTGATGCAATGACATTAAGCTAGAGCTTTCTCCTTGCTTGTCAGATCATTAGCCTGTAATATCTTGTTTACTAGCATTGCAGAATGGAAAGCAATGCGGCATGCTCCAGTAGCCTAGGGAAATATGATGGACAGAGAAAATTTCCCAGAGAAATAGTTTCTTTTTAGGATGAAAAATGTTAAAGACATTCTGATTTTTTTGTTCAGTCTTCTGCCTTTACTATATCATGGTGCAGTTTGCTATTTCAATTTTAAATTATATAGCCTTCTTGTTAACAGAAAGCTTTTGATGGAAATCTACTGTAGGCCTTTCATTATGCATTGCTTTACTTAGCAACTGGTTACAGTGTTTGCACAGAATTTGCATGAAACATGTTTATTACTGCTCAGTTTATATTTCTGAGCTCATATAAAAATGACTATATGCTTTGGAGGCAAATTGCTGTAAAATCCCAGTTTGGGGCGACTGCTGCTTAAGTAACTGTAGCTCGGGTTGGCAAGGGAAAAGTGGTAGTAAATCACACTAAGGAAGAGATTAATGATGTTTGCAGAACATGCTCTCAGGGTGAAGTGGAGGTGTTTATTCCTAAGGCTTAAGAATTACTTTCATTTAAGACTTTATCATTAAGGTTGATGATATGCCTGCAACCATGAGAAAAAAGCAAAGCCTGCAACAGCAGAGTGATTTGCATTCCTTGCCATGGCATAAACTTTCATCATCTATCCATCTGACAACTCATGATTTCTAGGTTTTCTTTAGGGTATTTGTAAGAAAATCTTTGAATTTATTGTTTTGAGATTTGCATCTTTATTTCCACAATGTATAGACTTTGTAGTGTTTAGCAGCTACAGCTTGAACGCAATCTTTAATTTGCATACTTTATCCTCTATAGTAGAGACATTTTCTCTAACTAATTAGTTTAAATGCAAAATCATTGTGCCATGATTTATTATTGTTTTAATCCATCAGCATCCTGTTCTGCAGTGCTTGAATTTAAAAATGTTGTAGCCCATTCCATGCTATTAATTGATGCAATGGTGAGCTTTCTGTATTACAAGCCATCTTAACAGGTCTAATGGCAATTACAGTTTGCATTTTTAGTTCTGTTTGCATGACATGTTTTATATCCTTTGACTATACAAGAATAGTACTTAACAAATCTGTACATATATTATTCCAAATAACTTAAAATTCACTTATTTAATGAGACAAAATGTTTACTGATATCATTTTCTATATGCAGAATGTCATTCAAGTGTTTGCAACATATTAACAGTGACCAGACTCATTATATGATAAAAACATGCAACATTTCATTTACAGGATTGACCATATTTAACTAGTTTCCTTGCCAAATTAATTAATATGTTTTACAGTCAGAATAGGGACCTGTACTCTTGCTATAGCTTATGATGTAGGGATTATTTTCAGCCAGTGCTAATTCACTGATATCTCAATTTATATGCGAGTATAAAAGAAACACTACAGTCTTAAAGGTGGGTGGCATTGTTCTGACCAAAGTCTGAGGGGCTCTGAACTATACATTGTGAAGTCATTTTATAAGGTGTAAAGACATCCTTGGCAAATATGAGAAATATATTGATGAGGGCAGAGCATGTTCTTGGCCCTTATATTGTAGGAACAACTAAATTACAGTAAAGTTTTGGCGATGTATAGATTAACTGAGTAAGATTACAAAAAAATTGTACCTCGTAAAGAATATGATGTAAGTTTGGAGAGGGATATCGATACAGGGCTAGGCAGAAAGAAAGTGAGAGAGAGAGAGGGAGGGAAAAGAGAAAGAGATATGGGAATAGGTCAGAGAAAAGAAATGAGAAGAAAATATGAAACACATCTTATCTGGCCATAAATCTATGTCCTAGTGATTTGTAATCAGATATAGATAGATACACACACACACACACACACACACACACACACACACACACACACACACACACATTCATATATATATATATATATATATATTTTTTTTTTTTTACATACATACATACACACAGAAACACACACACACATACACGTATATATTTATATAGATAGACGCTAGACAGATGTGTGTGTGTGTGTGTGTGTGTGTGTGTGTGTGTGTGTGTGTGTGTGTGTGTGTGTGTGTGTGTGTGTAGAAAGATATATATAGATATATGTAGATAGCTATAGATATAGATATGCATACTACAATTTATTCATACAATTACACATATGCACATGAGCTGGGGACCTATACTTTGTCATATATCAGTAATTTAACATAACAAATATTTTATATGCTTCCTCTCAGGTTATTTAGCGAGAATTGGGCTTTTGGGTTGATGATCTCTTTTTAATGTACATCATTACAGATAATGTCAAGATGGATGAACTTTAATAATGTCTTTCACTAGGATTCACTCCCCATGCAAGCACTAATTTCTACATTCTCCTGTACTCATAGCATGGAGTACAGAATAATAATAAGATATGCAGCACTGTACCTACCCTGGACATACTGACAGCATACTTATTATTTACTCTGCAGATGGACTAAGGTTTATCAAGAATAAAATAAAATTTCTTGTTCTCTTCCTTTAATATGGACTCTGTCTTGTAACTGGTGAAACTGCATATAATTTTGGGTGATTCAAGATGCATTAATGAGTCCCACAGATTTATATATAATTATTCTTACAGGAAGCAAAATAATTTGTGTAGGAATATTAAATTGCTTACCTGTCTTTCTACATATCAAGAATTTATCACTTTAATCTATATACTGTTGAACTGAGGAGCTGCCTTTCCTTAATAATACATTTTTATTCCTAAAACTTGTATAAGGATATTGCATTCCTCTTCTGCATATTTATTCAAAGGCAGCCAGCATCAGACATCACACCTCTCAACCTTTTAACTCAAGAAATCTGGACAAAGTCTAAAATAATGGGAGGATAAAGGCCCAAAAAATAGGGACAGATTTTAAATATTGCTCTTATGAACTTAGAAATCTGCTAGAATAACGTGATTTGCATTAACATGCATTTTTCTGAAGGATATGAAGTCTGAAACTCAAATATATGTCATTATTTTGTCATTTATGTGACTTCAATCCTCTGTGATTTGCCTGAAAACCACAGGGTTTATGAGGAATAGGCCAAATTTTTGAAGCAAAAATCTGCACCTTCTGCAAAAATCTGTATAGTTGAGAGGCATGCCAGACATCCCTAACCTGTACCAGTTATGATTTTCTAGTCTTTGGAATCTAAACCTGGAACTCATGCAAACCAGATATCTAAGAAATATTTTTCTCTCAGTTGCAATTCTATTAATTCTTGGAAGATAAAGTTCAGCATTTCTCTGGCATTATACAGTTTAGCAACAAGTCATGACTGTGTGCAGGTAGTGTTGGATTTACCCATGACTGGTGTGATTTTATCTACCAATCAAAAAAACACACAAAGAAGTAAACAAAGAAAAAAAACAAAATATGGTTACATGAACTTAGTTTTGGCTAGAGGGTAAAGGGATCATTTATATAACTAGTAGTGTTAAAAGTATTAAGATCACTGCATTATAATTTATAAACACTAATTCATTTTTATACAGCAATCATTCAGACTTTCCAGTGTAGGCCATTTTGTAAGGTAAAAAAAATATTGTCTGAAAATCTCTTATTTTCAAAACTTTTGATTAACTATGAGAAGCATACTAGAGAATATGCAACTAATAAGGGACGTTGGATAAACTACTCAAAGTTAGCCAATAAAAATTAAGGGTATCCACTATAGGCATGTGTATGATGTTGATGGTGGCACTACAACACTTCTTAATAGCTTAAGCTAGGTTGACAGGATACTTTTTCGTGCAATGATTCGGTCTAATTTATTTAGCAAAAATACTCAAATTTGACTTAGGATTAAATAGGATCCAAATGCTGTGAGAATGATTAATTTTATTTCCTCTAAAGCTATATCATTTTATAATATATATTTGAAAGATTGGACATGATACCAGAAAGACAGTCACTAAACAAAGAGACTTGCATCCAGTGCACTTACTTTATTTTATTTTTTAACACACAATATAATCTCGAGATGACAAGCAGATAACTACCTGGAGCTTATCTGTATTAAATTAGTTGTGGAACACAAGCAAGACAATCCCTGTTATTTCAAATAATTTATTGTAAAATGTTTTATCTTACATCTTGACTGTATTTCCAGAAACGTTAAAAATGAATTGATTCTTCTAATAGTGTATCACTTCTGAAGGTTTTGTAGTAGAAAATCCTATGTAATAATTATTATTGTCACTGATTCTGTGACAAAGTCAAGGATTAGAATGGCATTAATTCCATCCCTGTAAGAAGTTTGGATTATATTAAGTACAAATAATGCAAACTGTAACACAGCAAAATAAGCAGGTACACTCCTTGTGTAAACATCCAAGCAAAAATAATTAAACTGTGGTCCTAACTGACCAGTTAAGTATATGTTCATGGGAATATAAAGATCTCAGGCAGTCAGCGATGAAAACAACTTGTTTTTTCTCACTTTTAAAGAAAATATGTAAAAAGTAAGGTAAACAGATTCATTAAGGTAAAATAGAAGTAAAAAGATAATTTCTCCATTTCCAAAATTATTTTTTAAGAGAACGTTCTTGCACTACTTATGGAGCATATTTGACAAAATTAACTATCCCAGTCTGAATGATGACATTTCACCTCCTTAACTCTCAAGATCATATTACCACTCAGTTTTGTTTATTGTATAAAACATTACCACATCTAATATTTCTAATGTCCCAAGCAGTGGGAATAATTGTCATATCTGATAGTTATGTATTACATATTTCAAGCTATCTAATCATTTTCAAAAACAATTTTGTCATGAGTAATAATGTCCCAAAAATATAAATAAATACATTTAAAATTAATTTCACTAAACCCTTTTCACATAAATAATGATTGTTTGTTGTCTGAAACATTCACAAAATTACTTCATCTGCCTTCTGCACTAACTTTCATTTGACTATATTTCTTAATGCTCTTTATATTTCATTAATATTTCCCAGCAGTGCTCACATGACATCCTGTAAAAGAACTTCCAAGACTTTATTTTAAATAAATTACCTATACATTTGATTTTGACTTCAGTTTTCTGTTACAGTCATACTGCCTCCTCTGACTGCATAAATATAGACTGTCTGAATTCATGGTCATACAATTCTTTGTGCTGCAATGAAAAAAATATATATATTTCTAATTTTTGCTTCTGCTTTTGTTAATGCATCATGCATCACAGCAAGCAATTTCCAGAATCCCATACATTTGTATTTTTGGCCCAGAATTCTAGATATTTATATACTGTAATGTCTATCCCCCGGATTCAGCAAGCAGCCATGCAGGAATAAGTTATTCCTGCATGGTAGGGACCGTTCTTGTTCAGCATGGCAGCACGCCATGCATATTTATGAAGGCGCGCTGCTGTGCTTTAAAACAGACATGGTTCTGTGTACGAGCACAGAGGGTGTGTCTCAGAGCAGACCTCTCACAATACACACGCCCCCTGTACTCTAGAATTGCCTTTCAGCAGTTTAAAATGAGTGAGAAAGCTCATAACACCCCTAACCCATCAGGATAAGAAATCTGGTCAAAGCCATAAGGGACAATCATCCCTACCAAGACAAAAGTTGATAGAATAACAGACATAGCATAAGCACCACGCGCACACCTCCCATCCCATCAGAGTAAGGAATGTGAACAAAGCCACAAGGGACAATCATCCCACAAAGCAGAAATTTGATAGAATAACAGATTCAGCATTAGTAGGGATATTCTGAAGGGTACAAATAAAAAAAAATACAACAAATATTTTTTTTTTATAAATGCGATAAAGTTTAAGCATAGCTGCGCAGTTGTGCTCATTGCTTAGCTACACTTAGTCCAGCTTAAACAGCACAAGAAGTTAAATAGCAAGAGACAGCCAACTTAAGTTGTACTGCAATAGTGTAGTGTTTAAAGCATACACTTCATAAACAGCCATTCCTGGTTTGATTCCTACTACTACCAATTTGCATTTTACATGTGAAAGCAGTACATAAACTTTTTTTTATAATTAGCTACTAAATAACGTATTTATTAACCAGAGTACTGTAGTAGGACCAGATGTGAGGTAGGGATATTCTGAAGGGTACAAATAAAAAAAAATACAACAAATATTTTTTTTTATAAATGCGATAAAGTTTAAGCATAGCTGCGCAGTTGTGCCCATTGCTTAGCTACACTTAGTCCAGCTTAAACAGCACAAGAAGTTAAATAGCAAGAGACAGCCCACTTAAGCTGTACGGCAATAGTGTAGTGTTTAAAGCATACACTTCATAAAAAGTCATTCCTGGTTTGATTCCTACTGCTACCAATTTGCATTTTACATGTGAAAGCAGTACATAAACATTTTTTTATAATTAGCTACTAAATAACATGTATTTATTAACCAGAGTACTGCAGTAGGTCCAGATGTGAGGTGTCAGTTTAATAAAGTTGTGAAACACCCATATAAACACAAGTGCCCCATACAGTATAGTCACACATGAATAAATGTAATGAAAGCACATTGGGGGATGTCAGGGACAGTAAACAAATATATAATATGTAATGAATGATGAATCAATCCCATACAGCAGATAGTCTATAAAATAACAAAATAAGCAATGCCAATCATTGCACAGTTCTGCTTACCAGGTGTAAGCATTGTGTAAATATGACTGCTAAGCAATGAGTAGCCCAGCTAAGTGGATTTGCCCATTGGTTAGCAAGCACTGCCAACCTTAGGTAAGCAGGTTTGCCCATAGCTTAGCTTAGCTCAGCATATTCAAAACAATTCAATCATGGCAAAGGGCAAGAAATTGGCCATATTTAAACCGCACAGGTAGGACTACAACTCATAACTGGTTGCAGCTTCCCTCTGTAGGCTGTATGGCAGGTGTTGGCGAGGGCATGCATTTCCAGGTGCAGCACTGAGGTATACAGGAGTCCAAGGTCATCGTAGGACTCCTGGTAAATAACCATGATGAGAGACTGCTGCAAGGCCAGTATCAGGGCTCCCAATATAAAGCAAAAGCCTGGGACCATCTTGCCCGTGATCTCACTAGTACCACTGTTATCCCTTGAACTGGTGAGCAGGTCCGGCACCACTATGCCAACTTGAAGCGGAGGAAGAGGGAGCTCTTGGATGAGAGGGTCCAAGAAGCAAGGCAGAGGGGTGATGTCCCAGCAGTAAGTATTCACATCAATAACTGTTTACTAAATTCCATCCTGTGTATGAGATGGATAGGTATGGCTAAATATTTCTATATTCCCTTTACAGCTGCAGCTGAGTGGGCTGTGAATCAGGAAGCCCATGCTAGTAGGCTGCAAAGGCTGCATCACAACGCTGGTGAGTAACAATCCTGCTTGTAGTAGTCATACCAAATAAATATAAAGTAGTGGAAAGTCACCTGGCAGTATAAAACTGGGTATGGGTTGTACTGAATAAACTAGACAATATGACAGTAATAGTCCCATATAGGTGATATTTCAATAAAACTGTAACTGCCTGGCAATAAAGTTCTAAATCCTGGACTGGTTGTGTCTACTCTGGTATTGTAAGGCATTTAGAGTTGCAGTCTCTAAATAGTAATGTTGTGTTAACCACAGTTACCCACACTGTGCTACATAAAAAATATGTCAAGGAATGTCTGTATAAGATTGTTGTAAGTACAAGGTTTGATTGTACAACCAAGAGAGACAGAAAACACTGAAGGAACAGACAGCAGTTTATAAATAGCTAACTCTGATGAAACTCAAATTGTTGCATTTTAGCACACACACAGCCATGGTTTGAATCCGGGGAGTGGTAGTAAGATGTATGCATAATCATACCTCTCAACTGTACAGATTTTCACAGAATGTCCAAATAATTGGCTCATATTTTGGCCTGTTTCTCTGTCTAGCTGGCAATTCACAGGGATGATCTCAGAATTGTAGTCACTAAATAATAACATACATTTGATTTTCAGACCTCAAATCCTTCAGAAAATGTATATTAACATAAATCATGTTACGCTAGCGACTCTGCATGTTTATAAGAGCAATATTCAAAATATGTCTCTATTTGTATCCCCATGTTGTCAATCTTTGTCCAGAGTGTGTGCATTAAGAGACTGAGAGGTATGTGTATAATATTGCCTATGAATCTGGGAATATGTGTAGAAACAGTCAGGCAGAGGTAACAAACATTCCCCCCACAGGTCTTTCAGATAAGAAAACTGTAACTTCCTGGCAATAAAGCTTTACATCCTGGACTGGTAGTGTTTACTCTGGTATTGTATGGCCTGACATGTAGCATTCACCAACATCTGATATCAGAATAGTACTGCTCTGTCAAACACTGCTTCTCACATTGTGCTACATAATAATATGTCTAGGAATGTCTGTATAAGAGTGCTGTAATTACAAGGTCAGATTGTACAACCAAGAGAGACTTAGAAAGAAAACACTGAAGAAACAGACAAAGGTGTCTAAATAGCTCACTCTAATGAAACAGAAATTGTTGTATTTTTAGCAGACACAGCCATAGTTCAAATCCTGGAAGTGGTAGTAAGCTATATGCATAATCATACCTCTCAGCTGTACAGATTTCCCCAGAATGTCCAGATATTTGGCTCATATTTTTGGGTTGTTCATCTTTTTTCCTGGCAAATCAGTGGGATGATCTCAGTGTCACCAAATAATGACATACATTTGAGTGCCAAACTTCAAATCCTTCATAAAATGTATATTAAAACAAATCCTGTTACTCTAGCAACTGTCTAAAAGTTTATAAGAGCAATATTCAAAATATGTCCCTATTTGTCAAGCTTTGTCCAGATGTTGTGCATTAATAGATTGAGAGGTATGTGGATAATTACAACTAGGAATCTGGGTATATGTGTAGAAACAGTCAGGTAGTGTTAACAAACATTCCATTCACAGGTCTACCAGGTAAGAGAAGTAGAAGTTAGCTATAAGACACTTGAAGGATACACTGTGTGCAAACATACCGCTGCCCAAACCAAGGCCATAGGGTATTGTAATAATACTTGTTGATAAATGATTAGAACAATGATCATTAAAGTTGTGAGTACTGCAAGGATATATAAGTTGTTAATTTACATCTTTCTCTACCACCACCATATCTGCAATAATAATCTAAACACACAAATCAGTGGGTATGTTTACACCAAACCTACTGTCGGGACATATGTCCTATTGTTCAACAAATATTGAAATCTGTTTCTATTAATGTTCCATGTTGAAATACTATCATCGGTGGCCTGTTGCTATCAATGTAACCTGCATGCTTTTGTAATGGCCACTGTGGTTCCATATATGCATGTGTTCTGTTTGCTATGCAACTGTTCCAAATCTGGTGTTTTGGGTTATTGGGAATATCTATGCATGCTGTTATAACTAATCCTGGAGTGTGTTGACTAATATTAACCCACGTATGTTCTATGACTGCAAAACCATAGCACATTTAGGAAGGCCGGTCCCAGTGGGCCCACCTCTCCCACCTCATCAGGCTATGGCACCGGTCCCCAGCACATCTGGGACCCACCCCAGAACCTCCTTGTCCGCTGGTCCTGCACCATCTTCGGGTGGAACCGCCTCAGGGGATGGAGCTCATTCCTCCTGGGAGTGGGCATGGACAGCATACTGTCACCCAATGTCAGGTCCAGGGATTGGTGCATAGCGAGCTCTGAAGGGAGTTTGGAGATTTGCTACACCAGCTTGAGGGCTGTGTGGTGCAATTAGAGGGTCAGCCTGCCTCTTCTGCTCAGCTACAAGACCCCCAGCACAGCTACTTTCAGGGCCATAAAGGTGCAGTGGTGACTGCTCATGGGTGGGGACCTCAGTCCCACAGATTTCCAAGCACCCCTCCCCATCCAAGATGTTTACCCCACATATGTCATATACCACCACTGTTTGCTGTCTTGTCTGTCTTGTCTGCCTTCCTACCCAACCTACCTCCCCAAATATACCTACCATCCTTCCCCAACATTCCACTCTCACCTTAAAAAAAAGGGCAATCTGTTCCCAAAAAAAAAAGAAATTGTCCCATACATAGCTGTCCATTTCGCATATGTGTCCACTGGACACATGTAATCTGGCCTAACTGGCTTCATAACACATTATTGCTGTCCTCACACCTCTCTCAGGGGTTGGAGTGTCCAAATCTACCTCCAAATTCAGTATATTTGCACAGCTGTTGCTGTAAAAGAAGTAGACAGCTATGGGCCTTCCCTACACTCGTCCTGCACATCCTTAGCTACTTTCCCTATTGTCTTTCCCTCTTTGTGCCCCCTTTTTCACCACTTTCCTATCACCCCTTTTTTCTTTTCTTTTAAAGAAATTAATGTGGGGGTAAGTAGGAGTAAGCAATTTTAAGCAGTAGTAAGTGGGATTAAACTTGTTTGCGTGGTGTTAAGCAATGCATACCCAGATTAAGCACTTTTAAGGCTGTGTGTAAGCATATTCAACCAGAAGTTAGCATTGCTTACCATCATGCAAACCCATGCAAATCTGCTTACAACTTCTTAAAAGTGCTTTAATCTCTCTGTATCCAACAGCCCTTGTTCTGCCCAGCAACAAAATAATCAACCTTTGCAAGTCTCGAACCCAGGACCCTGAACACCATAGCAAGTTACCACTAAATCATTTGAGCTTTAATGTGTGATGTTTTCTCAAACAATATCATGCAGCACAGTCAGTCAACAGTAGGGAAAATGTATTTATATATGTATATGTAAATAAACATATATATATATATATATATATATATATATATATATATATATAATACCAAATCCACTTCCAGCACTTGTAAAAAAAGAAGAAGGCAGCAGTTTATTGCTGCACAGTCTGCCCCACAGACCGGTTTTGCTTACAAAAGCGTCATCAGTGTGATACACAACGCATGCATGTCCCATTTAAATAATCTCATTATTAAAGAAACATCACCACTTAAATGTGAATGTGTAAAAATACAAAATTTAAAACATATCTAACAATTATACATATTATCAAATATTACCAAGATGATTTATACAATACTTTGTCAACCCAGAATAGGCCACCCCCAAAAAAGATCAAATATCATATGTAAATATCTATACTTAGAGGACCCTAATTACAAAAACTTTAATAACTGTTAAATCAATAACCTGAATTAAATTATTACCCAAATTCTATATATAGAATACTGATACACGGGCCTAAAAAAGCCAAAATAGGGGAACCGTGTCACCCTAATATAAATAATTAGTATCAAAAAGTTACCAATGGTCATTGAGACCCGGCTTAAAAAGGGCCCCTAAATTAACTATCCATCTACGTTCTTTGGTGGTCAAAATATTATGCCTATCTTTCTCATTGATATTAAGCATAGTTAACCTATCTATTCCCACAAATATAAAATGTGCCGTTGAATGAACCAGAATATGTTTGTACAAGGCACTGCTTGTCCTCTTACATTTTATGTCACTAACATGAAGGGCAATCCTCTGTTTTAAAGGACCCGAAGTCTGTCCTACATAAAATGCCCCACATTGACATATGGCCATGTAAACTACCCAAGAAGTAGTACAAGTAATAAGGCCTTTAATATCATAAACTTTTCTAGTATTAACAGAAGTGAATGAACCTGTCTTGGACATAAGTTTACAAAACTTACAATGACCACAGTAAGTACTACCTACAGTATCAATCCCAACTAGCTCTTTAGAACCCACCCCTTATTTAAAGGCAGACAATTGTTGCCCTATTGATTTCCCTTTCCTAAATGCAAACTCACATCATGGTTTCAACAAAGTAGAAAAAAACGGATCAATGCATAATATATGCCAATACCTAGAAATAATTTCTTGAATCTTAAAAGTATTATTGGCATAGGTCATAACAAATCTAATACTCATGGACTCATCCCCCCTATAGGATGACTTATCTTGCAGCATTTGTGCTCTATCCATGGTTCTAACCTTATTATAAGCTTTGCCAATACATTTTTTGTGATAACCATGATCCAAAACCTTTGCTTCAATAGCTATCCTCTTACCATGACCCGTGCCCTAACCCTAAGTTCCATGACTACCGCAAGACAGTGGAGGACATAGAACATTTTCCTACTGTCCTCCACTGTGGTGCAATAGTTGTGTTGAAGTGGGTTTCACGAAAGTGCACTTTCAATTAAGTGCACTTTTGCGTAACCCAGGGTCTACTGTGTAATTTCGAAGAAGTGTATTTTTGAAGTTATACAGTAGACTCATATATATATATATATATATATATATATATATATATATATATTGCATTCGGACATCGGATCCACACTCTGAACCTCTCACTACAAAACATCTGACCAAAGGCATTATAAATAGGGGTGAAGGGGCCCAAAATTGGGATCTCTTGCAATTATTGCCATTATCTCTTCCGCCACAGCTGAACTGTTCTGCCTTGCAACAAAATATTCAGCACTTATAAGTCTTGAACTCAGGACCTTGCATCTCATAGCAACAACAAGTTACTAGTACACCATGTCAGCTGTAAGATGTTGGGATGATTTCCCTAACATATTATGCAGAACAGTCAGTCTACCATAGGGAATGTACAATGTGAAAGCACTAAACATTCTAATGATACACACACACACACACACACACACACACACACACACACACACACACACACACACGCACACACACACACACACACACACACACACACACACACACACACACACACAGACACACACACAGACACACACACACACACACACACACACACACACACACACACACACACATACACACACACAAACACACACACACATATATATATATATATATATATATATATATATATATATATATATATATAAGAGAGAGAGAGAGAGACTATATATAGAGGGTGCACAGCATATCAAACAGCCATTCTTACAGTTGCCACCTTTTCAAATGGCCAGTGTCTGATTCTTTCCTACAAATGAGAATTATTGCATGAAACAAATACCCACACACAATGCAAAGTATATGACACCACACTCAGTTTGCATACATATAAATGTTTATTTGCATAATATTTCAGTTGTTTATGTCATTTCTTATAGCATTTAGGTGTTTGAAATACATAACTGATTAATGTAACTCTCAAAGAAAACATATAATACAGTAATCTGCAAAATATAACATACTTTGCTGTCTAAGCTAAAGCCTTCAAGTAGTACAACAGTGAAAAACACACTTGCCTTGAAGATGAGAATCAATCAAAACTTAATTACAGATGTAGTTCAACACCCTCCAATTACACTCTGTACTCAACCTACTACGAGGAAAAGTATCAGTTGTCACAATGTAAATGTATCCATTACATAACAATGCTTAACTTAAAATGTCACTATCACACTGACAAACAGAACTGTGTGCAAGACAGAAAGCTCTAGCCAACCACTGTTCCCATGGTAAAACATATGAAAATGTACAGCCATATACTTTAATGTTTATTATTACTGATATCCATCACATGTCATAACAGCCTAGGTTAAAAACATTTAATACCCCACCCCCATAAAATGTCTTACAAGGGCATATAACAGTGTTGTCCAGATTGTACAGGGTCACACATGTTTTCTCCAGCTGTAGCCCTCATATATATATTGACCCTACCCAATAACTTGTGTTGGAGTCCACAACATCACTGAAATTATAGCAGCAATGTCAGCACTAAAGACTGATAGACCATTAACTATCAACATCTTACTGCATGACATCTGGACAAAGCCTGGTATATAGCTGGAGGACAGAGGCTGAAACACAGGGCCATATTTGAAATATTGCTGTTATCCAATGTGAAAGTTGCTAGTGTTACAGGATTGGTTGCAACATACCCTTACTCAGGAATATGAAGTCAGAAACTCAAATGGATGTTGCCGTGTACTGATAGCAATCAATGGAGAGAATGCCACTGATATGTCAGAGACAAGACATGTGTTGGGAACATACAAAACATAACAGCCAAGCCTCTGGCCATCATGTGGATAGGCCCACAGTTGAGAGCTATGCAGACAGACTGCATTCCATGCAAAACTAGCATGTGCATACAAACCCTGTAAAACTAGCAGTATTCAATGCATATAACAGCAATACTCACACACTGTTCCTAGGTCTGAAACCTTATACAAACATGTAGTTAGCCTGTGTCCACAAGTCCTCTTGTTAGAAGTATAGCTACCTGCTGTCTGTAACACAGCTGCCCACACACAGGAATGCTGTCTTCCATACAGGGAAGGTAAAGGGACAATGCCCACACTGTCACTGCATGCATCAAAATAAAATGTGTACTGCTACTGATTGTTGCATGGGTACTACAGTAGGCATGCTTATCATGTAGTAATCAGAGAAGTGTATAACTGTGTTATGACCAACTGTCCATGCCTGCAACTAACAGCTGTATCAGCACCCATATACACTAGATATCAAAGTGTACACACCCCTTTTGGAATACCAAGTCTGTGTGTTGTATGCCAATGAGACCATAGGAAGTCATGTCACCTCAAATGTGACCTATAACCTGTACCATTCTATTTACAAAGAAACAAAGCTGTTTCATGGAAGGTGAGTAACCATTGCTAAGTGAAGATGTGATATGATGTTAGAGTACAAACCAAGACAAACGGATGCTGTAATAATCTCAGCAGGTGTTTACACAACAAACCAGTGTAAGAGTGTGCACAGACATTCAACTGGCTTACTGTACTGAGTATAACTTCCCATATGCTGGAGGGACAAGTTCATAACCCAGAGACTGCCCATGCTATGGAATAGACTTCCTATACATGTCAAGCAGAGCACCTCTCTGGCCCTCTTCAAGAGAAATCTTGATGAGTGGATGAGAAATAGAAAATTCACCACAAGGATCACTCCAGTGGCTTTACTTGACAGAGGCACTGGGAACTAAGGTTGGGTGGCATGGTGCCAGGGTAATCCCATGGGCTAGGCTTGTAAAGGCTCCAGGGCCATTAGCCCAGTACACACCTATAAACCTGTGAACCTATATGTTTCCACAGGGCAGGTTGTTATGTTCCCTATTGAACTGAGCAAACTATAGGACATATCACAGGTGGGAATTGTGTTGATGTGTGCTTTTGTGGGGTTATGTTCCAATTGCACAAGTACCATGCATTGTAACAGGGGTGTGTACACTTCATATCCACTGTAGCTATATGGAATCAGCAGTACCTTACCTGTACGACCATCCTCCACCAACGATAGAGTAATCCCCCCTTGGAGGACACCACCAAGACACAAAACACATAATAGGTTGCTATAGTGGCTGTACAGGGACACATAGGTGCAGACCACAACTTGAAAGCACGTGCACCTCTATCTGAGCAAGCATGTAGGTTTACAGGTGACCTCCTGTAAGGCTGACTATGGCTAGAAATCAGACATATGCAAACCACCAAGGCCAGTTACAACCATGTCTACACATATGTACATAGTCTCAGAGCCAGTAACACAAGTAAACCTGTACTGGGGGTAAAGCACACCTCATACACACATGCTATGGATATAGGTAACCTGCATCAGACAGGATAGGTGGGAACAGTGGCTCCCTGTCCACAACAGCAGTACAGGGGGATATGCACATCACCCACACTCTTGCCCACATCAGTGGTGAGCATAGAAATAATGCCAACTTATGGCAACAACAGCAAGTCTCCATGTTTGCAGAGAACATCACAGTTTGCCTCCAACATTAACACAGACATGTGCTCACAGTCCCATCACACACTACAGTCAAACAAACTCACGCCACCATCCACACACCATCCACGTAGAAGATGGCCACTGTCATCCCTCTACACAGAAATTAATGGTGTGTAGTGGATTATGCCATTAAGTGTCCAACACTACCAGGCTATAACTTATGCCATACCTTTCAGCCACAGAACCCGGACTGAAACACAAAAGGTGGGAGTGTATCCATATTCATCAATGATGCTCACACCTCCAGGTTAGTGGCACAGCACGATGCATCAGAGATCATCCAAGTGCAACTAACAATGGGCAAAACTGCAATCCAAATTGTAGCTTGCTACAGATCACCCACCATGACCCAGGACCCCCATTCCTGGAAGCACTGGGAAATATGAAGGTCCTACCAAACACTTTAATACTGGGTAATTTCAACTACCCAAACATTAACTGGGTGAACTACTCAAGTTTTAACTCTCTTGCCCAACACTTCCGAGAATTTATAAACTCGAACACCCTGGATCAACTGGTCAACACCCCCACCAGAGGGAACAACATATTGGACCTAGTCATCATCAACATGGGCGACCGGTATTCCACACCTGACGTCAACCCCTCGCTGGTTAGATCAGACCATAGACTAATCACTCTGGATATTCACCTTCTGGCCCCAACCCCAATCAAGGAAACCACCATGAAAAACTTTTCAAAAGCAAACTTCACATTGCTTAAGACTGAGTTGGAAAGGTTCACAGCTCCCATGCCAATGGACAATGCTGTCCAAGCTGCTGAAACCTATACACCTCACATCAAACTGCCAATGCTTTTAACTCCTTTTTCACAGACACCATTAATTCACTAGCAAGTCATCTCACAATAGACAAATCTAACCTTCCCACTGGTACATCTACTAATCTCCCTATATTCCAACTACAACCCATCTCTACTTCCTACATCCTAAAACTCATCCAAAAACTCAAACCTTGTACCCCATCTGCAGATCAGTTACCATCTGAATACCTTCAAAAAGGAGCTGAAGCAGTTGCTTATCCCATATCCCTCCTTATAAATAGAACCATCAATGAAGGAACCATCCCTGCTATCTGGAAAATTTCCCACATAATCCCTTTACATAAAGGAGGTAGCTCAAATGACTATTCTAACTACAGGCCTATAGCACTCTTATCACCCTTAGCAAAAATTATGGAGAAATGTATTCATCATCAGCTAATGCACCACTTAACTCAATATAACTTACTAGCCAACTGCCAACATGGCTTTAGGCCATTTCACAGCACTACAACAGCTCTCCTATCTTTTACCGAGTGTATCAATAGAAACTGCAATAATAGTATTCTGTCATCAGCACTCTTTATAGACCTGTCAAAAGCCTTTGACATGGTAAACCACAATATGCTTATAAAAACCCTTGAATCTCTCTCTCTAGATACCAAAGCTATTCAATGGTTCACTTCCTACCTTAATAACAGGCAACAGGCAGTTCTCTGGGATAATACACTTTCATCCCTTCTGCCAGTCTCTCTTGGAGTCCCACAGGGGTCCATCCTAGGACCTCTCCTCTTCTCTTTATTCATAAATAACTTACATGCAGCAATACCTCAAGCTACATGTATTCAATATGCAGATGACTCAACACTCATATGCTCTGCTAACACCTCCTCTGAACTACAAACCCTAACACAGAATGTATTTAGCACAGTTGAGGCATGGTTCTTGAAATGCTGCCTCCTTTTGAATGCCAATAAAACCAAACTCCTGCTCTTCAGGCCTAATATTAAGTCTCCCCTCATACACTTCTCTATTACTTCCAACAATGGCACACATATAGCCCCTGACTCTACCACTAAGCTGTTAGGTATTATAATTGACAATAACCTCACTTTTGATAGTCACATTAATAACACTATTAAAACCGTAAATAGAAAACTCAGATCCTTATATAGTATTAAAACCTTTTTAACTCCACAGGCCAAAATCACACTTGCTCACTCTCATCTTATTTCTACTCTTTTTATGCTTCATCCATATACACTAACCTAAAGAAAAATAACCTCACTAAACTAGCAAATGCATACTATAGCATTGCTAGATTTGCCACCGGAAACCCATTTAGAACTCACCACTGTCAGAATCTACAACAACTAGACTGGCTAGAACTACAAAATACACTATTACTCTCCCAATTTATCTTTGTTCATAGGATATTTTACCAACCAAAAAATACCCCTATACTTTCTGACCTTATTTCTCCCTATTCTAACCTAAATTCTTTACGCTCCTCTAATAAACTTCTTGTGAAGTTAAGTAAGTCCAATAACATAGCAGGTGACTCAATTTTCTCCAACACCATAGGTAAATACTGGAATCTTCTACCTACCAAAACTTCTACCTCGTCACCCTTCCACTTTAAACAAAAGCTCAAACAACATCTAAAAACACTCTGGCTATGCCCATGCATCAATCCTGACTAATCTTATGATTCTACTAATTACTCTTCTCTTAATCACCCTCTCTTACCTCTCTCTACTCACTCTCCTTGAGTAGACATTCTCTAAATCACCCTTGTTAATTAGCCTCTGTTATGAATTTATATAGAACTCTCTATGGTTTATACTTACTTAATCAGTTATACTCTTCATGAATGTTTTACTAAAGTATAACTCCCCTATCTTGTACTGTAAAGAAAATTAGTGTAAGTGTCCTTCCAAATATATATTTTCAACTAGTATAATCTAGATTAAACCTTATTTCTGTTTGTATTTTACTAACTACTTACTTTCTTTATGTAAATGACTTGTTTGTATTAACTTCAATGTGGAGCTTTTCTCCCCGGGCCTCTGCTGAAAATGGAAATGTATCCAGTTGGACTAGCCCGGTAAACAAATGTAAAATAAAATAAATAAAATAAATACAAAGGCGCTCTATGATCATCTGCAGGAGTGCATGGATCATGCTATCCCAAGTAAAACCAAGACTCACTCCTCCAAGAAAAGGAAACCTGTCTGGCAGACCTCTGCCATAAACAGGCTGTACAATAGAAGGAGGAAACTAGTACAGATAAGAGCAAAATCCCTAGAAGGAAATACATCCCTAATCAGTATCAGCAAGAAACTACAATCCCTCATTAAATCATCCAAGGCTAACTTTGAAAGAAAAATTTCCAAGGACTCCAAAGATAACCACAAAACGTTCTTTAGCTATGTCAAAAACCTAAGTAGAAACTCTCAGATCTGCTCTGAGTTGGTGCAGAATGGCACAAAATGCACTGAACCAACTGATATTGCCAACATTTTGGCAGACAGGTTCAGTGCAAACTTCACACCCCTCTCAACCCCTAAAGGGCCCATAACCATACCAGAAGAATGTAAGGCCTCAGCGATCACCGACACACAGGTTAAAACAGCCCTATCCAAAGCCAAAAACACAGCCTCAATGTTTAGGACGGTGTGCCAGGCTGTGTCTTACAAGAGCTCCAAAATGAATTAACCCCTCACCTAAACACACTGTTCAAACTCAGCCTCTCTACAGGCTACATACCCACAGAGTGGCACACAGCAACAGTTATCCCACTCCACAAAGGTGGCATCCACAATGGACCCTGGGAACTATTGCCCTATAAGACTGACTAGCCTGGTCTGCAAGGCTATGGAGTGCATCATCATGGAACTCATTAACAGAGACATTGGGAACCTCCAAACTTTGGACCTCACCCAGTTTGGCTTTGTTAAGTGCAGATCATGCCTCCTAAACCTGGTGGACTTCTATGAGACAGTTAATAAGGCATTAGATGAGGGTAAGGAAGTCCACACAGCCTAGCTAGGCCTCATAAAGGCTTTCAACACCATTCCCCATTCTGGTATTATTTACAAATTCGTCAACCTGAACATTAACCCCTATGTCACGAGATGGCTTGCAAATTGGCTCACTGACAGAACCCACACGGTGAGAGTTGCAGACTCTAGGTCCGACTCTAAACAGGTTACAAGTGGTGTCCCCCAGGGCTCAGTCCTAGGACCCCTCCTGTTTGGTATATACTTCTCAGAGGTACAGGCAAGCACAGGAGGACTTTGGCTGACCAAGTTCACAGATGACTGTAAACTAGGAGCCATAATTGATTCTCCGGTTGATACAGACACCCTCCAGAAGGGTCTCACTGAGACGGATACCTGGTGTCAAAATCATGGCCTCAAGCTGAATGCCAAAAAGTGCATAGTCATCCCCCTTGAAAAAAACAAAGTACCCATGAACTATCACATAGGTGGTAGTTCCCTAAATATGGAAAAAGTAATAAGGGATCTGGGGACCCAAGTAGATAGCAAACTCTCCTTTGATAATCATATTGCTAAGGTGGTTAGAAAATCTTTCTACCTTGCCCACCCAGTCTCAAAAGGGTTCTCATTCAGAACAAAGGAAGTTATTGTGCCTCTCTACTCATCACTTATTAGACCCATTATAGAATACAACGCCCCATTTGGGATGTACCTTACAAGACACCTACAACAGCTGGAAAGTCCACAAAAGTACCTCACCAAGAGGATTACTGGCCTCAAACAGATGACCTATGCAGCCCTACTATAGAAACTCCAGCTGTACTCGGTTGCATACCGCTTACTCAGAGGTGATCTCTGCTTGACATACAAGGCCATGTCCAACCCAGAATTGATCGATATGCTCCCCCTAAAAAAAAAAAAAAAATCCCTGAGAGCCACACCCTTTAGGGATATAAACCTTACCACAACGATAAATAGGACGTGCTGCAGGGATAGATTCCTGACCCAGAGACTCCCCATGCTTTGGAAAAAGATTCCAATATAAATCAGGCAGAGCCCCTCACTAGCACTCTTCAAGAGAAACCTTGACGGGTGGATGGGAAACAGAAAATTTACCCCAGGAATTACTGCAGTGGCTCTGCTGACAGAGGTGCAGGGAACTAATGGCTCTGCTGGTCAGAGGCACAGGGAACTAATCTAAGTGGGGTGGTGAAAGCCAAAATACTCTGGCTAGGCTTTTAATTGCTCTCGGGCCTAGTACTTACCTATAAACCTATGAACCTATGAACACTGCGGGAACTGGACAGGTCAGGGCCATGAGTATAATGCAAGATGTACAAGCTATGATAGCTTACAGTGTTATGGTATTGTCTGGATTATTTGCAAGGAATACCCACTGTTGATGTGCACATGGACAACTGTATGAGGTCCTCTGACCTTTTTTCCTGTTTATGTCTTCCAGGTACAATGTCCCAAGAATGCCTGGCTGCATACACACCCCTGGAAAATGATGCTATAATCCATTTCCTCATAGACCATCATGCCATCCTCTTCAGGCACAGGGCCCAGGATCTGCAGGAGAGGACCACCCTGTGGAACCAGCTCATCCACAGGGTAAACGATGTTGGCCTGCACAACTGCAGTGATGAGCAGGTGCAGCATTGCTGTATGGATCTGATCCACCATGCCTGTCAGCATGCTGCTGCAGTTAGGAGGGACCAGCTAGCCACAGGTGGGGGTCATGCCATCCAGCCCCTACTGACACATGCTGAGGAGCTCCTCGGCAGTCTTGGGCATCCACCCTCCAGCCTTGGGCACCCACCCGCCAGCCAAGCCAGCAAGCTGAAGACAGCATTGTGGAGGTGGGTGCCACCCACACAATGGACGAGGAGCATGTAGGTAAGGCCCCAGGGCACATTAGTAGACCACTGTTGCTTATCCATTTTCATCTGTAAAGTATCTACATGCATATGCCAGATAAGATAGTCTGTTGCTGCAATGTAGTAATGAACAGATGTGCATAATCTCTAGTATTTTGAGTATGTACTGTTGATGTGCTGAAATGCTGCTGGCAACCTGTACTATTGCCACAGGTGTGGCTACTGACATTATATCACTCACACAACTATTTAGGTCCCTCTGGTATACAACTGGGGCAGCAGCATGTAGCTTATGAGTATGGAGTTGTTTTGTTCAGGTTTGCCAATACACCAGCCATGTTATGGCCATGCTATTTGCCATGCACACCTTTAACACACCTACCCTTAATGCATAATCTACATGTTCACTTATTATAGGTTCATAGGTTCATAGGTTCATACTAGGCTATCTGCCCTAGGGCATTTATAAGCCTAGCCAGAGTTGTGTGGCTTTCACCACCCCTTAGGTTGAAGAATACTATACCCATTAGTTTGCCGTGCCTCTGTCCAGCAGTGATACAGAGATGATCCCCGGGGTAAACCTACGATCTCCCATCCACTGGTCAAGATTCCTCTTGAACAGAGCCAGCGAAGTGCTCTGTCTCACATGGACCAGGATTCTGTTCCACAGCATAGGGAGTCTCTGGGTGATGAATCTGTCCCTCCAGCACATCCTATTTATATCCGTGTTGAGGTTTAAGTCTCTTGCTCTTGTGGCTCTGGTGGATTTGGATTTTTTGAGGTGGAGCATGTCCATTAATTCCGGGTTGGACATGGCCTTGCATGTCAGGCACAGGTCACCTCTGAGCAGACTGTATGCGACTGAATAGAGCTGGAGTTTCTTCAGTAGGGCAGCATATGGCATATTTTTGAGCCCCTTTATCCTTTTGGTGAGGAACTTTTGGGGTCTTTCCAATTGCTGCAGGTGTCGGGTAAGATACATTCCGAATGGGGCATTGTACTCAATCATTGGTTTGATGTGAAGAGTACAGGGGAACAATGACCTCCCTTGATCTGGATGTGAATCCCTTCATAATCAGGTGGGCAATGTAGAAGGTCCTCCTAACCACTTTGGCAATGTGAGTGTCAAAAGAAATGTTACTGTCAACTTGGGTCCCCAGGTCCCTGATAACCTCTTCTGTGCTTAATGGATTGCCACCTATGTGGTAACTTGGGGTTACCTTGGTTTTACCAAAGGGTATGACTATACATTTTTTGGTGTTTAGCTTAAGGCCATGGCTCTGGCACCAGTTATCCATTTCTATGAGACCTCTCTGAAGGATATCTGTGTCTGATGGATTTTCAACTATGGCGCCAGTTTGCAGTCATCTGCAAACTTTGTGTCCACAATCCTATGTTTGCCTGCACTTCTGAAAAGTAGATGCCGAACAAGAGGGGGCCCAGGACTGAGCCCTGTGGGACACTGCTTGTGACTGGCTTGGAGTCTGACATGGCACCAGCAACTCTAACCCTGTGGGTTCTGTCCTTGAGCCAGTTTGCAACCCATCTTATGACATATGGGTTTACATTTAAGCTGGTGAGCTTTTCTATGATACCCGAATGGGGTATTGTGTTGAAAGCTTTTGCAAGGTCAAGGTAGGCTGTGTGAACTGCCTTACCCTCATCAATGGCCTTGTTGACTGTTTCAAAAAAGTCGACCAAGTTCAAGAGGCATGATCTGCCCTTGACAAAGCCGAATTGGGTAGGATCAATGTCTGTAGGTCCCTATGTCTTTATTTATGAGTTCCATTATGATCCTCTCCATAGCTTTGCAGACCAGGCTTGTTAAGCTTATGGGGCGGTAATTACCAGGGTCAGTAGAAGCACCGCCTTTGTGGAGTGGGACCACAGTTACCGTACACCACTCTTTGGAGTGCATTATCCTGTGGTAAGGCTAAGATTAAACAGCAGCCTTATGTGTGGGTTTAGTTCCTCATTGAGTTCGTGTAGCACACAGCCGGGGATACCATCCAGTCCCATTGATGCTGTGTTTTTAGCTTTAGAGAGAACAGCTCTCACCTGGGCATTTGAGATGATTGGGAGGGCTACACTCTGCTGGGATAGATATTTCTCCTTTTGGGGGGGAGGGAGAAATTTTCACTGAACCTGTCTGCCAGTATGTTTGCAATGTCTGTGGGTTCAGTGATTTTTGTATCATTTTGGACTAATTCTGAGCATATCTGGGAGTTTCCACCCAGATTTCTAACATAGCTAAAGAAGGCCTTATGATTGTCTTTTGAGTCCTTGGCGATTTTTCTCTCAAAGTTGGCCTTGGATGATTTTATGAGTGATCGTAGTTTTTTACTAGTATTGATCAGAGATGTCTTCCCTTTTAGGGATTTTGCTCTATCTTGTAGTAGCTTTCTCCTCTTGTTGTAAAGTTTGTTTATGGCTGGGATCCACCAGACTGGGCGCTTGCCTTTAGTGGAAAGGGTCTTGATTTTATTTGGGATTGTTTGATCCATGCAATCCTGGAGGTGCTCGTCGAACACCATAAGATAGTCTGTTATTGTTGCTGTTAACTGCACTGCATCACAGTGGTCACCATGGTGGCATATCTGAAGGGTATGTAAGATTCCTGCAGTATACCTAACAATCTGTCAGTACAAGATGTGTGGACAGGGATGAACATAACGGTGGAACAAATGGCATACAATAGGGACATGTCTGAAACAGTGTATACACCACTATTACAGTGGCAAATTTTCATGATCTAAACAACGGCAAATCACAATACCATATTCCCCACCTTTTACAACCTGTAATTGTGATCTTATCATGAGCAATGAATGTGTAATATGAAATCCTATGTTAGGAAAACAGATATGGGGAATACATACCTTAACAAACACTGGAAGCATATGTGTGCACACACTCCAAATAACATATTGTGGAAGCAGCTTGTGAGGTACTGACAGCATTCACTCTTCTTGAGTACACACCTTCCATCAAGTACATGGCTTCAATGTCACACCAAGTAATGGTCTGCTGTCAAAGATGTATGTCAATGACATTTGCCCAATCAACTGCAACAGAGGCAACCATGACTTGCACACATCTTGCAAACCATGAAATGGATCCCATATCTGAAAGGTAGCACTCAGGAGTGGGAAAAATAGCCTTATCTCATCATTGCATATACCAAGGGAAACAGTGCAGACAGTCATGTATGTGTGTATGAAGTATGGGACAACATTAATGTAGAAAATAAACAGATGCCCATCCAAAACAGATGACAACCCATGTTGCAAACTTGTCCGGGAAACTTGCAACAGCACTGAGGGGCTTGCAGGAATGTCTAACAAGTATTGCCGGTGCAGTACCTGTGTCAACAATCACCTGGAATCTGCATAAGTGTGGCCTATGGGTTAGGGTAATCAGATGGAAGAGTTGTTTCACAGATAACATCATCCAGGGCTTTCTACAGGTAGCATATGCATAACACCAAGTCTCCCAAAGGCATGTGTTGCAATGTGTAATGGTGCCATGAGACCAAAGCTGAAACCTACAGCCAGTATTCATAAAGATACATCTGATGCACAAGTAACACCTCACTCCACCTCAGGGCCACCATCCCCATTTTTACCTTGCTGGTGCCAGTGCACAACTTTATGTTTGCTTTTCTTTAGCAGGAACTAGGCTGGTAGACATGGCATTCAGAATTTGGAACACTGATAAATAACACTCATGTGTGGCACATAGTTGTCAAGCATCTGCAATAAGGCTGAGGATGGGGAGTGGTGTCATCCTGAAACACAACAGTGAACTGAAGCATACATCCAAAGCTTGCTAAGAATGGCTGAATCTGAACACAGTTAAGGTCATGAATTGTGCCAGACATAACTCTGACTCCACAGTAATAGTGAAGCCACTGTGTGACCACCAAGGACTATGCACATGAGCTGACCTGGCAGTCCAGCAGAGTTGGGGGACATTTGTAGGGCAAAGTGACCAAATAATGGCAAGTGAAGATGGGCCATGCTAGTATACCCTTACAGGAATAGTGACTGCTGTAGTTCACTTAACAGGTGCTGCAACAAACCATTGTGTTAAGGGTGTGCACACTTATGCAGCCCACATATTGTATACATCTCATTCAGCATCTGTACGACTAACACATTTGTTTTATACTGCATTGGATTGCACAGGTCATATGTCATATATCAGGTATGTGCAATGTTAACATATACAGTACTGTGCATTGCATACCATGGAAGAGGCTGGCATGTCAACAAGGGTGTGCACACCCCTAATATGCACATTACGCTTTGAACATTGTCAATGTAATTGGATTTTATTGCTCAGACTTGCACTGCTGATGATGAGAGCTGCAAATCAGAGGTCAGGCATCAACTATTGACATCATTCCTCATATCATCCCAGGTTTGTGTCAAGACAAACACATAGGGGCTGTGAATAACAGAGCAAACATAAATGCCACACATATACACATTCAGCAATGGTGTGTACACTTGTGAGGTATGGTGCACAGTACATGCCAGTGTGCTGTACAGGTGTATAGCAATACAGTGTACATGGGTGCAATGTGTTTCAGGGGAAGGGGCATCACCTACTAACACAACTCATGCATCACAGAGATGTATAATGTTGGTAACAAGGACTGAGTATGGCTGCAGTGCATGCTGTTGAGTGCCATATGTCATGCATGTTGACTGTTGGGTAATGAGAGGTCTGTGTAATATCTTTGTGCCACCTCACCTGTAAGTGTGTGTGTGTGTGTGTGTGTGTGTGTGTGTGTGTGTGTGTGTGTGTGTGTGTGTGTGTGTGTGTGTGTGTGCATATATGAGTGTGTGTAGAGGTAATCCATAATGTACAGGTCTTAAATTACATTTTTTGTTTGCCTCTCACAGGTGGCAAAGTGGTGCAGGCAAACTGATGTTTGCGTCCATACAGACTCTGACAATGATGATAGGCATGGGGAGGCACAGGCAGGGTTGTCAGGGGCTGAAGCTGTTCCATTGGTTGACATCCTACTTTTATCCACCCCAACCCCACACATAGTCTCAATGCTCATACATACCCCATCACCAGTGGCCATAGATGAGGGAAAGTTGGTGGGTGGTGGCATGGGACAGGCCAGTGTGGGGACTATGGCAAGTGTGTCTGTATACAGCAGCCATAGCCAGATGACCAGTGAGGTACCACACAGGCAGATGTAAAAGGGCGCTTGCAGGAGGGCTGCTGGCCATCATGCCCCTGGCAGAGGTGCCACAGCAGGTGGCACCAGACACATGTTTTGGGCCATCATGGAAAGACAGGCATGTATGGAATGTTACACCACACAGAGTCTAAGGCTCTAGTGGGTTACTCATTCTGCTGTACTTGACATCATCCGTGGTCTTGCAGGTGCCCACCGTTATTTTGCAGAGGTCCTGGATAGATGATTGGGTGAGATGGAGGGAATCCTAAACCATGTGGTGTCTGTTGTAGAGCATGTGGTGGGAGTAGGGTTGCAGACACATGGATGTAGGTCAGCAACACCAACAGGTGGAGGTCTACGTGGATATGCAACAACTCACAGCTGCTCCTGTAGTGGTAGTACCAGCAACAGCACTGCAGGGGGTGCTGTCCACAGCACAACACAGCAGGCCATGTGCAACAGGGACGCCGATCCAGTGGACAATTGTTATCATCAGGAGAGAGTAACATATCTGGGCATCTGTCTGGTAGTGCCCGTGAAACCCATGGCAAGCACAGTTCCCATGTCTACGGCCAGAGACAGTGAACTGTACAACCTGCCATGTATGGTCTCCAGCTGTGAAACAAACCCTTGTATAGGGCAGCCACATGGCAGGCATTTGTGCATTCATACACACCCACTTCACCAACACAGCTAGGGCACCTCCTTACCTACACACACCACATCTCCACAGCCCTCATTTAATAAAGAACCCCCTAACCCACACACATAATGTCAACCAAATGGCTCAGCCTAGGCCTCTGGCAAACCCTTAACACAACCTGTGCATATGATGATACCTGTACCACATCCCTTCATCCATATCATCGATGCAGGGACATGCTGATATGGTTCTGATGCACAGGGTGAATGTCCTAAGGTTTAGCAATGTAATGCTGTTTAACATGTTTTCAGCTGGAATGAATAATGCTTACACATCAGGGTGTGTATCTGTCCAGCTGTGATGCATTTTAGCTGTTATTAACACTGACTGATTGTGGTCTCCATAATGTATTCTGGTTGTGTTCTAGGTGTCTATGTGTCAGCAGGATGTTGGTCTGCAGTCCTGCCCTACAAGGGGTGTAGCACTGTGGTGACAAATTGGCTGTGTTATATATCGTGTACAGCTAAACAGATGTAACAGGTCTGTATAACAGTTACTACATGTGCCACATGGCTGGTAGGTCTGAGGGGTGTATACAGGTGAGTGCATGGTAGCTGATGTCAGCAGCTCTTCTACAGTGGACAATTGTAAGTGTACTGTGTGGTACACACCAAATGCACATGAATAACACACACACACACACAGGTTTTTTTGTTGATGCAATACACAGAGAATACTGTTCACATAGATGTACTTCATTTTGCAGTGAACTAATTTTGGCCTATATAATTCTACCCAGACCAAATTGCCAAAACATCACATCAGGAAATAATCAGTTCACCAGTTTAATGTCATTGATGATGGCACTGCTGTATATGTCCTCTTCCTTAATGCAGTGCGATCATGGAGTTGGCAAACATAGGTGTGCTGGTGTGGGTGGCACAGCCCTGCACTTTGGAAGGTGTGAGGTGGTGTAGTACCACACAAAGTGTGATTAACAACTACTTAATTTGTTAGCATAAACTGTACAGTATAACAGCACACTAAGCGGGGGATACCCAGAACAGTAATCCCAATGTGGGTGGCTGTGGCAATAACAACCGCATTCATGTATATATACCAACTCCTGTATCTGTACAGCTATACAGTGGGGAAGAGGGCATGTACACATCCACTACTAGTTTTACTTGAATGCATTTCCACAAGATGATTGCTTTGAAATGTTACCTTTAGCCAGTTAGTTCTCGGGCAAATTATCTCCTGGGACATATAATTTCTGCAAACTGAAGTAGATCCCTTAACATTCGCACACACTTACTTGGCAACACTGAGAGTAGAACCCCTACCTAGGTACTTATTGCTACTAATGTGTTTGGCTTTAATTGCACACACCACAGAGCTTTTAGGGTGAGGGGTGTCCCGAGTTTCCTGTTAAGTGAAGAACATCACCGGGCCTTGTACAGTATGGTAATTGGGGATGTACTGGGTGTTAATGAACAATACATAGTATGACATACTAGCATATACACATTGATAAACACATACAATCATAGACACATTTTTGACAGACATCCATTTAGCACTGCTAACTACCTTGTCAGTGAGTCCATTCTGTTACAGAGATTTTGCACACAACACATGCATCATTGGGCTGGATAGTGTAATCAGTTGCCTGTATGGTTGATGGTAACAGCGGTCCTCATACAGTGGACCTTGGGACATGTACTGGGGGTACCATGGTGTAAAGATAGTATACCCAGCACCGACACCCCACATTGGATATTGTACTCATTGAAACCCATGATAATGCTCCAACATACCCACAATCATGCATTGACCAGGATTGCAATACAACCCTTTGTCTAGCTAATCAGTGCTGCTACTACAGGGATATGCATTTATTTATTGGACATGCCACAGGGATAGTATGGTGTGTGTTTGTCATGGCTCTCCTAAAGTCAGCAATATCACTTTCCCTTAGAATGTATGGCAAGTTTTATTGCATTTGGAGAATGTGGCCTCAGAATGCTGTCTCCTACAAATATGCACACACACACACACACACACACACACACACACACACACACACACACACACACACACACACACACACACACACACACACACACACACACACACACACACACACACACACACACACACACACACACTTGCCAGGACTCAGAGGGTAACCCATTCCTATCTATCAATTTGTAGAACAGTGTTATGCTGGTACTGCAAACTCAGGTAGCCCATAGGGTGAAAGAGTGTAACAAGGTACATTTAACATCAATTCTAGTAGCAGCCATTTCTAAGTATGGCAATGGGGGTGTACTGGGTGAAAGACCCTCAGTTGAGAGCTATGCAGACAGTTGCATTCCATGCAAAACTAGCATGTGCATACAAACCCTGTAAAACTAAGTGAAATGCATATAACAGCAATACTCACACTAGGTCTGAACCTTATACAAACATGTAGTTGCCTGTGTCCACAAGTCCTCTGTTGAAGTATACATGCTGTCTGTAACACAGCTGACACAGGAATGTTGTCTTCCATACAGGAAGGTAAAGGGACAATGCTGTCACTGCATGCATCAAAATAAAATGTGTACTGCTACTGATTGTTGCATGGGTACTACAGTAGGCATACTTATCACTTAGTAATGAGAGAAGTGTACAACTGTGTTATGACCCTCTGTACATGCCTACCACTAACAGCTATATCAACATCCATATGCACTGGATATCAAAGTGTACACACCCATGTTGGAATGCCAGGTCTATGTGCTGTATGCCAATGAGACCACAGAAAGTCATGTCACCTCAAATGTGACCCATAACCTGTACAATTCTATTGAAAAAGAAACAAATCTGTTTCATGGAAGGTGGGCAACCATTGCCAAATGAAGATGTGATATGACGTTAGAGTACAAACAAAGACAAATAGATGCTGTAATCATCTCAGCAGGTGTTTACACAACATACCAGAGTAAAGTGGGGACACACATTCAACTGGTTTACTGTATTGAGTATTACTTCCCATATGCTGGAGGGATGGGTTCATAACCCAGAGACTGCTCATGCTATGAAATAGACTTCCCATACATGTCAAGCAGAACACCTTACTGGCCCTCTTCAAGAGAAATCTTGATGAGTGGATGGGAAATAGAAAATTCACCACAGGGATCAGTCCAGTGTAGTTGCTTGACAGAGGCACTGGGAACTAAAGTTGGGTGGCACAATGCCAGGGTAATCCCATGGGCTAGGCTTTTAAATACTCCAAGGCCATTAGCCTAGTACACACCTATGGACCTATGTTTCCACAGGACAGATTGGTATGTTCCCTATTGAACTGAGCAGGCTATAGGACACATCACAGGTAGGGATTGTGTTGACATGTGTTTTTGTGGGGTCATGTTCCAATCGCACAAGTACCATGCATTGTAACAGGGGTGTGTACACTTCATATCCACTGTAGCTATATGGAATGAGCAGTACCTTACCTGTACAACCATTCTGATAGATTAATCCCCCTTGGTGGACACCACCAAGTCACAAAGCACATAATAGTTTGCTTTAGTGGCTGTACAGGAACACATAGGTGCAGACCACAACTTGGAAGCTAGTGCACCTCTATCTGAGCAAGCATGTATGTTCACAGGTGACCTCCTGTAAGGTTGACTATGACTAGAAATCAGACATATGCAAACCACCAAGGCCAGTGCAACCATGTCTACACATATGTACGCAGTCTCAGAGCCAGTAACACAAGTCAACCTATACTGGGGGTAAAGCACACCTCATACACACATGCCATGGATACAGGCAACCTGCATCAGACAGGATAGGCGGGAACAGTGGCACCCTGTCCACAACAATAGTACAGGGGGATATGCACATCACTTCTCTGCCCACATCAGTGGTGAGCATGGACATAATGCCGACTGATGGCAACAACAGCAAGTCTCCATGGGGCATGAGATCATCACAGTTTGCCTCCTACATAAACACAGGCATATACTCACAGTCCCATCACACACTACAGTCAAACACACTCATGCCACCATCCACACACTATCCACATGGAAGATGGCCACTGTCATCTCTCTACACAGAAATGAATGGTGTGTAGTGGAGTATGCCATTAAATGTCCAACACTCAGGAACTTATACATATCAGCCACAGCCATGAAACACAGGTGGGATGTATCCATATTCACAATGATGCACCTGGTTATGGCACAGCCGGATGCATGAAAATATCCAAGTGCAATAACATGGGAAAACTATGAAAATCCTTGTAGTTCATAGATCACCTGTTTACATTCCTGGAAGCACTGGGAAATATGAATCCTACAAACACTTTAATACTGGGTAATTTCAGCTACCCAAACATTCTGGGTGAACATCCAAGTTTTAACTCTCTTGCACTTGAGTTTATAAACTGCATGGATCAACCAGCCAACACCACCAGAGGAACACATGTGGACCTAGTCATCATCAAAGCCGGTATTCATGGCCAACTGCTGGTTAGACAGACCATAGCTAATCACTCTGGATATTCACCTTCTGGCAACCCCAATAGGACACCATGCTTTTCAAAAGCACTTCACATTGCTTGACTTCAGGTGGGGTTCACAGCTCATGCCAATGGACAATGCTGTAGCTGCTGGTATACATACATCAAACTGCCAATGCTTTTATCCTTTTTCACAGACACCATTAATTCATGGCAGTCATCTCACAATAGACAAATCTAATTCCACTGGTACATCTACTAATCTCTATATTCCAATACAACCCATCTCTGTACATCTAAAACTATCCAAAATCAAACCTTATTTTACTGCAGATCAGTTACCATCTGAATACCTTCAAAAGGGCTGCAGTTGTTATCATATCTCCATAAATAGAACCATCAATGAAGGACCATCCCTGCTATCTGGAAAATTTCATAATTTTACATAAAGGTGCTCTGACTATTCTAACACATTGCACTCATCACTTGTAAAATATGGAGAAATGTATTCATATCAGTAATGCTTAATCAATATGATGAATGACATGGCTTTAGGATTCATGATAACATCTCCTATCTTTTGAGTGTATCAATAGAAATGTGAGTACTGTCATCTGGTTTATAGACCTGTCAAGTTTGACATGGTAAACACAATATGTATAAAAATGAACTCTTCTCTAGATAGCTATTCAATGGATTTTCCTTCCTACCAATAACAGGCAACAGGCAGCCCTGATAATACACATTTCATCCCTTCTGCCATTTTGAGTCACAGGGAACATCCTAGCCTTCTCATTCATAAATACTTACATGGCAATACCTCAAGCTACATGTAGTATGTGAGATGACTAACACTCATATGTTGTAACATTCTGAACTACAAACCCTAACACAGAATGTATTGTGGTTGAGGCATGGTTCTTGAAATGCTGTCCTTTTGAATGCAATAGGCTCCTGCTTTCAGGCCTAATATTAAGTCTTCCACATTCTCTATTACTTAACAATGGCACACATAGGCTGTCACCATGGTGTTGGTAGTATAATTTGACAATAACCTCATTTTGATAGTCACATTAATCACTATTAAAAGTAAAATGAAAACTCAGATCCTTATATAGTGTCACTTTTAATCCACAGGCCATCACATTGCTCACTCTATCTTATTTCACTCAGTTCATCATATACACTAACCTGATAATATAAACTGCAAATGCATACTATAGCATGCTAGATTTGCACACATTTAAATCACCACTGTCAGAATCTACAGCAATAGACTGGCTAGAACTACAAATCACTATTACTCTAATTTATCTTTGTTCATGGGATATTTTACAGAAAAAATACCCATACTTTCTGACCTTATTTCTCCATTCTAACTAAATTCTTTTCCTCAATAAACTTCTTGTAGAGTTGTGTCCAATAACATAGCGTGACTCAATTTTCTAACACCATAGGTAAATGTGAATTTCACTGAAAATTCTATGTCATTCCACTTTAAACAAAGCTCAAACAACATCTAAAAACATGGTATGCCCATGCATCAATCACATCTTATATTTACAATTACTCTTCTCAATCATCTCTTATTTTATTTCGAGAGCATTCTATCACCCTTGTTAAAGCCTCTGTTGTGAAATATAGAATCTCAGGTTTTAGCCAAATCAGTTATACCCATGAATGTTTTGCTAAGGTATAATCATCTTGTACTGTAAAGAAAATTGTGTAAGTGTCCTTCAAATATATATTTTCAACTAGTATAATCTGTAAACACTGTTTGTAACCTCATTTCTATGTAAATGGCTTGTTTGTATTAACTTCAATGTAGCTTTTGTGGCCTCTGCTGAAATGGAAATGTATCAGTTGGACTCCTAAACAAATATAAATAAAATGACTAAATAGCTCTATGATCATTGAATGCATGGATCACACTATCCCAAGTGAAAGACTCATTAAAGAAATGTCTGCATCCTGCCATAAACAGGCTGTACAATAGAAGGAGGAAACTGTACAGATACAAAACAGAAGGAAGACATTGATCATTATCACAGAAACTACATTATTAAATCATGGCTGCTTTGAAAGAAAAATTTAAAGGATCAAGAGATAACCACAAACGTTCTTTAGCATGTCAAAAACCTAAGTATCTCAGATTGTTATTGTGCAGAAATGGCAAAATGCATGAACAACTGATGTGTTTATTTTGTTTAGTGAAACTTACATTAACTAAAGATAACATATCAGAAGAATGTACTCAGCATCAGACGCTTAACAGTATAAAGCCAAAAACACAGTCAATGTGTTTCATTGTAGGCTGTGTCTTACAAGACTCAAAATGAATTAATCATAAACACATGTTCAAATATAAGTTTCTACAGGCTACATACCACAGTGTGCACAGTTATATACAAAGGTGGCATACAATGGACCTGGGAACTATTGCATCCTGACTATGGTCTGCAAGGCATATGCATCATCATGGAACTCATTAACAGAGCATTAACATAAATTTGGACCTCACCCAGTTTGCTTTGTTAAGTGCAGATCATGCAAACCTGGTGGACTTCTATGAAGTTAATGCATTAGATAAAGGGTGAGTAACACACAGCCTAGCTAGGTCTAGGCTTTACATGCAGGTCTGACACGGGGCCTCCACCTCCTATATTACCCAAATTCGGAGGTTCAATGGCCCTTGGTTGCAGGAATTCTTTAACTCATTTCGCCTATATCTTGTGTTCTCCATCCGAGATTGAAGCTGTTGGTCAAGGTCATAAATTCTGCGCTCTAGCAGCCTTGTTTAGCAAAGGTGAGAACCTAAAACGCAAGTAGAAGGTTTTGACGAGACGTCCCCTAGAGTGACCTGCACCATGGATTTCTGAAAAGGGTTTAACCCAAAGTGGCAGGATGACTTTCCCGCTTACATGGGAAAAGGCCTGTGACCACATCACAGCTTGAAGTCAAATGATTCCCAAGTTTTCTAATGATAATAGCTACACTGTCTTGGCAAGACAGGAGTACAGAGACACACCTGACTATTTACAGATTTCTAATAGACTGGAGGTACTTAGTTAAGTGCATATGTAACACAATAGTAATCATACAGTTTACTGTGGTAAAAACTATGTAAACTCCAGAGACACCAAATGGAAATTCAGTCCTACTTCCCAACGACATTTCAGACTGTAGGAACACGCATTCATAAGTGAGGGACAAATGGATGCACTGTAATCACCCCTGTTTCCACAAGAGCCGGGGAAAATTCACAGGCTTTTATCGGTGTCCATAATTTAATTGCCATATGTGTGCTGGCTGGCCAATATGAGTGCCTGTAACATTTGGACCGCATTAGGGAGCTGTCAACTGATGGGCAATTGGAAAGTGTCCTATCCCCTTTTCTACGTTTGAAAAAAGAATTACATGCAGATTGTTAGGCTCAGGCAAATGCGACACTTCTATACATTTCAATCTGTTTTTCATAGAGACTGGGGTTTATTTATGTCTGCTGTTCATGCTTCCAAACATGTATTTGTATTTCACCTAGCAGCTAACTGAAAGGGTTCTACCATCAGAAGCGACATCGATTTTCAGGTGGGTTGAAACCTACCAAACTAAGCCGCTAAAACTCCATGCACCAAGCATCACTTCCTTTCTGAACAACAACCCAGTGTCATTGCACCTGTTAACCCAGGAGCCTGTGTTTATAGCAAGTATAAAATGCCTTGCTTGCACCCCTTTGGTAAGCCCAACCCAAAAGTATGCCTTTCCACGAGAGAGGCTCTCTGTAGCAATATACACAGCATTGTTGTAAACCAGAAGCAGATAGGAGGGTGCATGGATTGATTATACCAGGCCTCTCTAAGACTGTACTCATCATCCTGTTTCACCCCGGGTAGTAAGGGACCGGCATATTCCAGGTGGAGGGAAGTATGGAAGCCAAGGGGGTAATCCAACTTCAAAGCTTTTTTCCTGGCAGAAGAATCTGGTATCCCCCATTAATCTATGATCGAGATTTACAGACCTTGTACCTGAATGTCCATGTAAGCCCTTGTGAGAGCAGTTTTAGAGTTGAACAGCACAAGTAGGATGTATGGTCCTTTCAACTAATGGTCAGAGGATTAGGCTGGGACGCAGACGTCAAAAACTGATCACTGGAAGAATTTGAGATCCTATTGTGCCAAATTAGTCGCAACTAGGCTCCAGTAGGAAAGCTCTGTCCCAGCCCATCTTGCTTACACCATAGCTGGTATTGCAGCTACCGGCATATATGACTATACACAGTCCAAGTCAGCCGTTTGGGGGGATTTGTGTTCTACTGAAGCTTTTGGAAGTCAGGTAGTATCATTAGCGCACTCATTCGCAGAGGGCAAGGGGCAACCCATGTCCGTGATCTGGCATCGATGTACCTGCATCCCCTCCAAAAACCCAAGTGTGGCGAAGTTAGGTCATGCCACTGTGTCAAATGCTCCGCTTTTAGTTGATGAGCGGCCTCAACATTGGCATCCTGTCCTGCACAAAGGGATATAGTAACGGGGCATACGCCGCCTCAAGGCATGCACAATTTATAGGTGAGCAGTGCACCCTTGTCCACAACATTAGTACAGTGTAGATAGATTCCCTGATGACGGCCAATAGAGACCTGTGCCTTCATATGGTGGAGGCTTAGTACACTAACGAGAAATCGCGCAAGATAGGGCTCTTCGAGGGCATGTGGAGTATGCAGGGGGAATTCCAGTTGCAACTATTGTAAGCTTATCAATGACAGCCTTAAAGGGCATGCGAGTGGTACCAAGTTAGGCACAATGCCAGTTGGTTCACGTTTTTTGACAGCATGGTGACCAACAGAAACATGTTTGAACTCCCAATTCTACGTGACCAAACGGTTGAGCTTCTGGCACACACATTACATGCAAACATGGTCTGCACACACAATGTTTAGCTGCACAGGCAGACATAGATCTTAAATACCTGGTTTGCAAAGCCTCTGGTACCCACACCTCATGATGAACTAATAGAGGTTCACTGGCCAATGGTGGGCAAATCGATACACGGGGCCGCCTTTATTTTACGCACGTATCTGGTGATGAAGGCAACTGAATATTACGATATTTGGTAATGGCTACTACTGAACACTGGGGGAACTGGACAGGTCAGGGCCATGAGTGTAATGCAAGATGCACAAGCTATGGTAGCGTACAGTGTTATGGTATAGTCTGGATTATTTGCAAGTAATACCCACTGTTGATGTGCACATGGACAACTGTATGAGGTCCTCTGACCTTTTTTCCTGTTTATGTCTTCCAGGTACAATGTCCCAAGAATTCCTGGCTGCATACACACCCCTGGAAAATGATGCTATAATCCAGTTCCTCATAGACCATCATGCCATCCTCTTCAGGCACAGGGCCCAGGATCTGCAGGAGAGGACCACCCTGTGGAACCAGCTCATCCACAGAGTATGCTTGATGTCCCAGCCTGCACAACTGCAGTTCACGAGCAGGTCTTGACATCGCTGTATGGATCTGATCCACCATGCCTGTCAGCATGCTGCTGCAGTTAGGAGGGACCAGCTAGCCACAGGTGGGGGTCATGCCATCCAGCCCCTACTGACACAGGCGGGGGGGCCCCTCGGCAGTCTTGGGCATCCACCCTCCAGCCTTGGGCACCCACCCTTCCAGCCAAACCAGCAAGCTGAAGACAGCATTGTGGAGGTGGGTGCCACCACCCTAATGGACAAGAGGAGCATGTAGGTAAGGCCCCAGGGCACATTTAGTGGAGCCACTGTTGTATCCATTTTCATCTGTAAAGTATTTACATGCATATGCCAGATAAGATAGTCTGTTGCTGCAATGTAGTAATGAACAGATGTGCATAATCTCTAGTATTGTGAGTATGTACTGTTGATGTGCTGAAATGCTGCTGACAACCTGTACTATTGTCACAGGTGTGGCTACTGACATTATATCTCTCACACAACTATTTAGGTCCCTCTGGTATACAACTGGGGCAGCAGCATGTAGCTGATGAGTATGGAGTTGTTTTGTTCAGGTTTGCCAATACACCAGCCATGTTATGGCCATGCTATTTGCCATGCACACCTTTAACACACCTACCCTTAATGCATGATCTACATGTTCACTTATTGTTGCTGTTAACTGCACTGCATCACAGTGGTCACCATGGTGGCATATCTGAAGGGTATGTAAGATTCCTGCAGTATACCTAACAATCTGTCAGTACAAGATGTGTGGACAGAGATGAACATAACAGTGGCACAAATGGCATACAATAGGGACATGTCTGAAACAGTGTATACACCACTATTACAGTGGCAAATGTTCATGATCTAAACAACAGCAAATCACAATACCATATTCCACACCTTTTACAACCTGTAATTGTGATCTTATCATGAGCAATGAATGTGTAATATGAAATCCTATGTTAGGAAAACCGATATGGGGAATACATACCTTAACAAACACTGGAAGCATATGTGTGCACACACTCCAAATAACATATTGTGGAAGCAGCTTGGCCAGCGAGGTACTGACACCATTCACTCTTCTTGTGTACACACCTTCCATCAAGTACATGGCTTCAATGTCACACCAAGTAATGGTCTGCTGTCAAAGACGTATGTCAATGACATTTGCCCACTCACCTGCAACAGAGGCAACCATGACTTGCACACATCTTGCAAACCATGAAATGGATCCCATATCTGAAAGGTAGCACTCAGGAGTGGGAAAAGTAGCCTTATCTCATCATTGCATATACCAAGGGAAACAGTGCGGACAGTCATGTATGTGTGTATGAAGTATGGGACAACATTAATGTAGAAAATAAACAGATGCCCATCCAAAACAGATGACAGCCCATGTTGCACACTTGTCCGGGAAACATGCAACAGCACTGAGGGACTTGCAGGAATGTCTAACAAGTACTGCCAGTGCAGTACCTGTGTCAACAATCACCTGGAATCTGCATAAGTGTGGCCTATGGGTTAGGGTAATCAGATGGAAGAGTTGTTTCACAGATAACATCATCCAGGGCTTTCTACAGGTAGCATATGCATAACACCAAGTCTCCCAAAGGCATGTGTTGCAATGTGTAATGGTGTCATGAGACCAAAGCTGAAACCTACAGACAGTATTCATAAAGATACATCTGATGCACAAGTAACACCTCACTCCACCTCAGGGACAGTATTCATAAAGATACATCTGATGCACAAGTAACACTCACTCCACCTCAGGGCCGCATCCCCATTTTACCTTGGGCCATGGTGCCTCATGGTGCAGTAACACCTCCACTCCACCTCAGGGCCACCATCCCCATTTTTACCTTGCTGAATTGCCAGTGCACAGCACTATGTTTGCTTGTCTGGTTTTCTTTAGCTTTTCTTTAGGGCTAGGCTGGTAGACATGGCATTCAGACTGGGACTGATAAATAACAATAACACTCACCTATGGCTGGGACAGTTGTCAAGCATCTGCAATAAGGCTGAGGTTGTGTCTGCAACAAGGCTGAGGGGTGGGGTGTCATCCTGGGTGATAAATCCAACAGTGAGGCATGACAGTGAACTGAAGCATTCAGGCACTGGAAGCATACATCAAAGCTGGCTAAGAATGAACTGGGTTTGAAGGTCATGAATTGTGCCAGACAGACATAACTCTGACTCCACAGTAATTGAAGCCACTGTGTGACCACCAAGGACTATGCACATGAGCTGACCTGGCAGTCCAGCAGAGCAGAGTTGGGGACGGTTGTAGGGTGGGGCCAAATAATGGCAAGTGAAGATGGGCCATGCTAGTATACCCCTTCCAGAAATAGTGACTGCTGTAGTGTTTAACACTTGCTGTGCTGCAACAACAAACCATTGGAGGACTGGGGTGGGCACTTTATGCAGCCCGTGCTGATACATCTCATTCAACGCATCTAATGATCTGTACGACTAACACATTTGTTTTATACTGCATTGGATTGCACAGGTCATGTGTATATCAGGAAAGTGCAATGTTACTATATACATATATCAGGTATGTGTAATGTTAACATATACAGTACTGTGCATTGCATACCATGAAAGAGGCTGGCATTCAACAAGGGTGTGCACCCTAATATGCATATGCACCCATTACGCTTGAACATGAAGGTTGTGGAGTGCTGGATTTTATTGCTCATACTTGCACTGCTGATGATGAGAGCTGCAAATCAGAGGTCAGGCATCAACTATTGACATCATTCCTCATATCATCCCAGGTATGTGTCAAGACAAAACACAAACACATAGGGGCTGTGAACAACAGAGCAAACGCTGGCACACATATACACATGCAAGACACATATACACTTGTGAGAATTCAGCACGGTGTAACGCGTGGGAGGTTGACGAATGGTGAGTACATGCCAGTGTGCTGTACAGGTGTATAGCAATACAGTGTACATGGGCGGCAGCGTGTTTCAGGAAGGGGCGACGCGCACCTACTAAACAACTCATGCATCACAGAGATGTATGTTGGTAACAAGGACTGAGTATGGCTGCAGTGCATGCTGTTGAGTGCCATATGTCATGCATGTTGACTGTTGGGTAATGAGAGGTCTGTAAGTGTGTGTGTGTGTGTGTGTGTGTGTGTGTGTGTGTGTGTGTGTGCGGCTGTTGGGCCATATGTGTTGTGTGCGACGCGGCGGGTAGGCAATGACGCTGTAAGTGTGTGTGTGTGTGTGTGTGTGTGTGTGTGTGTGTGTGTGTGTGTGTGTGTGTGTGTGTGTGTGTGCGTGTGTGGTGTGTGTGTGTGTGTGTGTGTGTGTGTGACGTGTGTGTGACATTGTGTTGTGTGTGTGTGTGTGCGTGTGTGCGTGTGTGTGTGTGTGTGTGTGTGTGTGTGTGTATATATGAGGTAAGCTGACGAAGGTGTAGGAAGAACAAATTACATTTTTTGTTTGCCCCTCACAGGTGGCAAAGTGGGGCAGGCAAACTGATGCTTGCGTCCATACAGACTCTGACAATGATGATAGGCATGGGGAGGCACAGGCAGGGTTGTCAGGGGCTGAAGCTGTTCCATTGGTTGATATCCTACTTTTATCCACCCCAACCCCACACATAGTCTCAATGCTCATGCATGCCCTATCACCAGTGGCCATAGATGAGGGAAAGTTGGTGGGTGGTGGCATGGGACAGGCCAGTGTGGGGACTATGGCAAGTGTGTCTGTATACAGCAGCCATAGCCAGATGACCAGTGAGGTATCACATAGGCAGATGTAAAAGGGTGCTCACAGGATGGCTGCTGGCCATCATGCCCCTGGCAGAGGTGCCACAGCAGGTGGCACCAGACACATGTTTTGGGCCGTCATGGAAAGACGGTCATGTATGGAATGTTACACCATACAGAGTCTAAAGCTCTAGTGGGTTACTCATTCTGCTGTACTTGACATCATCCGTGGTCTTGCAGGTGCCCATCGTTATTTGGCAGAGGTTCTGGATAGACAATTGGGTGAGATGGAGGGAATCCTCAACCATGTGGTGTCTGTTGTAGAGCATGTGGTGGGAGTAGGGTGGCAGACACATGGATGTAGGTCAGCAGCACCAACAGGTGGAGGTCTACATGGATATGCAACAACTCACGGCTGCTCCTGTAGTGGCAGTACCAGCAACAGCACTGCAGGGGGTGCTGTCCACAGCACAACACAGCAGGTCATGTGCAACAGGGATGCGGATCCAGTGGACAATTGTTATTATCAGGAGAGAGTAACATATCTGGGCATCTGTCTGGTAGTGCCCGTGAAACCCATGGCAGGCACAGTTCCCATGTCTATGGCCAGAGAGAGTGAACTGTACACCCTGCCATGTATGGTCTGCAGCTGTGCAACAAACCCTTGTATAGGGCAGCCACATGGCAGACATTTGTGCATACATACACACACACTTCACCAATACAGCTAGGGCACCTCCTTACCTACACACACCACATCTCCACAGCCCTCATTTAATAAAGAACCCCCTAACCCACACACATGATGTTAACCAAATAGCTCAGCCTAGGCCTCTGGCAAACCCTTAACACAACCTGTGCATATGATGATACCTGTACCACATCCCTGTCATCCATGCCATCGATGCAGGGACATGCTGATATGGTTCTGATGCACAGGGTGAATGTCCTAAGGTTTAGCAATGTAATGCTGTTTAACATGTTTTCAGCTGGAATGAATAATGCTTACACATCAGGGTGTGTATCTGTCCAGCTGTGATGCATTTTAGCTGTTATTAACACTGACTGATTGTGGTCTCCATAATGTATTCTGGTTGTGTTCTAGGTGTCTATGTGTCAGCAGGATGTTGGTCTGCAGTCCTGTCCTACAATGGGTGTAGCACTGTGGTGACAAATTGGCTGTGTCATATATCGTGTACAGCTAAACAGATGTAACAGGTCTGTATAACAGTTACTACATGTGCCACATGACTGGTAGGTCTGAGGGGTGTATACAGGTGAGTGCATGGTAGCTGATGTCAGCAGCTCTTCTACAGTGGACAATTGTAAGTGTACTG
>NC_056736.1:809499021-809604021 GCF_019279795.1 Protopterus annectens
TTGTGTATATTAAACATATGAACTTCACTGCTTGTTTGCTGTGAATGTAGCCCTTTTGTAATACAAGTGTATTTTGTCAGTATTCCCAGTATTAAGGAGCTTAGCAATTCCCCCCTTCTGTCTAATCTAAACAAGTCACTACTAAACAGACTATCTGTTACAATCACATTGCCAGGTTTGTCACTGACCAGCCATGCAGAACCCACCACTACATCAACCTCAAACAGCTTGGGTGGCTAGAATTCCCCAGTCTCACGCAATATAACCTTCTGATCATAGCTAACAAAATTCTCTATAATCCCGATAACACACCAGCTCTTAGAAATATTATTACCGCCCAAAATAATTAGAGACTGCTAAGATCCTCAAATAAACTTCAAATTCTTACAATCCAAACCAACAATACAGCAGGGGAAGCTCTCTTGGCAAACTCTGCAGGTAGAACCTGGAATTAACTCCCAGCTGACATTACTATGCTCTCCTCCCTTTGTCAATTTAAGACCAAACTCAAACAACATCTGGCACTAAACTGGCTCTGCCACTGTAACAAACCTGGCTAGCCAGCTTTATTGAATGCACATAAAAATCTAATAGATGTCAATGCTAATGTGTTTTTATTTCTCCTGACTGTAACTAGTGCTTACTAATGTCGTGAACCTGTCTACTTTTGACTGTCAAAGGATTAACGGTAATAGCATACTTGTATTTGTCTGCATTGCTATGTTCACCTTTGTCTCTGTTATATTGTCCTTATTACTAAGTTTTACTAAGTTTTATTATGTATACCCTGGAGCTTTTCTCCCTGGGTCTCCGCTGAGAATGAACATTAATCCAGTTGGGCTATCCAGGTCAACAAATGTAAAATAAATAAAAGAAAATAAATAATGTCTGCAGAATCTGCAGTTGAATTAATGTCAGGACAGGGTGTATTTGTTGCCTCCATATGTTTGCTTTCTCATCTGTTTAGATTTTTTAAACATAAATTCTAACTATTAGAGAAATTGAGAAGTAATGCATGCAAGGATTAAAGTCAAGAACAGGAACATTAAGTAATATGTGAACTGCCTCTGACTGATATCAGCACAAGAAATCTAGACCGAATAATTATAGATTTGTGAATGTTGCATTCAATCAAAGCTGCTTTTATCTATATCATGTATTAGGGCATTTTATTTATATATTTGCGTATTTATTTATTTACTGCAATACTTATTCAAAGTGTGCACATCAGTATGTACACATTTAAATAGAATGTCTCATTTTCCCATTACTCCTAAGGGCTCTGGGAAAGTTACTGTGCAGCTCAAACAGCATGGTGCATTACAGTTCACAGAACCTTATTTAGTGCTTCATTGGGTAATGTTATTGCTCCCACTGTGTTCCTTTGCACACCTAAAGTAAGCATCAAGTTCCTGTATCCCCAGACACAGCTTGTGGCATGTATGCATTCTCTAACTGCACACTAACACTCTGAAAAACTAATTGCTTTTGGATTACCAGCAAGTACCCTGTAGAAAAAGTAACGCACTCAAGGACATGAAAGACTAAGGTGCTTAGGTAATGTGGTTAATTACCTCAACTGGATAAGTATTTGGGACAACCTTGACTACATTCCTCAAGGACTTACTTTCTTTTGTTATGTTGACTTCTTCATGCTCCGTAATTCCTTATCACGCCCTTAGGACTCTCGCTGCAGCTCACAAACATCTTAAAAGTAACCTCATACTCAAGAAACATAATCCACTATCATTTCCTCTAGGTGAATTAAACAGAAGTATCAGTTTAGCATGTTTTATAACTGAATTATTCAGAAGTTAAAACTGCAGAAGATAGAAATTCAGTGAACACAGCCTTAGTCAAAACTTTCTGACATGTTAATATGTAAGACTATGAATTTCATTGTATTATTCAGGTATTTATTTCATGTACATCTTTAAAAATAGAATCAGACATGACAGCTTTGATAATAGTTCTATTTCTTTTCACTTGGATTCCCTCAGTTTCTATTTATCTTATGTGTGACTCTGAACATGTATTAGGCAGTGCTCCCAGGCTTGCTCTTTAATATGTCCTTGTAGATTGGCATCCTATCTTGGTAAAGTAATGCAAATAGTATATATACATATATATATATATATATATATATATATATATATATATATATATATATATATATATATATATATATATATATATATATATATATATAGACAGACAGATATAGAAATGGATATACATATATATATATATATATATATATATATATATATGTAGAGAGAGAGAGAGAGAGAGATGCATACATATGTGTGTGTGTGTGTGTGTGTGTGTGTGTGTGTGTGTGTGTGTGTGTGTGTGTGTGTGTGTGTGTGTGTGTGTGTGTGTTGTGTGTGCATGTATAAATAAATTAATAAACAACATTATCTGTTTTTAGCCCCTTTGAGATTTCAATGTAACTGCATTTTTGCATTGAATAATTCAGTTTTGGATCTTGAGTAAAAGACATTTGCATTTTAGACATGAATCCGGCAAAATGCAATGGGGCCATTATCTAGGCAAAAGTAATATGTGGAGGCATTTTGCAGAAATACCTTAAATCAAACAAGCACCAGAAAAAAAATTGTACAAATGCTCAACATGAGAAGTTTGCATCAATACATCATAGGTTCAAATGAGAGTTTAAAGGTTTTAATTCAAAATTACATGCAGCATACAATGGGTTGGCAGTCACTTAGCCATGTATGCTCATGGGCTGTGCAGTCAGAGAGGCAGAGGATTTTAATGAAGAGTTTTGTTGGACAGTCTTTTTCTTGGGAATATCACAGAAGAATATATCATCACCACTATGCATGAATTACATTTAGATCTAGCCTTATCCTATTGCTTCGGGTTACTTCTGCTGCCTTGATAAAAGAACATAAAAGAAAAACAATATGATTTTCATATAGCTTTGGACTTCTTTAATACCACATTGAGCCTTAATAAAGCATATCTCAAAAATTTAAAGACAAATGACTGTATTCAAAATAGCTGCTAAGAATATACTCATACCGGCATGCACACAGTATCTCCTTCAATTACAGAAACTGTATTTTGGCATTTAGATAACACAGGAGTTCTATGTTTACATTTGATCAATGGTGTTATAGATGCCATTGATTGGACTCTCACCTTCTCCCTTTTCAAAGGACTTGATGAATACCTATGCCACAAGTTATTTCATAACTCTAGTTGTTCTGCAAAACACTGATGAACTAGCATCTGAAGACTGTACATTATTCTTCATTCATATTAGTGAATTTTTCACATCTTCACTTGTTATGTCCATGTGTGACCATTCTGCTCTAATTGTAGTTGTTGCTCCCAGATCTAGATGATTGTCACTGTTAAAGTGTCACTCTGAAAATGTGCAAAATTGGGAAAAAGGGGTTTGGATGGATGGATGGATGGCTGGATGGATGAAAGGATGGATAGATGGATGGTTAGACAGGTTTCATATGTTTTTTCATCTTTGTTTAGGTATGACCCAAAATGCTTGTTAAAAACTTTTACCTATTCCTTGGTTCCCTAATGTTTTATGCTCTCCAGGAAAACTGTATAGTCTTATTTCCACTTTTCAGATTCTACAAACGCTTTTCCCCTCTCCTAATGCTTGTCATAACAAATAATTAGGAATGATAGTAGATAATAATACTAAATTCAACCTTCATATAAAAAGTTATGTAAAAAACTCATCAAAATCTAGGGATGGTACATAAAGTCAAAAACTTTCGCACTGATGAATGAAAGCTGCACTTGCCACTACTTATCTCCTCCCCACACTTCTTTATGGTGCTCCCATCCTCACTAACCACCAGGCATCACAATAAAACTTGAACAACGCTATAACAAAGCTGCTAAATCTTCAGAAAAATACCCCTTTCAGAACCCGGCACTGTATAGCACTAAAACCCTAAATTGGTGAGAACTATCCAATCAGCTAACATACATAACATCTTAACACCTGTAAAATTGTCCAGAATCCATCAACTTTTCCAGCACTAAACATATTCTACACAACTATGTTTCTAGTTGGTCATTATAATCCAATGACCACAAACTCCTGTCTGTCCACAAACTTATGAATTCTGCCGGGCATTGTCTGTACTTGCATCATGCTGCTAAGGCCTGGATCTCCTTATCTCTGTCCATCAGGTCACTACCCTTCCTTCCATCCTTTGAAACCATTCTGAAATACTTCTTAACCAAAATCTGCCTCTGTTCTTTCTCAGCACCAGGATAAATTATATACCTAAATGTGTACAAATACTTATTCATACCTTACATCTCCTTACTCTCACTTTCTCACTCACTTCCTTACTTCTATCAATTTCTCTATCCTGGCTTTTTGTCTAAATATCTCATAAGCCTGCTTTTCTCTTAATGCATATTGCAATTCAAAACAACACAACAACAAGTGAATGCACAGATATGGCTCCAGTGAATCGAGACACTATTTATTTAAATAAATAAGCACTTTCATATCTGTGTATGTCGATTCTTCAGGTTTCAGTACCAACACAAAACACATATCCATTTAAATACTAAAGCATCCGTTTAAAACCTCCAATCATAATATAAGCCATATTATCTTATAAAATAGCAATTTAAAGTGGTACTCTCACAAATAAAACCATATAAATATCTAAATATATATATATATATATATATATATATATATATATATATATATATATATAAAATAACAGTTCTAAAGTTAAAAATGCTCAATTTCATGCAGTTATGCATGTATAAAAACTTACATACAAAATATATTATCAAAACACAAAAAAATATATATTTTATTCAGTGGCCTATCTATTAAAAAAGGCTTAATAGACACCCTGTCATTTAAACCATAAGATTTATCAGCCTGAAGTTGAATAATCCATTTAGTCTCTGCCTTTTCTGTTACATTTTTAATATTTCCTAAATGAGGACTCCTGTGAGTCAATTCTAAAACTATACATTTAAACTTATGTAGTGAACCCTCATTGAATACATGTCTAGCTATGGCATTAGTTTAATCCTCCTTATTTATGGCATATATATGTTCTCTAATACAGTCCCTTAAAGTACGATTCATCTTCCCCACATAGAAAGCTGGACACATGACACAGTGTGCCAGATAGACAAAATCCCTACTTCTACAGTCAGCATAATGGAGGAATTCATATTCTCAAGCTGTAGTGCAGTAATCCTCTAATAGCAGGTACTAATGGAGATTCAACCAACCTGCTATTAGAGAATTACCAAAAGTTCATAAGAACCTCTTTGATACCCCATTAAGACTAATAGTGGTGAGCAGAGGTTGGCTTACATAGCCAATGTCCATTTACATTGAAAGGATGCTAAGACCTATAGTCGATGATGGAGAGATAATATTGAAAAACACAGAACATTTTTATATCTTATTTATCTCATTTTGTTTTCTCTAACTACACCTCTGAATGCTTGTTTGTAATTTTTAATGTGACGTCTCTATTTACATCAATACCTAATGATAAAGGGATTGATCATGTTAGACAATTTATATCAAAAGCAAGGAATGTTACAAGTGACAAAGTATGTCTATATTGTATGCTACTTGATATGATTCTAACTAATAATGTATTTTCATATGATGGGAAACATTTTCTTCATGTACACCTTGTGCAAATTCATATGTGAATCTAGTCATGGCATTCTGGCATATGAGAAATATATGAGCTTACTCCTCCCCACATTTATAAGAATATAGTAAAAGGACAAGGCCTGAGAATGTCATGCCTAACGAGCACTAATTATGATTGCGGAAAAGTTTTAGGGAAGTTAGAGCAAAATTCTCTCCATAGAGGTTATAAATGTAATGAGTGCTCATTATCTCAGTTTAAAAATAAGGCAGATTGTAAAGGGAAGGGGAGATCGTTTTTTAGGAATCATAAGTTAGATTCTGTTCTCCCCAGGAAATTCACCCCAGATAATTTTAACCTTAAATAGAGGATGGTTATTCCCTTTACTAGGAATAATAATGAAGTAAACAATGTTATATACAGAAATTGGAGAATTCTGTTAGCTGATGTTAAGCTTAGAGAAATAGTAAGTGAGACACCTGGCTTTACCTATAAAATTAATAAATCCTTGAAGAGGATACTGTACTATGAGACAAAAGACAAGGGGAGCATACAATCCCAAAGGATTGGCACCTATGCTTGTAGGAGATTCAATTTTTGCTCATATATTTGTGACAAGAATAAATTCATCCACCCCACTACAGCTGGAGAATATGAAATCCACTATTATGCTGACTGTAGAAGTAGGGAGTTGGGCTGTCTGGCATATTGTGTTTTGTGACCAGCTTTCTATGTGGGGAAGATGAATTGCGCTTTAAGGGAATGTATTAGAGAACATATATATGCCATAAATAAGGAGAATGAAACTAATGCCATAGCTAGACACAAATTCAATGAGGGTTCACTGCACAAGTTTAAATTCATAGTTTTAGAACTGATTCACATAAGTCCTTGTTTAGAAAATATTAAAAATGTAACAGAAAAGGCAGAGATAAAAAGGATTATTCAACTTCAGACTGATAAATCTTATCGTTTAAATGACAGGGTGTCTACTAGCCTTTTTAATAGGCCATTGAAAATTTGATTTTTTGGGTTTCGAAAATATATTTTATATATACATTTTTAGACACACATAACTGAATGAAATAGAGCATTTTTAACTTCAGAACTGTGATTGTAGATCTTTATATGGTTTTATGTGTGAGTCTCACTTTAAATTGCCATATAATTAAATAATATGGCTTGCATTATGATTGGAGGTTTTAAACGGATGCTTTAGTATTTAAATGGATATGTGTTTTGTGCTGGTACTGAAATCTGAAGAAGCATCATACACAGACGTGAAAGCGCTTATTTATTTCAATAAATAGTGTCTCGTTTCACAGCAGCCATGTCTGTGCATTCACTTGTTTTGTTTTGGATTTTTACTTTTTCTTGTGAAGCACTTAATTCTCGGGACTTTAATCTTTGCTACTTTTACATATTGCAATTTCTGTTTGTATTATACTAACTTATCTTTAATTTCTCTATAAACTTGCTAAAAATTCTCTATTAAATCATTGTCATATAACTTTTAGGTATTCTTAATCAATGTTTTTATATTATGTCTAATTTAGTATAATTATGTAAAATGTATTTATTTTTGCATTATTTTTAAAGACTGTAAAATTATTGTTCTTAAAATGTTTTGTAATACTTTGAAGCTTTTCTCCCTGGACCTCTGCTGAAAATGGCCTCCTAACCTCATCAGGCTTTCCCAATAATCAAATGTCAATAAAAAAATAAATAATGTTTTGCTACATCTTTTTGATGCATATTGTTGTCATGTATATGGTATCCACAAATCCTTCCCGATGACCCCCTAACTCCTTCCTCAACAACTTGCTGTTTTACATCTCCACTAAGGCTGACCTCATCTACCTGTAAATCAGACTGGATTTGTTTTCATCTTATTTTTGTCTCTGCAGCCCCTTCCATAATCTTTTTGCTATTTGAGGATAGCGTCCTTTAATGAATTTCAGAACTTCTTCATCCTTTTGCTCTCTTTCTTGTCCTCTAGTCTCTATGTTATGAATCTATCATTTTTGTAATAGTACACCTTACTATTTTGTTATGCACCTTAACTTTTGCTGACTCTCCTGACTTCTCTCTCTTATTGTTCATTTCTAGTGCAAAAGAGATGGTTGGACGGTCGTTACAATGCATTAAAATTATGTGCATGCAACAGGCAGTCTACTTGTTCTGCACTCAAGTCAATTCCTCCCTTCAGATTTGTAGGTGAGTTGTCATCCCAGGCAGTTTTCAGACTTAAAAGCAAAAAGGTTCCTGTTACTGTATTACTGTATAGCAAATAACTTTTTCTAGCTCCTTGCTGAAGTTAATAACATCAAAATATGTGGAGACATTCATTTAAATGGACAAATTATTGGCCGTAGCTTTAGAAGTGAATGTCAGTACTGCACTTTTGAGTTGCTGACCACGTCATGTAAAAGCTTGCACTTGAAGAGTTTATCCCCTTTGTCCAGCCCTAGATACAGTACTGCCTCTCTCATATCTCACTGTTTCAATACCTGGCCCAAGCCCTGTTGAATGACTCAAAGGATTTCCACTCCTCTCACTTTGTATCCATCTATTCCATGGGTTTACAACCACCTTTGTGAAAAGAGACTTTTAAGAATCCAAAATTATCTGGACCCTGCAGTCCATAACCTATGACTATCATCATCATCCTCCATGCCTTCTTATTCAGAAAGTCACCTAACACGATCCTTTGCACCAGTATCATGCTACTCTTCCATCTTTTCTGGTCACCTAAGAAGACCTGAATCTCCTCTAATTTCTTTTCAAGTTTTTCCATAAATCCATCACCCTCCTCTGGTGTTTTTTCTCTGAATTTTTTTTTTTTGCATTTTGAAATTAATTTTCCTGTATGTCGTCCAAAACTGCACAGTGGTCTTAAAGTGTTGTCTTACAAGTATGTGGTAGGGTGAGAGCATCATGTTTTTTTTTACTTTTCTCTGGAGGATACATCCTAGCATGCTGCTTGCTGCTGCTATCACCAGCTTATTCTGTTTTCAGTGGTCTAATTCTGCACTGTATAACACTTGTAAATCCATTTCCTGTTGACTTGTCATTGGTTCCACTCTTTTAGCTTATGCTTCACACCTGGGCTAACGTGGCTCATGACCAGTATCTTTCATCATTTGAAACAACCTCAGCAACCACTTTCTAAGTAAGTCTTTCCCTTAAGACTTGAACGAAAATTCCACTGTTGCACCTCTTTTCTTGTCACTTCTTCAGAAATCAGTCCCACTAATGACTCCCTGAGATATATTTGAAATAACCACAATAAAGAGTTCTGGACCAAGGAGTACTTCTGATGTACTCAACTTGCCACACTAACTCTTCCTTACATTGCCCATCTCATCATAGCCCCCTATATCCTACCATTTAAGCATGCAGCTGTTTAGTGCATCACTTTAGTTCTTTTCTACTTGATGTTTTATCAAGCAGCCACATATGAGGAACTAGGTGAAAAGTCTTGGTGAAGTTCCAGGTAGACCATGATTAATAGTATATCTTTGACAAAGTTTCTTGTAACATACTCATAAGATCAGGTATGGTTCAGAGCTGCTTCCACCTTTGAACTCATATTGACTGTTGTCAGAAGACAGTTGTGCTCTAGGAAGGTTAGTTAAGCAAATAAGTTTTTACTTTTTTATTTCCTGCATGTTCTCCTCAGTCAGCAATGGTAGGCTAACAGGTATTTCCTTACTTATCCCGCCATACTAGCATCAGCACCTGCTGCAAGTCTTTACACTTTACTGCACCTGCCAGTTAACTGATAAAGGTCACCATAACGAGAATCTCCCAGTGCACTGTCCAGGGTCCTATGGGCTCTGGGATGCATCTATTCTGCCTGCCCTGTATCATGCAACCCAGTATTTTTTCTGTCTCCTTCAGATGCATTTGACGTTCATCTACTGCTCTCATCTCTCTATTTTTAATATATTTCAGTGAGGAACTCTCATCATCCATTGAAGAATGTGGAAAACTATTCATTCAGCATCTATTTGTCTTCTACCTTCTCCACCACATTCCTGTTTAACTTGGCCAGATATGTATTGCCTTTTCTCCTTTTTGATAAGTTGCCAAAAAAGCTTTTCCCTTGTTGAGTCATTAAGCTAACTCCCTTTAGGTCTACTCCTTTTCTGTTCTCAACCTATATTTTATCATTCTTCTGACCTCTTTGCACTGTGCTTCATCTGAGTAACTTCTCCTTCCCCTCTATCTCTTGTATGGATTATCTGCCACTCTTATCCTTATCCATGCAATCCTTCTCAATCACATTGTCATTATTTTCTTTTGCTATATTTGCTTTTTTCTCAATTCATGAATCATTGTCCTGAGTGCTCCATTCCTGAACCATTCTCATTGTTTATACACATTCTGAATAAGTTTCCTTCTAGTCCCCTAGCCCATCAATGGCTCACTCTCTTTCCTTGATCACCACAATTCACTTCAATGAAGTCATAGACCATTATCTTTGTTTTTTATTCTTAGACCTCACCTCAACTTACTTCAACTCTGAATCACACAGCAGATGATCACTTGGCTAACTAATGCTTAAAATTGGCATCCCTGATCTCAGTGCCTTTTGTTAGCACCAGTTCCAAAGTTCTATATTTTAATGCAGTCCCAAAACTGCTGAGTAATCTACCTCAAAGTGTAAGTCATTAACCATCTCCAAAGTCACCTCCAACTCAGTCTCTTTGTTCATGCTTGGACTCTTCTAGTCTGCTCATAGAAGACTCAGATATCCTATGAGTGTCTTCCTTCTCTTTATACTACACTCCTTTATTCATTGTGTAGGCATATCGTCTTTCCTTTTACACGTACGAATCCCCTGCACTCTATCATGCTTTCAGCACCATCCTCTTAGACTATTGTAACAGCTATGACTTTTCCCTATGTTCTGATATTGTCTGGTTTGTCACATTCCTCATGACGAAATTCTGCCTCCTCATCACTTGTTTTCTATATGATGATGTCACTTATAAAACTCCACATTCATCTCCCCCTGTCATTGTGCCAGTCCTGAACAACCTGTATCCTTTTACCTCAGAGTCTTGTTAATGACTCATGATTTTGTGACACCAACAATGTCTGCCCTGCTTTCTTAACCCATTATTTACAACATACTGTGTTCCTCCCCATACTTTTGCACAGCAAATTTTTAAAACATTTATACAAGAGTCGCTATTATTTGTTTCTGTGACATGGTCTGTGCTTGTTTTATCCTTTTTCATATTACATGATGATTTGTCCCCTTGATCTGATAGTTTAACACCCTCTTCCCCATTCACAAGTAGTTTAAATGTACAGAATTGAGATGTATCCTTCCAACTCAAATTTGAGCACCTATATCCCTGGTGGCTTAGGGTTGTCCATGGTTATGACATACATCTGCTTTTCTTTCCTCTTCCTCTTTCTCATTCCCAAGCCAATCTCCCTTGTCCAATGCTACATCAAGTCATTACACTATTCATTTCCTTACATTTACCACTATGCTGGTTATTAGCATAGGAAGCATTTTTGAAATTGCATATTCTCTGACACCTACCTTGCATTACTTTCTACTATTTAAGCTATCTACTGATGAGTCACTTTTGCCTGTATGCACCACTGATGGATCACTTTTGCCTGTATGCACCACTGATAAGTGACTTTTGCCTGTATGCACCGCTGATGAGTGACTTTTGCCTGTATGCACAAAGCATGCAGCCTCTCATACATGAATTGCATCCCCCTTGCTGCTTGCTTCCATGACTAAATCTAACCAGTGAGACTGGTTTCAGGTTACAGTGGTTTAGCCTGCCACAACCCAGCACCCCGCAAGTTTTTATTTACATAGTCAAACACTAAAACCAGCTTCTTTGTCTCATCACTCAGTCCCCTAGCCTACATCATTTATCCTATGCTAATACCCTTATTATTTACAGCCATTTCATTTCATTGTACCTCTTCAGTTCCATTCACTGACTGTACTATTTTCTTGTATCCCCAATCTGTTCCTGATTCATGTCATGTCCTTTAAGTTTTCATACCATAAGCCATCTGTTCTGGCTCTATCTGTAACTAGAAGAAATAAGAAAAAAAATGGATCTGAACACCAGAAATAAAAAAAAAAACTCACTTATTTTAATCCAAATAAAAATAGAAGAGCTTTTGGGAAGAGTCCCTTCTTCAATACATATAAAACACAATTCAAATGCAGAGTTTTTAAATACAGCACATTACCACATCACCCAGTAAGAGCTCAGCTTGTTATACAAAGAACCTAAGGTTTAAAGGCACAGCAACACATAAAAAGTACATTCAAAAGCAACTTAAAAAGTGCATCAGATACAGGCAGTTGACAAATTCCATCACATTATCACATCACTCAGTAAGAGATCAGATTGTTATACAAAGAACCTAAAGTTTAAAGGCACAGCAACAAACATAAAAAGTACATTCAAAAGCAACTTAAAAAGCACATCATATACAGGCAGTCAACAACAACATTCACTTGAGTTTCATTTGCTTTTCTTTTAATACAGATTTTAAAGTAACTGAAGCATTCAATCCAGTTGCAGGGTTAGCCTGCAGTTTTAAAATCCAGCTGTATGCAGCTAGTTCAGTGGCATTTAGAACATCACCACTTCTTATGTTAATAAATAGCCTTTGTATTACTCTAAATTTAAATGCACGGTCTATACCATTGCCGTGAATATGCTTAGCCAAGGGATTAGTAAGTATATTCCTTCAAATTTCTGAAAGATGTTCAGAAATTCTTTCCTTAAATTTGCTATTAATTTACTTATACAGAAACTAGTGCATGCCATGTGCACAACTACATAAACCACTTTTTCTGTGCTATAAGTAGCAATGCAATCAAATTCATAAATATGCTTTGGTTGTGGATGCTTAAAAGTCATAGAAGGATCAATGTCTTTACAAAAAACATAATTATAGCATGGAACACAACCTTTTATTTTAATTCTAGTGGACTGGTCCATCTTTTCATGCATTTTCTTAGACCATATTTTCTGTTTCAGGTTAGGCAATTTCTTAAAAGTAAAACTGAGAGATGTATGTATTATTTTACCCAGTTCTGTAATAGCAGTTAATATGTCACAATTTCTCAATATAATATCAGTAACACTGTGATGTCCCCAGCTCTGGGCCAGTAATCAAGGAGCCTGAATCCTCACCACTGGCACTGGTGAGGTATATTCACTTGGAACAAAAATAGATACAAACAGCATTTCCAGATGCCGCTATGTTTACCAAGCACAATCTCCGTTAAGAACACACAGGGAACACACTCAGTCCGGGGTCTGGGTTCTCTTACTCTCTCCAGGCCCCCAGTAAGACTCTCCACTGAAACAGCTGTGGCGGTGAGTCCTCAGCTGAGTGTTCCTTGCCAAGTCCTCCACCACCCTCTCTGTGAAACCAGTGCTCGGTGTCCCTGCTCCAATTAGCTGACATACACACTCATGGAGATTTTATTTTCACACAAACACACACACACACCTGCCAAAGGCTGGCACAAATTTACCAGCTATGCCCCCTTTTGCCCAGACAATAAGGTAGGTGCAGCCAACAGAACACTCCAAAGTCAGCTACTCTAACGTTCTTACAAGAGTACCCAATTATACTGAGTAGAATTAATGCTAATACAAATGGGAGTGTTTGATCAATGCAGCAAGGCTTTCAGGAGCAGCCACAGTGTTACCAAGTAAATATACATACTCTCAAAGGTAAAATTATTCTCTAAAAGACCAGCCATAATGAAAAGTTTAAATATATTTAATAATAAATAATAAAAAACATGAAAATACTAAATATCTATTTACAATAAACACCCGAGTTTCAGACACAGGAAATATTAAAAATAACAGATGCAGAGATGCACACAAATACAGAAATACAGTACTTAAATAATCTCACAAAATTTTCTTGACTGATCTAAAGAATTACTATTCCCTGATTACTTACTAAAGCAAGGCAAGATTAAGTGGGTTTGAGGTTTTCCTTTTGGTCAGGTTTCAAAAACAGACTGCCCTGCGACTTCTGTCTCAACTAGTATTAAAATGTGATTTCAGTGCTGGATTACAGAATGACATCACATTCATCTAGTCATCTGACTCTTGTTCCCACAATACCTCCTTTTTTAAGAAACTGAACCATAATTTAGCACATATATGTTAATATACACACAGATAGAGCTTTGTTGAGATATGTTATAGCATCTGGAAGTTAGAAAACCATTTCAAAACTTCCACTTTTCCAGGGTAGCAATTAGTTCACCCCTAAGGACATTATAGTAGGATTTCTAGTCCTGGTTTTCACAGACATTTTGCCTCTGGCTATAATCAGAACTGTAAGATACAATATTTACGGCCTACACCAGGTAATTTAATTTCAGACTATTTTTCAAAGTTAGCTGGACTAAGATTAACTTCTTCTCTTCCAATATCTTCAGTTGCAATATATTCATTTCAACAGTTACAATGCAGTCTGACATACAGGTGTATTTCTTTTCTGTCCACAGAAGCAGCTTTACAAATCCATTTTCAATATAAGCATCTGTACAAATCAGTTTGATATATAAATAACATCATTCTTTACAAAACTCAAGCTAGCTATGCTGGCATATGCTACACATCCTCTGCCATTGTTCTCCTACCATAGCTGGCAATATCTACCATCATCACATCTCTCCCCCCTTTGAAAACTCAACTAGTTTTTCAAGTGACCCTTGAGAAACATGGCTTGCGGGACATGCATCTGTCTGCTAACACATTAACCTATACCCTGTCTTGAAAGCCCATCTGAATTGGCATTGCTGACCCCACTAGGGTGCTCCACTGTCATATCATATGCCTGCAGCCCTAGGCTCTACCTTAATAACTTGGCACTTTGCTGGTTGGCTCAATCTAGCCATGTTAAGGGATTGTGGTCTGTAACTAAAGTGAACTTGCTTCCATTAAGATAGGGTTGAAGTTTCTGCAGTGCCCATACTATGGCTAGATGTTTTTTTTTATATAGCTGCATAACATTCTTCCCTAAGTTGGAGTCTATGGCTTAGATATACAACTGGGTGCTCTTCTCCCTCTGAGAAAACCTGGATGAGTACAGTGCCCACCCCATAGTTCAAAGCATCCACCTGCACAACAAATTCTTTGCTGTAATCTGGACTGGCTAACACAGGAGGGTCCTCACACAGCCCCTTTAAGCTTCTGGAATATCTGCTCACAATGCTGGGGACTATAATACCTTTTCTGGCCTGTTTTTACTCATCAGGTCTGTGAGAGGAGCAGCTATTGTACTATAAATGAGAATAAACTTTCTATAGTACCCTGCTGTCCCCAAGAATGCCCTAACCTGCTTTTTGGTAACAGGGGCAGGCCATGCCTGAATGGCATCCACTTTAGCATGTTCTGGCCTGATCTTACCACTCCCCATTCTATGTCTCGGATAGGAAACCTCTGCAATACCCACCTAACATTTAGTGGGCTTAATGGTCAACCCTGATCAGAACCTCCCCGACATGCTGAAGGTGATCATGCCAGGAATAGCTGTAGATTGCCATATCATCCAGATAAGCAAGGGCATAATCATCTGCTCCTGCTAAGTTATGATCTACCAGCCCCTGGAAGGTTGCTGGGGAATTTTTCATCCCAAAGGGCATCTTTGTGAACTTGTATAATCCAAAAGGTGTCACAAAGGCTTACCGCTCTCTCTAGTGGTTGGAGTCAAGGGCACCTGCCAGTAGCCCTTGGCCATATCAATGGTGGTCAGATACTTAGCCCCACCTAGCTGCTCTAAGGCTTCATATGTCCTAGGCATGGGGTAAGCATTTGACTCTGTATGACTACTTTGTTTTCTGTAGTCCACACAGAACCTAGTGCTACCATCTTTCTTTGGTACCAGCTCCACTGAGGAGGTCCAGGGACTACTGGACTCCTGGATTACCCCTAGTTCCAATATTTCCTGTATCTCTTCCCTCAGAATCTGTCTGACTCACTCAGGAATCCTGTAAGAGGTCTGTTTGATAGGCCTTTCGTGCCCTGTATCCACATGGTGCTGTACCAGGTGGGTAGACATAGGTTTCCTAATCAACATGTCCCCAAAGTCCTGCAATACTGTTCAGATTTCACTAACCTGGGTAGGGGACAACAACTGGGACATTGCTACCCCTTCCACTGAGGCATCAGTCTGAGCCTCACTTAGGAGATCTTTCACCATATCCCCCTCAGACTCCTCTTGCCATCCACTGCAAATACTCAGCAAAAGGACCTATCTATCATAGTAAGGCTTCATTATGTTAACATGATACAAATTGTGGCCTTGCCTCTTGTCTAGCAGGCTTATCATGTAGTTAACACCAATGACTGTCTTTACCACTTTGAAAGGTCCCTCACAAGCTGCCTGCAGCTTATTGTGTCTGACAGGAATGAGCACCATAACCTGCTGTCCCACACCATACTCTCGGGCTTGAGCAGTCCTGTCACACCACACCTTTTCTGTTGTTGGGCTCCTGCAAGGTTCTCCTGGGCCATGCCAATCAGCTTCCTATGCCTTGTACTGAGGTTTAGGCCATATGCCACAACAGACTCCTTGTGGGATTCACACTCACCCTCCCACTCATCATAATTCAAATCTGAAGACCCCCCTCACCTTATGCCCATCCAGCTACTCAAAGGGTGAAAAACCTGCAGATTACTGGGGTACCCCTGAGACTGGTGGACTTTGTTGAGGTGGTTTAGGCTGCCTACCATGGGTTTTCTTATATCCATTTACAGCACTGGGTTTCCCTTTCTTGTGCAGTGATGCCCTGCTTGCTAAGTAGAGAACCCCTTTTTTTCTCCTTCTCATCTGCAGAGTTACACTCTCGGTCTGCCAACCAGATCCTCATGCCCTCAGGCAAAGTGCTAAGGGCTTGTTCCTTAACCAAAAGGTCTTCCAGCCTTTCAAAAGTGGTAACCTGACACCCACTCACCCATCTATGAAAATAAGTGATTAACTCAACAATATAATCACATACACTTTCATCTGCCATGCTCATGAAACTTTTTGCTGTAAGTTTCAAGTGTTAACTTAAAACATTCTAATAAACATTGTTTAACCTTGTCATAATTTAAACAATCAATATCAGACAATTTAGAAACAGTAGTCACAGCTTTACCATGGAATAATGGGGTCAGGAACCGTACACAGAGCTCTTGGTCAACATTATACTGCTTACATACTATTTCAAAAATATGAATAAAGCTATCAAAATTATCACCCTCTGTAAACTGTGGACAATATTTACTGGCATTTATTGCTTCTGCGGTTCAATTATCCCCTTCCCCAATTACCTCCATGACCCTAACAAAGAGTAAGCATCTCCCTCTCATGTTGGTGCTGTTTCTCATTTTCTTCAGCCTCCAAATGTTGCAGTCTCTGCTGATTCTAATTTCAAATGTTTGGGTATTTTTTTTCAAAAATAAACGGGTCTATATTATCATGTCGAAAGACATGTTCGCCAAACACGTCTTAATTGACATGGAAATATCGACCTGCGAAAATCCCAGGGGAAAAAATATCACTCATTCGTACACAAGCAAAAAACACTTTCAAACTCTACAATGTGGTTTTGCCCCACCTACACCCCCTCTAACTAAATATATAAACTCTGAGATCGCACTAAAGTGGGAAAAAGGGCAAATCCCTGATGACGACCGAGTGATTTTTTTTCCCCTGGGAAAAAATTTGCTGACTTGACCTTTCGGGATTTTGGCAGGTCGATATTTTCATGTCGGCTAAGACGTGTTCGACGAACATGTCTTTTGACATGGTAATATAGACCCTAATAAACTACTCAGGTCAGATGATATCCACATGTGCCTTGGACCTATTCTCAACAATGCTGTATTTTCCATTCCATCAGTAACCCTCTCTGTAACACTCACTCTCATACTCCCAAATTCAACTACCTAAGAAAGGGATGCATTAATGCATGTAGTATTAACAGTAAAATGGGCCACTTTGGAGACATGGATTGCTAGGGAAAATACACATATCTTATCTGTGACTGAAACATGACTGATGGACAACATTTCCCTCTCAACCTACATCCACTCAAACTACAGCCTCCTTTATAACAATAGACAAGGATTAAGAATGGACAGAGGATCACTACTGCTTCTAAAATAACTCTTCTTAACACTCATTAATTCTTCCAGTTCTAACCAAACAAATGATTGGTCACCTAAATGGACCCCAACTAACCTCACTCTGGGTAATCATACTCAATTTACTATTGAAGATTACTACCCCTGCAGTCACACATTCACACACACACGTGTGCACACACACACACAAACACACACACACACACACACACACACACACACACACACACACACACACACACACACACACACACACACACACACACACTTCCTTGTTCAATCATATCTTGTTAGAAATCTTCCCCAAAAACTGTAGCAGAAGTACCATTACATTTGGTGACTTTAATTTAAATGCCTTAGGCCCTGAAGCAAAGCAACTCAATAAAAAACTTTTAAGGGTTTTAGCCTGGAACAACTGATTAAGCAACCAGCCAGACCTAAATTATATACTACTAATTATTCCACACTTGACCTTTTAATTTCAAATATATGACCCACAGATGCACAAATAACTCCATTTTACAAACCACTATTACAGACCATTGTTCTAACCTTTCTTTTTTTTCAGTCATGACAATTAAATCTCCCCACACAAATTGCCATTGGGGTGCCTGTTATTAGACCCTATTGATGATGCTCTTAAAGACTACCACAACAGAATAGATTGCACTCCTGTATGTTGCACTAATGACCCAATTGTAGCATTAAACTTCTTTACTAATATCTTCACCACTGTTCAGACATGTCTATATTATATCCTGGAAGAGGCGTTCCATCGAATGCTTCTTTATCAACATGTAAACAATGAAAGCGGAAAACGCCAAACATTGACATCAGTGATTTCTTTCCCTGGGAAGGAAATTGCTTGCCCTCTAAACAAAAACGCATCATGACAAACATAAAGTGGGACGCTTCGCCCCCACACCCCCCAGTGTGGGGGCTGTGCCCCCTCACACCCACTAACTAAATATACCAACGCCGAGATCACACTACAGTGGAGAAAATAGCAAGCTTACAGTGATGGCCAAGTGATTTCTTTCCCAAGGAAAGAAATCGCTGACGTGAACATTCGGCATTTTCTGCTGTCGCTGTTTAAGTGTCAGTGAAGAGGTGTTCGATGGAATGCCTCTTTGAGGATATAATATAGACCCCTTCAAGACACCCTTTTTCCTTCTGTAAGGAGAAGACATTGGGGGAAGGTACGCCCATGGCTTTCACAAGACATTAGAAAACTTATGAAGGAAAGGTACATGTTGGTTTACAAAGTCCATTGAACATGGAGAAACAGATGAATGTAGGTTTTCTAAAACAGAATTGGAAACATTTTCACACCTCGCTACTGGTTGTGACATACTAATGGCAGATGGACTGTATACTGAAAAGCATAATAATGTGGTTAGACTGTTGCACTGGGGCTTGTGCCAACATTGTGGAACTAAAGTGGCTGAAGACCACTGGAAATATGAGCCACAAAGCATAATAGAAAATGATGAAGTCTACATCACATGGGATCACCCATTACCAACAGTTCAAAGGATAGATACTAGAAAACCAGATACAGTGATCCATGAAAATAAGACAAAAGTAGCATTGATCATTGAAATCACCACACCAAGTGACTACAGTGTCCTGCGTACAGAGAGACACAAAGTCATAAAATATCAGGCTTTGCAAGCAGATATGAGAGCGATGTGGAAAAAAAATACGCAGATAGTTGCAATAGTAGTAGGAGTAGTGGATCTTATAAAAAAGAGTCTACAATCCTGTTTAGATATGCTACCAATACATGTAATTCCGTACGAATTGCAGAAGGAGTCATTACTGGGCACATTGCGGGTGCTGCGAAGAGCACTTTTGACTGACATCAAAGATTGAAACAATACTAATTTTATGAACTTTAGTAATACTTTTACTTAGGAATGGGTCCATTCCCGTCATGGTATTACAAACCCAAAAGATTTGGAGAAATTAAAGAAAGGGACTCTGCCGGGTCATCCTGGAAACAAGATCAGAATGACGCTAACATGCCATAAAATTACCTTAGCTAAAGAAATCAAAATAGACTTGCTGAAAAGTCTGTGAAAACCCTTTACCTAAAAAACAAACAATTGCCAGCTGCTGGGAAAGCTAAACAATTCTGGAAAGAGATAAAACATCTCACAGGACAGCTCTATAACTTATCTCATCAGCCCTTGGGAGCAAGTAATTCTAACAATAATAATGTGCAGGAATATAAATTATTCACTGTCTCCACCAACAGCAATATCACAGATTCCTTTTCTCTAGGTAACAACTCTTGTTCCACAGTCAATAACTCTGTCCAGTTTTCTCTCTGCCCTCTTGCAGAGGATTATTCAATCTTCCACTGTAGAGAGAAATCATCTAAGGAAGCAAGAAAGGGCTATAACAAAATTGCAAAATATGTAGTGAACCTACCATAGAAGTCCTACCATTGCTTACCCTAAAAAAGCACTTCTGCTTAGAACTCTCTCTCTACTTCTCAACTGAATGCACCACATGATCTAATCAACAACCCTGAAAACTGCTCAAGCTTCCCCAGTATTCTTATTCAGAATGTACCAAGTAGAACTCTTCAATCAGGTGAAAAAGACTTATTAATTGTGAGCAAGTTAACTAACCAAGCAGGCAACTCTCTATTCTTATTATTCTCATATCATATATTAAAAATGTGGAATACCACCCCATTTCCAATATGAATAGAGTACCAGATGTGGCCAACTCATGGCCCTCAGAGCTTTTCCATGTGGCCCGCAGCCCTTAAGTCCAAATTCAACTTTTTTTCCCATTTTATTCGCGCCAGCAACCTTTAAGCAGTGTGCACATGTGCAAAAAGCACCCTTCTGTTATTTTTTTTTTTGTGCTGATACAGGAATTTGTGTATTCGCACTGAAGAAGAGCTGAAGAAGAAAAAGGATTTGTTGATTCTGCCGAAGAAGAGCTGAAGACGAGGGATTTGTCATTTAAAATGTGTACAGCATCTCCTAACTGTATTAAGGTAAGCTATAGACTAGTGTTTATCCAATCTCAGGCACAATTGGGAAAGATTTTGGAGAAATTATGAAAAAGATGCTTACTCTGTTGGAAAGACCTGTTTTGTATGTGGTAGACTGAAAATAAGCTAAGTGCTGCAGGTGTCAGAGGTAGGCCTGTGGTCTGTTGTATAGAGTATGGGCAGATGTGTTGGAACTTCTGTTAAAATGATAGGCCTTACTTCAATTTCTAATTATCTGTATAATATACATACAACTGCAGCAGATTAAAATCTGGACCACAGTGATAGTATTTAGCAATTGAACACATATAGCTAGTTGAATATATGCAGATTTTTTTCTAATTGGGCAGATGAGATGGCCATTGATTGGGCTTTCAGAATTGTTGTGTGTTTGTGTAAAACCAGTAAAAAATGTATTACTGTGGCCACTCGTATCTATTTATTTATTTTATGGTTAGTGTTGCCACCTCACAGCAAGAGGTTCTCCGGTTCGATCCTCGGCTGGGGTGCCTTCTGTGCGGAGTCTGCATGTCCTCCCTGTGGTCGCGTGGGTTTCCTCCGGGTGCTCCGGTTTCCTCTCACATCCCAAAGACATGCTGTAGGTGGATTGGACACTCTAAACTGGCCCTAGGTGTGAGTGCGTGTGCCTTCTGTGGAAGGTTGGGTGCTGGGCTGGCAATTCAACACCGTAAAACTCCACTGCCAATCATGAGCAGACAGGTGATCCACTGTGGCGATCCCTAACCGGGAAAAGCCGAATGAAGAAGAATGTGATCAAAAGCAGTCATCTGTGGTATGCACACTTAACTAGGTATAACTTGTATGTATAGTAGCAGTATGTGGATGAAAGTGATTGTCATTTGCTTTTATGATCAAATATTTGAGGTACACAAGCTTAAAGTGGTATAACTGGTGGACAATCTGTGATTTAAAGAGTCTGACCCTTGTGTTCACTTTTTTTTGTTTAGCTTTGCTGACATCCTGTACCCGGAATTCAGTCTGCAGTCAAGTAACCATGATGGCAAAGAGATGCCATGCACAGTAAGTAGTGTAAAAATAATTCTCCTGTACAGCCTGCCAACCCATGTGCCACAAATGCATAATTTGGGCTGGCAATGTATACGGGAAAGTGGCCTTTTCTGCAAAATTATGTCTGGACAGGAAGCACATACAGGAATATGATTATTACACTGCTTTTAGTGACATTGACTACCTCACTGTAAATTAGTCTTATCATGCTGGTTAAAGGATTTCAGTGAGAGAAAAGGAACCTGTGCAGTCCAGAATGAAAGGTTAGGTTTTGAGGAATCAGTAAAAAAAAAAATGAAATCATTCCAAACAACTGGAAAAAAGGGGTTCTGAGGGAACATGAATGTAATATGACTTTTTCAGTTGCAGAAAAAAAATCATTGCCCCTGTAAATCAAGGTTGCAGATTGTTTATGGCAGTTATGGTGAACTCAGAGGCAAAAGACATACTTCAGCTATTTAATAAGCATTGTGGATTTTTGTGAGAAAACCGATTTTCAATAACATTTTGAAGACTTGAATGTTAAAATTGTCCACCAGCAGTCATAATCATAGGTATTTTTCTTTGCTCCTTCTCCCTTCAGTTGACCATCATTTACCACCAGCTTCTCTCATCCTGCACTGTGATTAAAGGACCCACCTTAGCCTCCCCCGGCTTCAACCCTGGGGCTGGTAAGGAGAGTAAGGGCACTGGTACAGCATCATACTGCTGCTGGTGAATGTGCCCTATTCTCCCCCACCATCCTATGGCCACCTTGCAAGCTCTATAATTGCTTCTGCTGATAGGTATGTGCTCACTTCTGGTCAAGCGTAACCTCTCAGCCAAGAGGTAGACCACTGCAGCCCTGAACCTTTCAGCCTCTTAGTGCTGTTATTACAATGAACCTAGGTTGAGTGAAATGGCATTGGCCTCTTACTCCCAAACTCATTATCTGGTCCCTCTAATACCCATGTCACTAGTGGAACAAGGATTTGTCTGGGACACAATAAGAACATTATCCCTCTGTTGTTTGGGCCCAGACTGGGTCATTGTAGATACTGAGTTTTTGATGCATACAAAGCTTTTCATAGGTAGAGTGGTATTATTTAATTAACTTACTTCTGAGCTTTGGTTTCTTCACTTAATTTATTGTTTTAGTAAATGCTATTTATAAAATAGACATCAAGGGCTAAAAGTTAAGATTTGCATAGGTTTAAGAACCAAATATCCACACTGTACCAGTGTAAAAGAAAAAAAAATGTTGACCTACACAGTTGTCACAATTTTTATTAAGCTTAAGCAGTTAAATATGGAACTCGATCAGGACATAACATCATTTTCTCTGGCTGATATAGCTAATATAGCCTATGGATCTAATTTTACAAACTTACTCAGCATGAGTGTACTTTCTGTAAAACCGTTACATATAAATATAAATCTGAAAACTTTGTATGTTAAGTGCTTGGTTTTTAGTTTTTATATATTGTTCCTACTGGACACATCATTACAAGATATAGGTGCTACTATCGAAAGTAATGTGGACTCTTGCCCTGAGTCTGTACCTATATCCAGTGATTTAATAATATGGGTGATGCTATTATTAACACAGTTGGCACAAAAAAATTGATGCTATGCTTAATAGTGTGTGGTGGAGGAGAAATGAATTAAGAAGCCCAAATGTGAGAGGGTCCTTCTAGAGGAGATGGCTCAGTTACAGAGTTACACACAAGTGACAGTTGGTTCTAACCATCCTTTGGCATCATGCATTTCTAATTTAAACAACTCTGAAGATGCTGTTAGAAAACTTGATTTGCTAGATTGGTTGATGAAATATTTTGATTTACACGCCACCACGACTTTTAGTGCAAGGGGCACTAATACTTTGAAAATGAAAATTTGTAGGCTGAAGAAGCTTTTGAAAATATATCTCTATTTGCAACTAGACAGTTTGTTTTTTTACAAATTGTGTAAATGCACAATGAGTCCTGAAGGAGCTTTGGTTATGTAAATAGGTTAAAGGTAGGGAATGTGTTGTGCAATAATTTTCTGGATTTGTTTGATAGGGTAGAGATGGAGTATGTGGTCATCCTATTGAGGGTAAATGATAGAGAACTGAAAAAGGTAGATGTAGAGATTAAGAACTTGCAGTGAGATATTATCATGGATATATTTCCTAGTTATGAGGAAGAGTGTCTGCAAGTTTTTCCATTAACATTTACTGTGAAACATTAACATTTATTATGAATTGGTGAGGAAGCATAAGAAAAAGAATTACAATGTGATGAAAGGGATTATAATAATAAAATTGCTTATTCACCTCTGTCTGCCAGATTCACTCTTGATACCACCCCATTAACAGCAAACAAGAGAATTGAATTGTTAGGAGGGTGTTGACCACAGACAGAATGAAGAGGACTTTTTCTGAGTTTGCCAACCTCTTCACAGAACACCAAGAGGTGACAGGGAGGATTGAATTCAGTACCTAGTCCCACACAACAATTTCATCTCAATCAGATGTCCACATGCAACAAGGGGTATCGAGGGAGTGGGAGAGTCAAACCAGATAGATCAGAATGTTAATGCAGATACCATTGTTGATATTAATGGTTACAACATTTTCAGCTATAGTCATTTTCAGATTTCTCCAGTGTTTGGTAAATTATTTCAAAATGGCTTCACCTTTGTTCCAACCACTAAATTATACCAAGTAGATGTTTTAGTGGAATTTAGATTAAAGGATATATTGTAAAGGGTGAAATTCTTTTCATCAGTGTATGGCAGGCTCAGTGAATGCATTTAATTTAATCTGCCTTTGGCACCCCCTAGCTTTATATGAAAAGCTTTGTGAAAACAACCTAGGGGGTATGACAGCCCATGGAGTAAGGTCTAAATTCTACAATATTTTTACTGCGGGTCAAAATTGTTAGTGGAAATGAAAAATGATTGCTCTACAATAGTAATGAAACTTAACAAGGGTGGAAATGCGGTACTTATGAGTAGTTTGACTACTCAAGGAAGATGTTGGATTATTTGCATGAGGTGCATTTTTACCGCCCTGTTTCTAGGGATAAAGTCAGTATTGCTTATGGAAGAATGGATGTTTGGGTACAAAATCTTTGCTTGGATGATGGTTTGATATTTTTTAAGGGTGAAGAAGCCCAGTATTCCAAAGGCACATAAAGATATTACTGATCCCTCTATATTCCATTGAGATATTACTGATCCCCCTCCATTCCTTTGCAGCTTCAGGTGTCTATTCATGGTAATTCTACAGGAATTGGGAGTGGACTAGTTTAATGAGGCAGTTTTGTCTCGTCAAAGTTTGTAACAAAAAACAATGTTTGTTTTTAAGTTGAGTATTACATGCAAACACAAGGAGTAGCAATTTGTAAGCATTGCGCTAAGAGATTGTGCTGGAAAAAGGAAAAGGAACAGGATTCAATTCAGTGCTTTTCTTATTCCCAAGAAAAGAAAGGTCATAGAGACCCATCCTAGAGCTTCCAAGATTAAACAAGTTTTTGGTGGTCCAAAAATTCAAGATGCTTTCACTACAGTAATTATTGCTCCCGATCCTTCTGCAAGCCCTTACTGTAATGTCACATCTCAAGGATGCCCATCTACATATGCATAGACAGAGAGACAGAGAGAGAGAGAGAGAGAGACGGGCCATTCCTAACATTCAAGATAAGGGGATTACACTACCAATTTACACCCTTGTTCTTCAGTGTGTCTACCTCTTGGTTCCAAGTACTGCTTTTTTAAGGAAAAAGGGTGCTCACATGTATCCTTACCTGGACATTTGTCTCATCCATGCCCTTCCTTACAGCAGAGAGAGGGCTCTAAAAACTACTATGGGCTGCTTCCAAGATACAGAACTGTCCATGAACCTCCAAAGATATCAATTGTAGCTGCAAGGCAAATCACTATCCTGGTAGCATCTCTTAGATTAGATGCTGTTAGTAACACAATATTTCAACAGGACTGACAGCTGCTACAGTATTTCTCATTGGAAGTTCCTCAGAGTTTAGGGGGTTCGTGGCCTCCTGCATACTGATTGTATGTGTGAAACCACATTGTATTTCACACACAGGTGGTGCCAGCATGCATATCCCCTACATACCAGTAGTCCTCTTCTGCCCTGTATCAGAAATTAACTAGTTTGGTAGATTGGGGAGATCTGTTTGAATTTGGAGTACCCATTAAGGTGGAGCCTGATTCTTCGGCACTTACAACAGATTCCTCAGACTTTGTGTGGCTAGCCCATGTGAGAGAGCAAGGAACTTCATCAAGACTCTTTTATATAAAATCCTGCTGTTATTTTTTGAATTATAATAAACTGTTAGATAGGGGCAGATTCTTGTTTCAGCACGAGGTGTTCCAGAGAGCTAAACTGCAAAAGTTATTGAAGGATTGGATGGTATTATAAAGATAATTATCTAATGCAGGACTGTAAAAGAGCATTGGAAATGTCACAGGGTTGGTGTGAGGTAGTTTACAGAGAAACCAAATTATAAAATCCTGTGTTTTGTGATGAATTTGGCAAACTGTAAAAGAGCAATCACACACACACACACACACACACACACACACACACACACACACACACACACACACACACACAGACACACACACACATACAGACACACACACACACACACACACACTTTGAGATTTGATTTATATACAAACACACAGACACTCCTGGGTAAGGCTGGCACAGGTTCACTAACGATGGCCCCTTCTGCCCAGACTATAAGGTAGTACCAGCTGCCACCAACAACTATTCAACTATTACTTATCATCTGCTATAAGGTCCTTCCCAAAGGGTGACCAATCTTACTGTGTAATGTTACTATTACCCAAATGGTAAGTGTGACCAACAACAAGGCTATTGGAGTGGGCTATACAGTGACACCAAATACACATGCAAGTACTCTGAGCTTAAATATCTCTAACAAACTAGCCAAAATGAAAAGGTTAAATATTTAATAATAAACAACAAAAGAACAAAACAATACTCAATAACTCAACACAGTGACAACAGAGTTCAGAATCACAGGAAATATTTTAACAACATTGCAGGACAGTCTCACATAAATACAGAAAACATCTGTCTGCTGTCAGATGCAGAATAATTTGAAATGGTTCAGTCTAGCTCTAGCTGGTAATTGGACAATGGAAACCTTTATTTTCCTGCAGTTTTTTTTTTTACTTTGGTAACATGCAAAGTGATTATACTCAATGTAATTCTTCCACGACCTGACTTAAATACAAAAAAAAAAAATATTGCACAACTGCACAGGTAGTTAAAACATACCCAAAGGAGATGATGCATTTTTTGGCATTTAGCTTGAGGCCATGTTTTTGGTACCAGTCATTTGTTTGGTTGAAACCCTCTTGTAGCTTATTCAGAATTGTTTTATTAAGTCAGTAATGTGAGCTCTTTACTTTATTGCAAATGTGTTGGCTTATTTTTGTAGATTATAGTATTGCAGGACTGCTAATGTTGACATTTTACATACTTAGACTGCTGGAGTGTTTTTTTCAGTGAGAAATGGTACTGCTGTAGTGAATAACTAAAATGACAGTGCTAGTATGTGCCAGTTTTTTTCTTTGCAAGTGAATGAGTTTCCTTGGGTAGCATGCAAAGTAAACAATGTTTAACTTGATGGTAGGGCTGTGAGTAAGTTATTGAAAGCTACCATCCTTGTACCAGTAAGAAACTGTTGCTTACATGCTAACCTTACATGTTCGTAGCTCTATCGCAGTCCATCTGAATTTCATGAATTCCACCTATGTCTCTCCTGCCTGGATATTTTTGTGTTACGTTGTGGATATAAAATGCTTCCTCCAGCACTATTAACATATACTACAACTATGGCTAGTTTTAGTTTTTATTTCCTTATTTTTTAATATAAATTTTTTAGCCATTGTTTTAAAAATAATAAATATAGCTAGGGATAAAGTACTAGTAGTTAATACTAGTTACTCCTTTTTTACTTTTCAGCATGGCTACTGCATCATGCCAAAATAAAAGCGGCACAAAAAGAAAAATAGTGGATAAAAGGAGAGTGTTTCAGGAAAAACGGACTGATGACTATTTCTTTGTTGAATCTAATAATAAAGCACTTTGCTTATTATGCAGATAAGTGGTATCTATTTTCAAGGACTACAATTTGAAAAGGCATTATATTCAAATGCACCCCAAATTAAGTGAATTGCAAGGAGTGTGCCATAGACAAAAAATATTAGATTTACAAAAAAAACGTACATTTCAACAACAGCTGTTTCAAAAATCAGCTGCTCAACCAGATTCCTTAGTGAAGGCAAGCTATGTTGTACCAAATTTAATTGCTAAAAAATCCAAGCCATTTGTTGATGGTGAATTTATTAAGGAAAGTGTAGCAGACATAATTTGTCCTGAAAAAAAAATCAGATTTTTCTAAAATAAGTCTATCACACCAGACAATCGCTAGGCATGTGGAAGATATAGCCAAATATATTGAAAATACTTTGGAAGCTCGGTTTGCAACTTTCCAGTTTTACTCCATAGCTTTGGATGACAGCATAGATGTTACAGATATGGCACAACTTGCCATGTTTATTTGAGGTATTGACAACGATTTCAGTATTACTGAAGAACTGGCCACTCTAGTTCCACTGAAAGATACCACAAAGTCTGTTGATCTGTATAAATCACTAAAAGCAACACTGGCAAAATTTTCCTTGACCATCGAAAACATGCCTGGCATAGTAACTGATGGTGCTCCGGCTATGGTTGTAAAGAAGGAAGGTCTAACAACACTGATGGAAGAAGATGCAAAACAGATCAGTAATGTGCGTTTCTTGAAGTACCACTGCATTATACATCAGGAAAATTTGTGTGCACTGACTTTAAAAATGGAAAATTTTATGAATGTTGTTATTAAAACAATAAATTTTATAAAATTCAGAGGATTAAATCACTGCCAGTTTCAAGAGTTTCTGAATACCTTGGAAACTAGCTATTGAGACATTCCCCCGGATTTACTAATCTTCTGTGTAAGACTAGATTAGTCTTACACGGAAGCACCAGTGTAAGAGTATGATGGTAGCACACCATGCATATTAATGAGGGTGCGCTGCCTCAACTCTAAAGCTTACACGGAGTGTGGACAAGTATATGGGGTATGTCAGACTGCCAAGCAGTCCAAAAATCCTTGGCCCTGCAATGAATAAATGCCGCAACTTCCAGTTACATGGGCGATTCCGCTCACATGTGTACAACGTCACACTACACTCCCCCATATGTTAAACTTACAAAATTAAAAATAAAAATAATGTTTTTTTTCTTCCGATATAGCTGCCCGTAGTTGCGTGGGTTTGCACGGGTTTGCCCATTGCTTAGCTACAGTTAGAAGCTTAGACATGAGAAGAGGATAATAAGAAAAATATAGGAAAATGGAGTAACATAGCGATAGCATAGTGGTTGGAGCCTTCGCACAAAGAGGAGGCATTCCCAGTTAAAGTCCCACTATTGCACATTCCATTTTCTGTGGGAAATCTGTATACAAACATATTTCCTGACATTTTTTATGTATAAGTTTTGTAAAAAGCATTGAAATGTTAAATGTAGTAGTGAACGGATTATATATATATATATATATATATATATATATATGAAGGTGAAATGGTTATGCATTCTGAGGCATGGGTACCCTATTTTAAGCAATATAAAGCAATGCTAAGCACATTTTACCAGTAATGAGCATATTTAAATACAATTGTGCATAGCTGCGCACCGCACTAACTAGCGCAATGTCGGGCAATGTAGAGCAATGTTGAGCAACATCGAGCAACACTGGGCAAAGTCGAGCAAAGTCGGGTAAACCCGCTCACACCTGCTTTACTGTTCCTTAACCAGTCAGGTCTGCCCAGCAGGAAAATAAAAAGCAGTGACAGGGCTCAAACTCAGGATACTGTGCACTATACTCACAGTCCTTAACCACTAAGCCATGAAAGCATTTCACAAACATGCACTTTCAACAGACACATATCTATCAAAGGAATTTAAAACATTGCCAACATCAGCTAAGCAGGCGTGCCTACAGCTGAGTTTTTCCAAAACTGGTCAATCACAAATAAGTGTGGGAAATGAGGCATATTTAAGCTCCACACACTGGAATACTTGTTATAACTGGTTGTAGCTTCCTTCTGCAGTCAGCATGGCTGGTGTTGGTGAAGACACTCAATTTAGAGCGCAACACTGGGGCATCCAGGAGTCCAAATTTTTGGTTTGGCTCCTCGACCACAAACATGAGGAAAGACTCCTGCAGGACCAGTACCAGGGTACCCAATATAAAATGGAAGTCTGGAACAGTCTTGCCCATGATCTCACCAGTGCCACTGGTGTTCCTCGGACTGGTGAGCAGGTCAGGCACCATTATTCTGACCTGAAGCAATGTAGGGGGGATGAACTGGACCGGTGGATCCAGGAATCCCGTATGATGCCTAATGCCCCAGTACTGAGTAAGTAGCCATTGTATTAAGTAGTTAAGAATTGCTATGCTTGTCTATACTATGGATAGATATGTCTCAATATCACTGCATTTACTTCACAGCTGCAGGTGACCGGGCTATGAACCTGCAAGCCCATGAAGATAGGCTGCAAAGGCTGCATCATGAGGCAGGTTAGTAATTATTCTGCATGTACTGTTATATAAAATAAATGAGAGAGCCTTCAAAAAGTCTTTTAACCCAATAAATAAAGATGTAATAATCCTTTAATAAATGTATGATTCATGGAGTGCGTCTGTGTCATTTTCTTTGATATGTTGTTGTACTGTTGCATTCTACAAATAGTAGTGCTGTATTAAGCAGTGTCAACCCACACTTGGGTAGACCCATATAACGTGGATGAAGGGATTGCCAGTAGCTTGTATGGACATGTACAGCCCTCAACTGTTGGTTCATGGCCAGCATGTACAGGTTAATCTGGCACATGAGTAGCTTGGTATTGTGTTCCCCAGAAATGTCAGTGTACTGCCAGAAATGTAGAGAGCTGTTAGCATATAACTGATACTTTCTCCTGACCATATCTAGATAATTATATGAAAGTAGAGCTGTCAGTGTACCATCTTAGCAATAGTGTGTGTGAGCAACTCTCAAAATATATTACAGTAACATCTGCAACTTGGAGAGTTACAGCTCATGTATATAATGATCTAGCAAAATTCAATTGCATAAGGACATTCGGTAGTGTAATAATACATGTAAGGGACATATAACTGCAGTTAATAGGAATGTAGTGAAAACAAGAAGGATATATAAGTTGTTAATTGAGCTATTTTTTTCCACCCTACTGTATGTGCATAAAAATGGAATTCCACACCTCAATCGGTATGTCTAATCTCAAAACATTTGTTGGGACATATGTCCTATCGGTTTATAAATATTTGCATTTATTTCTATGCATGTGCCCTGTTAAAATACCACAGTATTGGTGGCCTGTTACCATCAATTCAACCTGCATGCTGTTGTAATGTCCACTATTGTTCTATATATGCATGTGTCATGCTTGCTTTTCAACTGTTGAAAATCTGGTGTGTTGTGTTAATGGGAATACTTCTGCATGCTGTTATAACTAATTGGCAATGCTGTTGACTGTTACTAACCCATATCTTTATCAAACTCTCCAAAACATAGTTTGTATGGGAAGGCCGGTCCCAGCGGACCCAGCTGTACCACCTCAGCTGGCCATGGCACCTGGCACCAGCAGATCCGGTGCTCAGCCTGGGACCTCCTCCTCCATTGTCCCTGTGCCACCTTCAGGTGGAAGCACTGCAGGGGATGGGGCTCGGCCCCCTCGTGCAAGCGTGGGTGGAGAGGCACTTATCACTCTCTGTAGGGTCTGGGCTGTGGTGCATAGAGAGATTGAACATTCTGCTGCAGAACCTCTACGCCAGCTTGAGGCCCGAGGGGCACAACTCACAGGTCAGCCTGCCCCTCCTACACAGCCCCCAGCACAGCCACCTTCTGGGCCGTAAAGGTGCAGTGCTGACTGCCCATGGGTGGGGACTTCAGTCCCACTGTTTCCATCTGGGGGCTCATGGGCTTGCGATTTCCAAACATCCCTCCCCGTCAAAGGTGTTCCCCCACCACATGTGTCATATACCGTCCCTGTATGTGTCTTTTTTGTTGTCTGTTTACCTCCCCAACCTACCCCCCCTAATATACCTACTTCCCCTACCCCACATTCCACTCTCACCTGAAAAAAAAAAAAAAAAGGCAATCTGCTCCCACAAAAAACAATTACGCCCCATACATAGCTGCCCATTTTCCACACATGTCCACTGGACACAAGAAATGTTATTTAATTGGCATTACAACATACTTTGTTGTCCTCAGCCCTCTCTCAGGGGTTGAAGGGTTCATATCTACCTCCAAATTTATTGCATATGCTCAGCTGTTGCTGTTGAAGAAATGGGCAACTATGGACCTTCCCTACACCCATTCTGCACATCCCGAGCTATTTTCCATACTGTCTTTCCCTCTTTGTGCCCTGTTTTCAACACTTTCCTATCTCCCCAGTTTTCTTTTCTTTCAAAGAAATTAGCGTGGTTGTGCGCGGGGGTAAGCACTATTAAGCAGTAGTTAGCAGGTTTGTGCGGGTTTGCACTTCTTTGTGCTTGGCTAAGCAATGTGCAGCATTGCACAAACCCATGCAAACCCACTTTCAACTGCTTAAAAGTGCCTTAGTCACTCTGTATGTGAGGGCCCTTGTTCTGCTCAGGAACAAAATAAAACACCTCTGCAAGTCTTGAACCCCAGGCCTTGCACACACTGCACAACATGAAGTACCACTAAACCACAGCAGATATACATCAAGTTGGTGCTTAAATAATTATATCATGCATCAGAATGAGTGAATGTAAAGGAAAATTAGGAATACCATACTACACAACCTGTTCTGTGGATGTTGACCAACAGTTATTGTGGGATAACATTACATGACTTTGATAAGAGAAGCAGTCATTCTATCAGGAAATAATGTTACACCAGCATTTTACAACCCCACACAGTATCACAGCAGGACAAACACTGGCATATCTGTTTAGGGCAGAGGCCATACCAATCAACTGTTCCTAATTTTCAGAGACGTCCCTGATTTTGACCCAAATTTTAGCTCTATCTCTCTGAATCCCTCCTAAAACTACTGATTTTGGGCAGAAAGATGGTGAATTACACTTAATGAATAATGACAATAATTAAGAGTTAGACACTAATTCATATTAATTCATATGCTCTGATTCTCTCAATGTTTCAACTTAATGGCATTAATATTTTAAAGGAGTCCCTGATTGTCCCTGATTTTTTCTTGACTTTTCCCTGATTCTGTTCAAATATGCACCTGATTGGTTGAGAAGTCTGGCAGAGGCAGACACACAGAGGCATATTAGCCTTTCTGCTGTTACACACTGTGCAAATAGCTTTGGAAGGAGTTTTGGAAGCATACCCTTATGCAGGAATACAACACTGAAATACAAATGGATGTAGCCATGTACTGGTAGCAACCAACTCTAAGAATTCCATTGCTCTATTACTAAAAAGACCTGTGTGGTGCACATACAAAAAATAACAGGCTATTCTCTGGCTATCATGTGGATAGGTCCATAGTTGGGAGTTACGCAGACACACTACATGCCTTGATAAACTAACATGTACACACCAACCCTGTAAGACCAGCAAGATAAAATCCACACAATAATACTTACGCTCTCTGTAAGTCTGCAACCCTACCCAAATGTAGAATATACCTGCGTGTGCAGGGTCTTCCAAGGATGTAGGTAAGCATACTCACAGTACTGAAATGTGTCCAGTTTTTCTGAGCAGGTCGTGCTAATGTCAACACTAAAAGCACAAACTGTTTAGAACTGAGTAAATGAATATTCACAGTATAGCAGTTCACAAACAATTCTTGTGCCAAAGGCAGTTAATTGTAACAGTTGAAAAGAAAGTACATCTTTCCATGTATCTTGGGGTAGCATTTTGAGGAGTGAGTACATGTCTACAGTGAGAAGTGGGGAGAGAGAGAGAGAGAGAGCGAGAGAGAGACAGAGAGAGAGAGAGAGAGAGAGAGATATTACCAAATTATACAAAGGAAAGGTATGTAACACATATGTATTTAATGGCATGTAGTTTATGTTATTGAAGAATAGTCTACATAATGTGAAACATTCATATGTGGCAGCAGTACTTCTTTCTGCACAGATGTTCTTCTTAACTACTGCTATGGACAATACTGTGAGTACCTGTGGGCAGTAGGACATACCTGTGATATGTGTAGCTCTGCATTAAATGTCAAAGATCTGATACATGTTATCTGTGTTCTGTACAGTAGTGTGGCCAATGGCTGTTGGGGGGATTAGCACTGACATTATATAAACATGGATGTGACAGAACAACACATGCATGATAGTCATATTAAAGTGTAGCTTAGCACAGGCAACTACTGTAACAGTCTAGTATGCGTATCTAGCATCTGTTGCCATATATACCCCCCCAAATGTTAGTCTGTGTTCATATGTGATACCTGTTTGTGTTGCAGCAAGGCCCAACAGTTCAGCTGTGAGGTCCAGGGACTTACAACAGTGTGGACCATGTGTGTGTATGCCACACACATATGGAGAAATATATATGTGTCATATATATTCAAATCTGTATATGTGCATAGAGCAGGGGACATATTACAACTGTTTGCAAAGGGGGAGATATATATGTTGGTGAAGGTTAGTTTGCGCATATTTGTATGTAGGTTTTAGTGTGTGACAAACAAGACAACATACAGTGCTGGTATATGACATGTGGTGGTTAAACACTGTGGGTGGTTTGTTCAGTTTGCAATGTTGAAGCCAGTAAGGCCTTCTAAAGCTACCTGGGCTGTGAACACCTTGAATGCATTTATCCCAAGACTGTGTGATTTTATTATATTACTGTACACCTTACAACCTTTGTATAATTGATATTCTAACTATGAAAGGTGAAATGTATATGTGCCTATATATATATATGTATATGTAGACAAATGGATGTGTATATGTATATAAATATATATATATATATATATATATATATATATATATATATATATATATATATATATATATATATGTATATATATATATATATATATATATATATATATATATATATATATATATACTCATACACAACTACATCTACTTGTTGCAATAGATTCTCTGTACTGTTGACTGACTGTGATGGTTAATATGCTTGTGAATACGTCAAAGATATGTATCTGTGGGATAGATTAGTGGGAAACTGTTTATGTTATGGTATTATGGTCCTTGCTTTGATCCTAGCAAAAGCTGTGTATTCTGTTGCTAGGCAGAACAAGTGCTATTGCATACAGTGTGATTAAGTCCCTTGGTTTTAACTAGGGTGTGTCATTGGAGGCTAAAGCACTACATCTATGATTATTGATTGGTACCGATGCTGAATGCAAATCCTGTGTGTACTGTAGTACTAACTGAAGCTCCGGGCCTGTACAGCAAAGTATGGTGTATGTTCACATTGCTTGCATCCACTGTTTTGTGTGGTCCCGGTATTCATCACAAATTACATTTCTCAAGATTAAGGTTGCGTAAGTACTGACACACAGTACTGTATAGTACACACTGAAAGCTTATCTGGGTTGTCATACCTCTGTGTCCTGTAATTATGTCTGATGTGTGTGTGTGGGTATGTCTGCAACATGTCCTTTGACATATGTGTGGTAATACATATAACTGCGTATCTAGCAACATTCATAGTGTACTACAGCAGTATGTGACCTATATTCCCAATTGTGCACATATTTTGGCCACGGGTTTGGCATTAACAAGTTGTGTGGTATTATAGTAATACATTTACTGAACCTTACACTGATTGTGATGGATGATATATTTCTTTACACGTCAGCTTGATGTATATCTTCTGTGGCTAGGTGGTACATCATGTTGCATACAGTGTGCCAGGTACTCTTGTATAGTCTTATATAGTGATTTTATTTTGTTGCTGTGCAGAACATGTTTTATTAGATAGAGTGTGAGCAAGGCACTTTCAAGCAGTTGTGGGGTGAGCAGTGATAAGTGGCAGTTAGTGTTTCACTCTCGGTTAGCTTATAGGTTGCTATATATGGCAGTTCAGTGATATCTGTACTGTATAATGTTAAATGTACCATATGACTTGCTCAGGTATATTTTTGTATTTATGTCTTCCAGCGATCATGGCCCACCAAAGGAACCCAAGTTACAGTAGGGCTGAAGATGATATCATCACTAGCAGTATGATTCAGCACTACCGTCTAATGTTTTTCACAAATCAGCCAGGACCAGCAGAAGCGTACTGCAATGTGACAAGATCTTGTCCGCAGGGTCAATGAGGTAGGCCTGAATAACCGCAGATATGAGCAGGTACGCCACCACTGCAGTGATCTTCTCCGACATGTCCGTCAGCGTGCCACTGATGTGCATAGAGAACAGCTTGCAACAGGGGGTGATGTTAACATCCACCCCCCCTCACCAGAGTGGAGGACCTGCTCATGAGCCTGGTGGCACCTGCCCAACAACAACAGCAGCAGACATACACCATGATGGAGGTTTGAGCCACCCAGAAAGCACACATGGAGCATGCAGGTAACATGGCATATCTGTAGACTACTGTTATCTGTTTTGGTAGATCATGCATATGTGAGATGTGGAGTGGGTCGTTCAAAGATGTGGAGACTATTGTTGTGCAATACTGATCATTTGGAACATAATCTGTAGCCCTGTGAATGTAAACTGTTGTTGTACTGTAAGATTGCAAACACACAGTAGCAATGCCACAGTTGTGGCCACCGACAAACTGTCTCATCTCTATGTAGGTACCTCTGGGGTGACATCAAGGCAGTGGACAGATGCTGGTAAGTGTGTTCTACATTTATTATTGTAAATAAAAAGTACATGTCATAGTTAAGGTGTAGGCCATGTACACATATAACACACCTACCCATAATGCATGCTGTGCATGTTTGGTATAAGAGCACGCACATCTCACTAATGTGATTAACTGCCTCAAACACATGCAATACCCAGATCATCTCAAACAAATGTGGCTAGACTGTAGTGACCATTGGATAGGCACAGTTGATACTCAGCATGCACATAACATACACATCTATGTCATACACAGAGCATTTTAACATGCTACACATAAAGGATTCCCAAACCCTCTGTAAAGACACACTCCAGTATCCAAAATCTCATCCACACATTACATATAATATACCTGAGGGGAATAGGCCTATCCTGGGGCATTTAAACACTCTGCAACACGCTACATATTCATGTCAGGGAATGCTCTTTATTGGCCTCCTTACAAACTCACGTAACAACTGGTTGTGAAATGGTGAATTTAGCCAAGGTAGTACAGTTCTGGCACAGCATGATTTGTGCTGGTTTGTGAAATATTTGTAGCCTTGAGTGACCACCTGATGCTTCATGATGATGGCCTATGGTACTATACCCCATCCAGTTATTGTAACCACAGTACTACACATAGCTGTCATTGCTATACACCATAATGATGCGTGTGTGCACACATATGCACCTCTAAACTGTATGCATGCTAATCGTCATTTGCACAACAGACACCTATATGTCTTGTAATGCTATTGAGTGGCTAGGTCATATGACACATATCGGGTATGTGTAGTGTTTAAATATGCAGTTGTGTTTTAGCATGCCATGTCATGGATGAAACTGGCATGTCCACAATATGATCTACACTCAGCATAAGTACTGTACATTGGCTATGTGGTCGAATGGTATTCCATCAATTATCCATGCCCCACTGATGATGTTGTGTGAATACTCATCATGCATGTGCTAAAAATGTGTTCACAATTATTTGCTAAAGACACAGAGGATGTAATTAGCATTGGATACCTATCTGACACACAGATACACATCCAGCAATGGTATGTACACCTGTGAGTTATGTCACAGGGTTATGAATACCTGCACAGCAATGACAGTATCCGTGACCTAGCAGGTGCCATACATAACTACACTGAGGTCATTGATAGATGTTGGGGTGAGACATTAGATGTCTTCCACAATGTCATGTCCATGTGTCAGGACAGTGCGGGATGACTGAGACGTCGACGTGGATGTATGCCAATAAAATCACCAGCTGGAGGTCACCGTGGACATCTAGCATGTCACAGCCGCTCTCGTAGTGCCAGTACCAGCAATGTTGGGGGGGGGGTTGTCCATAGACCGTCCTAGCAGACAACATGTATGTGGCTCTGGCCAGTCCCAGCAGGGACCTGGATCCAGTGGACATTTGTCACCCTCTTCGGATAGTACCCAATCTGGATTAGTACCTGATACTGTCTGTAGCACCCATGCCAGGTACAGGGTCCGTATCCATGGCCAGAGACGGTGATCTGTAAAGCCTGCTAGGTACAGTCTGTAGCTGTCTCACAAATCCCCATATATGGCAGCCACATGGTGGAACTGTGTGCTTGCAGACACACACACATAAACCAGAAACCTATGGCAAATACATACCCACACACATGACATCAACATTGGTCCATAACAGTACTCATGGCCCTCACACACGCACTCACACACACATGTTGATTGTATGGCTCAGTGTAGGCCTCTGGCAAACCAACAACACACTCTGTGCATATGATGAAACCTGTGCCACCTCCTGCCATCTGTAACATTGATGCAGGAACAGGCTAACATGGTGCTGATGCACAGGGTGACTTTAACAAAGTATAGCAATGGCTTGATGTGTAGCATATTGTCAGTAGTAAAGTGTAATGATATCCTTGATGTGTAGCTAAGCAGGCATGATGCATTAAAGCTGTAATTAGCAATGTTGTATTGTTTTCACCAGTGTTTATTCCAGTTGTGTTTTGTTTGCCCATGTGCCACTTGGCTGATGTGTGTAGTTGTGTCAGCATGCGTTATACAGTGGAAAGTAAGTGTGGGGTGTGTGCCACACAGGTTTGCAGGTGTCCATTTGTGAACATGGTGGAGGTGCACTGTCTGCATGTACATGCATATTGGACACATGGGCAGAGTGACATGCTCTGTATTGTCCAGTGTTAACACTCCATAGTTTCTATTGGTGGCCAGTATGCATTGTACTACACACATTTTGGAACCTGAGTACACATGTGTGTGTATGACACGGGTTGACACTGTGCTGTGGGTGATGCTGTTGTTGCTATCTGTCATTGTTTGCATTACTAAGGTTAACACTGTCCCAGCTGCATAATTCTTTAGTAATGCACACTGTTCACCTACAGGGTTACATGGACCGTGCTATCACAAACACAAGAAATTCTCACTTATACAGTAAAAGTGCATTAGTCGCATGGACCCCTGCCATAAACTATATATATAATAGAAGGTGTGAAGTTGTACCAAAAAAGAGTTACATACCAAGAAGGGATAACCTCTCTGGTCAGTATCATTGGGAAAATACAAGCCCTCATTAAACATACAATGCAAGCTTCAAAATACAAATTGGCAAGGATTCCAAAGACAACACTAAAGCTTTCTTTAGTGTTTATAATCTACAGGGGAAATCTCAGATTGGGTCACAGTTAATGTAAATGGTCACAGAGTACACTTATCTGACTGACATTACCAATTTCTTGTCAGACAGTATGAATGCGGATGTTACCACCCTGTCGTTACACAAGGGGAACATTTCTAGACCTGAAGAATGTAAAACCTGATGATTCACAGACACTCTAGTTAAAACATCTCTTTACCAAAGTCCAAACCACAGTGGCAGTGGTACTGGACAGTGTCCCTGGCTGTGTCATACAAAAGCTGACATATGAAGTCACCACTCACCTAAACACTCTGTTCACTTGCAGCCTCTATAAAGGTTACATACTTGTAGAATGACGCATGGTAATGGTGTTCACAGTCCACAAGGGTTGAGCTACAACGTCTTCTTCTTCTTCTCCTTTCAGATGCTCCCATTAGGGGTCACCACAGTAGATCATCTGTGTCCATTTCTTCCTGCCCTCTGCATCTTGCACTGTCACACCATCCACCTGCATGTCCTCTCTCACCACAGCCATAAACCTCATCTTAGGCATTCCTTTTTTCCTGTTACCTGACAGCTTCATCCTTAGCATCTATTTCACAATATACTCTGCATCCCTCCTCAACACATCTACAAACCAACGTAATCCTGCCTATCTGGCTTGGTCTACTAACTTTCAAACCTGGGCTCACACTCTAATATACTTATTCCTAATCCTGTCCACCCTTGTCACATCCAGTGCAATTGTTAACATAAATTGATTAAGGGTAGAGCTACAATTGATCTTGAAAACTCTCACCCTATAAACCAGACAAATGTTATCTGGAATGCAATGGAGCACAGCATTATGGAACTCATTAACAGAGACATTATGAACCTGCAAACACTGCACCATACCCACTTAGGTTCTCTAAAGGCCAGATCATGGCTCCTACACCTAGCAGACTTCAAGCCAGTTAACAAGGCTATAGTTGAGGGAGGGGAGATCCACACAGCCAAGCTATAGCTCACCAGCAATTCATACCCATCCCACATTCTGGTATTATACATAACCTCAACAGACTGACCATAAAAGATTGTTAGATGATGGATTGACAACTGACGCACAGATGTAGGACACATAGTAACATTTGCAGCCTTCATGTACTATTCTATGCCAGTAACAAGTGGTATTCACCTGCACTCAGTCCTGGGACCACTCCTGTTTGGCATATATCTTTCTTAGGTACAAGCAAACACAGTAGGGATATGTCTGCCCACGTTTGATGGAAATGCATACTGTAGGCTATACTTTATTCTCCAGATGACACACACATCCTCCAAAAGGGTATCATAGAGACAGATACCTGGTGTCAAAATTATGCTGTAAAGCTATAAGCCAAAGAAAGCATAGTTATCCACTTTTAGAAAACAAAGTATCCCCAGAGTACCACATAGGTAGTAGCCCCCAAGATGTGGAACAGGTACTAATGTATACATAGAACCATGCGTTTAGTCATCTCTCCTTTGATAATCACATTACCAAAGGGTTTTGGAAATCCCACTGTGGAACACATAAGTAATAAAGGGTTTCCATGCAGATCCACAGATGTTGTTGCATACCTATAATGATTAGTCATCTTTGCCAGACTTTGCTTGCTTTGGAACAGGATTCAAATATACCTCAAGCATAAACCCTCACTCACACTCTTCAATAGAAACCATGATGAGTGGATGTGAAACAGAAGACATAGCCCAGGGATCACTGCAGTGGCTAAGCTTGTCACAAGCATACAGAAGTGACCTAAGGTCTGGAAAGTGCCAGCACGCTCTGGCGAAGATAACAGATGCTTTCATGGAGAAAGCAGAGTACCCACCTATGAAATAATTGAGGTCACATGTATGTATATGGCTTTGCCCCACAGCTACCTTACATGTGTTATGCACATACAGTAGTTATTGTGATATGTCATACACTAGAAAAATCAAAACCCACTCCCCATTGACCAACAGTGTTACACACTCGGAGCACACACACAGTGAGCAAGTGCAGGATTCAAGCTCTTACCTAACTACATTATGATACTACAGCAGTATGCATTTACACGACACACTATACACATTACTGGGATGCCATTTTCCCACAGGTATATTTGTAGGATGGTGACATCATCAGACTTGACAAAGATGAGCATATCACTTTTAAGGGGTGTGAGTAGTCTCCAAAAATTTTGCTCTTTCCCCAGGGAGAGACACACACAGTTAGCAAGTACAGAATTCAAACCCCTACCTAACTACATTATGATACGACAATACTACACATTTACACAGCGCATTATACACATTACTGGGATTTCATTTTCCCACAGGTGTATTTGTAGGATGGTGACATCATCAGACTTGACAAAGATGAGTATATCACTTTTAAGGGGTGTGAGTAGTCTCCAAAAATTTTGCTCTTTCCCCAGGGAGAGACACACACAGTTAGCAAGTACAGAATTCAAACCCCTACCTAACTACATTATGATACGACAATACTACACATTTACACAGCGCGCTATGCACATTACTGGGATTTAATTTTCCCACAGGTGTATTTGTAGGATGGTGACATCATCAGACTTGACAAAGATGAGTATATCACTTTTAAGGGGTGTGAGTAGTCTCCAAAAAGGTTGCTCTTTCCCTAAGGAGACATGCACACACTTAACAAGTGCAGGATTAAAACCCCTGCATAATTACATTATGATACTACAACAGTATAGATTTACACAATGCACTGTACACATTACTGAGATTTCACCTTCCCACAGGTGTATTTGTAGGATGGTGACATCATCAGACTTGACAAAGATGAGTATATCACTTTTAAGGGGTGTGAGTAGTCTCCAAAAAGGTTGCGCCCTTCTAGGAAAACACACAAACTCATAGGTGCCAAGTGCAGTATTCAAACCGCTACCTAACTACATTATGATACTGCAACAGTACGCGCTTACATGACACACTATACACATTACCAGGATATCACCTTCTCACAGGTATATTTGTAGGATGGTGACATCATCAGACTTGACAAAGATAAGTATATCACTTTTAAGGGGTGTGAGTAGTCTCCAAAAAGTTTGCTCCCTCCCCAGAAAAGCACACACACACAGTTGGCAAATGCAGGATTCAAACCCCTACTTAACTACATTATGATACTACAGCAGTACACATTTACACGACACACTACACACATTATTGGGATTTCACCTTCCCACAGGTGTATTTGTAGGATGGTGACATTATCAGACTTGACAAAGATGAGTATATCACTTTTAAAGGGTGTGAGTTGTCTCCAAAAAGGTTGCTCTCTCCCCAGGGAGAGACAGACACACACATACACAGTTGGCAAGTGAGGGGATCTTAATCCAAACTAAGTACTTTTTTACACTTCAGCAAGCAATATGGAGTTACAGGGTGCAATACAGACATTACTCGCTGACAGTTTGCCCAAAGTTTTTTTTCACATTTGCTAACCTCAGCAGGCTTATCATACTAGGTGTATTGTGTGTGTATTGTATGCATAGGCCATGACCATATCATATATGGGTTGATGCACCACATGCTGGCACACACAGGATCAAACCAGTGGCTAAGCTCTGTCAACCCAATAGTGGACAATACCGTCAAGAGGAGTAGGGTCATACATGCACAACACCAACAGTCTCACATAGACCCACAATATAAGCACCAGCAAAACACACACATAAATACACATTACCATACTCAAAGAATACAAATATTAATCTGAAAAAGAGTGAGTGTCCTCCTAAGCAGACAAGCAAGCAACATGCACCTCCAAGCACACACCAAAAAACACATATTACACGAAAGCAGTGTGCCTCACAACAGGCCCTAAGCAAAACAACATACCCAACACACTAGTAATAGGTGACTCCATAGTCAGGCACACAGATGTTCAACTCACTAGGCTGGACAAGGGGAAGGTTACTGTCAGTTGTCTGTCAGGTGCTGTGACCCACCACATAACACAAGCACTTAGATCACTCCAGAACAGGTACATATATGATGCGGTCCTTGTACATGTCATTGTGAATGATCTGAGACATACCTCCCAGGACAACATGACAAGAGATATATTGTAGCTGTGTGATCATGTAGCCCAGGCTGATATGACCCTGACCTTGAGTAGCATCTTACCTTCACCTACATGATACTGCAATATAACAGAAAGATGATAAACTTCAACAATTGGCTGAGCTTCTGGTGTCATTCAAAGGGTATCCCGTCTCTGTCTGCCTGGGATGACATGATAGACATGTCTTGTTGCTTCGTTAGATATGGTTTGTACCTGTCACCCCTATGCTTCTGAATACTGGCCAAGGCTCTTGCTGTCCCCATATTACCTTTTTTAGGCAAGGCTCAAAGGTTCATAGGTTCATAGGTAGGTACTAGGCTATCGGCGCTGGGAACTATACAAGCCCAGCCTAAAAAGCTACCCTGGCTTTTGCCACCCATGAACATTATATTCCTGTGCCACTGTCGAGCAGAGCCACAGAGGTGATCCCCGGGGTGAATTTCCTATTTCCCATCCAATCATCAAGAGTTTTCTTGAAGAGTGCTAATGAGGAGCTTTGTTTGATATATATAGGTAGTTTATTCTGGAGTATGGGAAGTCTCTGGGACAGGAATCTATCCCTCCGGCATGTTCTGTTTATTGTGGTGACAAGGTTTAGGTCCCTAGAGCGTGTAGCTCGGAGGGATTGGGATTTCTTTAAGTGGAGCATGTCCAACAGCTCTGAGTTTGACATAGCTTTGTATGTTAGGCAGAGATCACCTCTGAGTAGATGATATGCGACGGAGTAAAGCTGGATTTTTTTGAGACGGTCTGTGTAGGGCATCTGTTTGAGGCAGGTAATCCTCTTTGTGAGGTATTTCTGTGGCCTTTCCAGTTGTTGTAGATGTCTTGTGAGGTACATACCAAAAGGGGCATTGTACTCTATAATGGGTCTAATGAGTGATGAGTAGAGGGGAACAGTGACCTCTTTTTTTCTGGATGAGAAACCTTTTGTGATGGGGTGTGCCACGTAGAAGGATTTCCTGACTACTGTGGCAATGTGATTATCAAAGGAGAGACTACTGTCCACCTGTATCCCAAGGTCGCTTATCACACTTTCAGTGTTAAGTATACTACCACCTATGTTGTAGTTCATGGGTACAGAGTTTTTACCAAATGGGATGACAATGCAATTTTTGGCATTGAGCTTGAGGCCATGGCTTTGACACCAGACATCTGTCTCAGTGAGGCCCTTTTGTATGATGTCCACATCGTTAGGAGTTTTGATTATGGCTCCTAGTTTGCAGTCATCTGCGAACTTCATTAGCCAAAGACTTTCTGTGTTAGCCTGTACTTCAAAGAAGTAGATACCAAACAGGAGAGGACCCAGGACTAAACCCTGTGGTACTCCACTTGTCACTGGTCTGAAGTCGGATTTGGAGTCTGCTACTTTCACAGTGTAGGCTTTGTCAGTGAGCCAGTTGGCAACCCATCTTGTGACATAGGGATTTATACCTAGTTTAGTGAGTTTATCTATAATTACAGAGTGGGGGGTGGTGTTGAAAGCATTGGCAAGATCTAGATAGGCTGTGAACGACTTTACCCTTACCTATGGTTTTGGTGACTGCTTCAAAGAAGTCTATCACGTTTAGGAGACATGATCTGCCTTTTACAAACCCGAACTGGTTGGGTATCAGAGTTTGGAGATTACCAATGTCTTTGCTTATAAGTTCCATGATGATACGTTCCATGGCCTTGCAGACCAGGCTCATCAGGCTACTAAGGTGGTAGTTCCCAGGGTCCGTGGTGGCTCCCCCCTTGTGGAGTGTGATAACCGTCGCTGTGCGCCATTCAGCAGGCACAAAGCCTGAAAGAGGCTATGATTGGCCATGGTACTTAGGTGGGGTGCTAGTTCATTCTGTAGTTTGTGTAGAATGCAGCCTGGGATGTTGTCTGGTCCCATGGATGCTGTGTTCCTGGCTTTGGAGAGTGTGGTTTTTAGCTGTGCAGCCATGATAACAGGAACTTTGCATTCTTCTGGTATAGAGATGGGCTCTTTAATGGGTGAGAGGGGGGTAAAGTTAGCACTGAACCTATCTGCCAGGATGTTTGCAATATCAGTTGGGTCTGTATATTTAGTGCCATTGTGCATCAACTCAGAGCAGACCTGAGTGTTGCCATTGAGATTCTTGACATAGCTATAGAATGCTTTGTGGTTGTCTTTATAATCAGTGGCAATTTTATTTTCATAACTAGCTTTGGAGGATTTTATCAGGAATCGCAGTTTCTTACTGAGGCTGACCAGGGAGTTCCTACACTCATGGGATTTTACTCTCTTTTGCAGTAGTTTCTTCCTTCTGTTGTACAGTTTGTTTATGGCAGAGGACCACCAGATTGGCTTCCTTTTTTTGGAGGATAGCATCTTGGTTCTGTTTGGGATAGCACGATCCATGCACTCATGTAAGTGCTTATAAAGTGCAATTGTGTAGGATTCAGTAGTCATAACTGTATTGTCCATCTGCATAGGTGTCATGAAGTTCACGCATTCTGTCTCAAGAAGCATGAAGTTGGCTTTGGAGAAATTTTTTACCATGGTTTACTTAATGGGGGGTGGGGGCAGCATGTGGATATCTAGGGTAATTAGCTTATGGTCGGATCGGACCAATGAGGTGTTGACTTCAGGTGTGGAACACCGGTCACTCAGGACAAACTAAACCCCGTAACCAACACAAATAACCACAAAGTGAGCTAAATGCTACTCATTGCCAGATGTCTCAGCCTCCAAATGCACACACTCCAGGCACTTCTCAGTGTGGAGAATATTGATATCTGTGAAGTAACAGAAACCTAGTTCAAGGCTTCAGAGAGCACACCAGCACTACCAGGATACTACTCATTCCATACCTTCCAGCATCAGAACCTGGATCATAGCACATAGGTAGGGATGTATCCATATTCATCAAGGATACCTGCACCTTTCTCTACATCCTCTCTACAGGATATGTACCCATAGAATGTTGCACAGCAATGTTCTTCTCACTCCACAGGGGTGGGGCCAAAACAGACCCTTGGCATTCCTGCTCTATGAGCCTGATGAGTCTGATCTGCAAGGCAATGGAGCCAATCATAATGGAAGTCAACAATAAAGACATTGGGAACCTTCACACAATTGAGCACACCCAGTTTGGCTTCGTCAAATGCAGATCATGCCTCATGAACTGGGTGGATTTCTTTGAGACAGTTACCCAGCCTACAGATGATTGAAAGGAGCTCCACACAGCCTACCTATACCTCTCTAAGGCCTTTGACACCATTCCCCAGTCAGGTATCATAGATGAACTCACCAACCTGGGCATAAATCCATACATCACAAGCTGGATTGCAAACTGGCTCACAGATAGATCCACAAATTAAGAGTTGCTGGCTACATGTCAGACTCTAATCTGGTAACAACTGGTGTCCCCCAGGGTTCAGTCCTGGAGCCCCTCCTGTTTGGTGTATACTTCTCAGAAGTACATGCCAACACAGGAGGGTTGTGACTGACTAAGTTTGCTGGGAAGTGTAAAGTGTTTTCCTTAATAGATTCCCCGGATGACACAAATATTCTCCAGAAGGGACTCTATGAGCAGATGTGTGGTGTCAGAATCATAGCCTCAAGCTCAATGTGAAAGAATGCATAGAAATCCCTTTTGGGGAAAACAAAGTACCCACAAACTACCACATAGGTGTTGCCCCCTAAAAACTGACAAGGTAATAAGGGATTTGAGGACACAAGTAGATAGCCATCTTTCCTTTGACAACCATGTTGCCAAAGTGATTAGGAAATCCGATGTGGCCCACCTAATCGACAAAGGGTTTGCATCAGGATAAAAAGAGGTAGTGGTGGCCCTCTACTCTTAAGTCATCAGACCCATCATTGAATACAATGCACCATTTTGGATGTACTCGACTAGGCATATCCAGCAGCTGGAGAGACCACAGAGGTACCTCACCAAGAGGATTACTGGCCTCAAACAGTTGTGCTATGCAACACAACTGGAAAAACTAAATCTGTTCTCTGTTGCGTACCGCCTACTCAGAGGCAAACTCTGCCTAACATACAGAGCCATGTCTAACACATAACTGTTGAACATGCTCCATCTAAGGAAAACAAACTTGAGTTGCACTACACACTCCAGGGATATGAACCTCATCACAACAATGAATACAACATTCTGGTGGGATAGAGTACCATTCCAGAGACTTGCCTTACTGTGGAAATTAGTCCCAATGTACATCAGACAGAGCCCCTCACTGACACTCTTCAATAGGAACCTTGATGAGTGGATGGGAAACAGACAATTCACACCAGGGATCACATCAGCAGCCCCACTAGAAATGGGCTTAGGGTACTAACTATTAGAACAAGGGCTTAGGAGACTAACCAATGGTGGGGTTGAAAGCTGCACAACTTGCCTAGGCTAATATATGTCTTCGTGAAGATAGTCTACTACATACCTATGAATCTATGTGACAGGTGCATGTCTACAGATAGTAGATGTGTACTTCATTGTGCAGTCATGTTGTACAGCAGACACATGCACCACATACACTGTAATGCTTACAGATAATGGTGGCTAATATGTACAGTGTGTGAGATGTGTACCTCATGTCTTTTGTGCCATTGGGATGTGTGCTGGGTGGGACAGTCCTGGATGGCTCCCTGTCATGGTCACTCTCTTACACACATCTCTGCCCATCCATCTTTGGCTTATTATACTGTGCTCCCCCTACATATATAGGTACATAGGTATGTAATAAGCTATCTGCCTGAAGGCATATATTAGTATGGCCAGAGTGTGCAGCTATCACCACACCTGGGGTTAGTTCCCTATGCCTCTGTGTAGTAGAGCTGATGAAGTGATCCATGGTGTGACAGTTCAGTTTCACATACACTCATCAAGGCTCCTCTGGAAGGGTGTCAGTGAGGGACTCAGCTTAATGTAGGTTGGGAGCCTGTTCCAAAGCAAGGGAAGTCTGTGAGTTAGTAATATATCCCTCCAACATGTTCTATTTATTGTTGTGATGACTATATCCCTAGAGCATGTGGCACAGTGAGCTTGGGTTTACTTCAGATAGAGCATGTACATCAGTTCTGCATTGGACATGGACCTGTCTGTTGGGCAGGGATTGCCTGAGTAGACGGTATGCAACAGAGTACAGATTGAGTTACTTCAGTCTTGTTGCATGGGGCAAATGTTTGAGGCCAGTAATCCTCTTGTTGAGGTACTGCAGTGGTCTTTCGAGCTGCTGAAGCTGCCTTGTCAGATTCATCGCAAGTGTGTCGTGGTACTCTCTGATGGGTCTGATGACTGATGAGTAGAGGGAACCTCCTTTGACCTACATGCAAAGACTTTGGCAATTTGTGGGAACACATAGTATGATTTTCTAACCACTTTGTGAATGTGTTTCTGAAAGTAGAGATGACTATCCACGTGTCCATAGATCCCTTAGTATTACCTCCATATCTAGGGTGTTGGCACCTATGTGGTATTTGTATGACTGTAGCTCGAGGCCATAATTTTGACACCACATCTGTCTGACTGAGACCCTTTTTAAGGATGTCTCTGTTGTCCCAAACATCGATTATGACAACCTTTTTGCAGTCATCCACAAACTTTGATAACCATAGCCCTCATGTGTTTGACTGTACTTCTGAATAGTATACACCAGACAGGAGGGGTCCCAGGACTGAGCCATGGGGGATAGCAGTGGTTACCAGCTTACAGTCCAACAGGGAGACCACAAGTCCTACCTTGTGGGATCTATCTGTGCCCCAGTTGGCAATCCATCAGATGGCATATGTGTTTATGCACAGGTTGTTGATTTTGTGGATATGGCATGTGTGTGGGATGTTGGAAAAGGTCTTTTCAAGGTCTATATAGGCCATGTGGAGCTCATTTCATTGATGTATGTCTTGGGTAACTGCCTTGCAAACTGTCTAGCAGGTTTAGGGACCATGATCTGCCCCTGACCAAACCAAAATGGGTAGGGTTGGGTGTTTGTAGGCTCACAATAGCTCTGTTTATGAGTTCCATAATGATGGACTCCATGGCCTTGCAGATCAGGCTTATTAGGCTCATAAGGCAATAGTTCCCATGGTCTGTTGTGCACCAACACTTGTGGACTGTGCCAAACATTGCTGTAACCCATTCAACAGTTTCATATCCTGTACAGAGGGTGAGTCTCAACAGACTGTTCAGGTGAAGGGTCTGTTTGTTTTGGAGTTCACATATGACACAGCCAGGGACACCAAGTCATCCCATAGACGACATGTTTTTAGGTTTGGATAGAGCTGCTTAACCATTGTATATGTGATTTCTGGGTTTTCATAATCTCCAGGTATGGTAATGGGCCCTTTTGTCAGTGAGAGGGGGGTAAATATGTACGAACCTGTCTGACAAGATGTTGGCAATGTCAGTCGTGTACATGTATTTGTTTACACTTTGCATTAACTCACAACATATATGAGTTTACATTGATATTTATGACATAGCTAAAGATAGCTTCATGGTTCTCTATGGAATCTTTGGCAATATTTTTGGCAGAACTTGGCTTGGATAATGTTAGGAGTGCTCATTGTTTCATGATTATACTAATCGGAGATTTATTGATCTTTGTATTTCAACTTTCTTTGAACAACTTAAGTACTTGTATTATATAGTTTGATTATGACAGGGGTCTAATATATTATATGGGTATGTTTTCATATCACTGTGTGCGCAAGACAGAATTGGTGAATAGTGACATGTATATGGAGTAAGAACTGCAACTGCCAGATATGTGTGGCCCACTGCTGTATTCAGACATGGCCTAAGTGTGTGATCATGCCCAGTATGACGTTTCAGTATGTTGTTGACTGACATTTGCTTCGTTTGTTTAAGTGTATGAGCATGCCCACTATGGGCATATATACTATATGTGTGTGAAAAATCAAGTTGGTTTTTACTTCAGGGCTCACCTTTGTTTTGTATATCAACAGGAAGCACGCTGTGCCTGCAGGGCTTCCATGAGTCAATTTGCATAGACTTATCAACATTTCTACATACAGGGAGGACAGCTATTATTTGTACATTTCTACCCGGGGGGGCACACCTGATTGTTACTGTGGGTGTACATAGGATGAGGGGTACACCTGACACTTATACACATTTGCTAGGCCTGCACTGCTATGTCAGGTACACCATTTAATTCTGTACTGTTGCCTATCATACTGGCTTGAGGCATACCACTGTACTACAGACCTTAGCATCCAATTACATGCATATTAGTTTGTGACTTCATAGCCTACCCAACCCACATCACACTGCCTGGCCTGCTGTTATCTGTTTGCATGGGCCTGGGGGGGAGGTTACTCACATGCCTCTTCAGAGGTTGTGTTTGTCTACAATTGTCCTGCTGGCTGTGACTATTAGGTATGTGACCCCCCCCCAACTGGTATGTGTAAGTGACTTAAGTTGTGTCTGTGCCAGTGAAATGCTGTCATGGCTTAGTGGTTCAATACTGTGACTATAGTGTACAGTATCCTGAGTTTGAGCCCTGGCACTGCTTTTTATTTTCCTGCTGGGCAGACCTGACTGGTTAAGGAACAGTAAAGCAGGTGTGAGCGTGTTTACCCGACTTTTCTGGACTTTGCCCAACTTTGCCTGACTTTGCCCAACATTGCCCAACGTTGCCCGACATTGCTTGATGTTGCACTGGTTAGAGCGGTACGCAGCTATGCACCATTGTCTTTAAATATGCTCAACACTGGTAAAATATGCTTAGCAGTGCTTTATATTGCTTAAAATAGGGCACTTATGCCTCAGGTGGTGCTGCAGGGCTGCCTATGTCAGATGCACATAGTACACTCCCTATACATGTTTGAAAACAGGTAGTGTCAAGTTAGGCACCCCTTTTACTGCATGTGTCATTTCCAGGGTTCCTACTGAGTCAGTGTATGTGCTATGAGTTGCCTCTTTGCCAAGGCCAGGGCATACTGGGCATGCTCCTTCTGCCTACTGGGGCAGGCTCAGGTTGTTCCTCCTCCGAGTCACGCTATGCCTGTGCAGGCCTTGGCAATGGTAGGGGTGCTGTTTGGCCCTGCCCCATGCTGTTCCTGCTGCAGCTGTTTCTGCAGGATCATATTGTGTAGCATGGCACATACCATAACAATATGGGTACATGTAGTTGGTGAGTACTGCAAGACTCCACCAGATATGTCCAGGCACTGGAACCGTGACTTCAGCATCCCAAACACATGCTCAGTTATGTTTCTTGTTTGTGCGTGTGCCTCATTATGGAGTTCTTGTTCAGGTGTGTGTGCATTTCTGATGGGTGTCATCAGCCATGGCTCCAGTGTGTATCCAGCACACCCCACTAGGTGACCATCAGGGATGCCCCCATTGGCAAATCCCTGGTACAGCTGCGTCAGATGCCAGATGTGGGAATCATGATAGGTTCCAGGGCAGCCAGCACACACATTCATTATTATGCCCTGGGCATCACACACAACCTGGCAGTTGATGAAGGGGAAGCCCTTGCAGTTGATGTAGACCCTACCCAGCTCACCGGATGGTGCTTTGATGCTTATGTGCGTGCAGTCTATTGCACCCACTACCTCAGGGTATTCTGCTATTTGGTGTAAAAGAATCATATTGCTGGCCAATGCCTCACGGGAATTGAGGAAATATACATGGTCACTGACATGTGCTGACATGGCATCCAGGAACTGGTGGAGTACCCTGGATGCTGATGCCTGTGAAATCCCCATCATATCACCAGTTGGTCTTTGAAAGGTACCTGTAGCTAGCATTCTTAGGCCAACACATACCTTGGTATCCACTGGGATGGGTTCCCCTCTGTTGGTTCTGTGTGTGAGACGTGGCCGGCACAGCTCAACAATTTGCTGTAGGAGGTCTCTGTCCACCCTATAGCACTCCACTATCTCCAGCTCATGTAGCCCCTGGTAGGTTACCCTGGGTCTGTACACTCTTCTCCTTCTCCTCACTGTGGGTTGCTCAGCAGCATTCACAACATCACCACCCTCAGCACCTTGCACATGTTGGTTTATGAAAGCAAGAGCAGCCCCTAACATTTTGTCTGACTTAAGCTTTTTAAGCTTTCCCTCTTTGTATACTGCAGTGTTCCAGTACTCTTGAGAAAAAAACAGGGGGGAATGGTGCTTGCAGAGTTTAAAGTGCTGGGCTGGGCTGGGCTGGTCTGCTGTCTGTGTAATTGGCTGATTCTGATATATTTCACCTGGCAGCTCTGCTAGTTTTCCTTGGTTAACTTCCTACTGCTTCTTTTCCTTTCTTTTATCTTTCTGTTTCCGCCCGGGGCAGCGCCGCGCAAACACACGCACACACGTGCACATGAGCACACACGAGCACACACGCTGTGTGCATGTTTGCAAGGAGTTTCATGTCTTTTAACAGTGTGCACCTTGGGTTTGAGGTTTTCAAATAGGACAACTGTAGGCACACCTATTGCAATCCTGAGCAACTCAGGGTAAACACAAGCCACTCTGCTCCAATTACCTTACAGCCTGTCTGACACACCCCGTCATGATGTCCCCTATAGTCTACTCTTCTACTCACCTACTCCTACTCTTACACTCTTGGGACATGCCTCACATGCTGGGGAAAATTAGGATTCACTATCCTTATCCTCTTTTGCATAAGATTGCCTAGTAATGCACGGTTACATCTCTCACACTGAGCTTGCCCCCTTAGCAACCACTACTCAGTGGCCATGTTGTCTTCAGCCTGCCATTCACCTGCATGGCAGAATAAGCTTTTTAGTGAAAATGCCTATTTTTGGCTTTTTTTTAATTATTTTCTTGTTTTTATAAGCGCCGCACATTTGCGCGGTGCTGCGCTATGCTTAAACATCGGAGATCAGGGGAAAAAAAAGTTAAATTGTTATATTTTTAAACATTTTATAATGCCGATGGCCTTATATTTGGCCATTGACATGCTTCCTCAACTGTGTGCATCCTTTATTTGGAGCTGTCATAGCTCCATTTAGCTATTTGCAGAAATGTACAAGGTTACCAACTGAGTACATTTCTGCAGCTAACACTACTAATCTTCCACGGACAGGTTAGTGTTTCCTGGATCGAAAATTTACCTCATTTGCATGGCTTTCACCAGCTAATGAGGTAATTTGCATACCATGATGCTGTCCGTGCAAGAGTAGCTTTAGCAGCTCTCATGCACGCCCCTGCCAGCTGTTCCTGGATCGCACGACAGACATATTGCGGGCGTGAGCTCCTACACTCTTCTTGCACTCCGTGCAAGCTTTTGTAAATCCGGGGGATTGTGTACTTTGCTGCAGTAAGGTGGCTAAGTTGTGGTAAAATGCTGAAATGTTTCTATGATTTTAGAAATTAAATAAAGTGCTTTATGGAGTCAAAAGGAAACCCTGTACACGAATTTGAAAATGCTAACTGGATGACTGATTTAGCATTCTTAGTAGACATCACTGCTCATTTAAACGACCTGAACCTGCACCTATAATGTGAAAATCTACTAATAAATGACATGTTTCAAACAGTGACAGCATCTGAAGTGAAACTGAAATCATGGCACTTTCAGGTTAAGAATAATAACTTCATTCACTTTGAAACGCTGTCTGAACAAAGCCACATAAATATTGAAAAATATGCAGCATTAATTAATAGTTTATCGCAGGACTTTGAGAGCAGATTTCAAGATTTCAGAAAACACCAACAGCATTTCAATATATTTGCTACTCTATTCTCAGTTGACGTCAACATGTTGCCTGCAAACCTACAACTGGAATGCATAGAATTTCAGTCAGATATACAAGTTAAAGAAAATTTTTTGCAATTGTCTTTGTTGGACTTTTATAAGTTGTACCTGCCTAAAGAAAAATATCCGTCACTTCACGAACATGCCCTGTTCAAGACATCTCTGTTGGGGAGTACGTGCATTTGTGAGCAATTTTTTTCTCATATGAAGTATACAAAAAAATAAAATCAGAACTAAAATTTCAGATGAGCATCTTGAAAATACTCTTTGAATTGCCACTACTTCTATCAAAACAGATAGAGACGCACTGGTATCACAAAGACAGGCTCAGTGTTCACATTAAAAAGGTTATGCTCATAATGTTTATTACACAAAAGAACAATCTTGATTTGACAGCCTGAACCTCCTGATATGGACACTTTATGAAAGTATAACAGGAACTAGAACCAATATGTTTGAATTCTGCGAAGGTCTGTGCCTGGCTGCACCCTTGTGAACAGGTTTCATGAATAAACATTGCCACTATTAATAGTCAGTTATTTGTTGAAATTTGTGAAAAGTAATAAACACTGGAAGACCCCTTTCAAATTTTCAGCAAACATTGGGAAACGACTCAAGTTGGAGACGTATAGTGATCTAAGGAAGAAGTACAAAAAGGTGTCATCTGATGATGCTATGCCTCATTGGGTGGATATGTACAAGTCGTCAGGTGTCATCTGATGGTGCTATGCCTCATTGGGTGGATCTGTACAAGTCATCAGGTGTCATCTGATGATTCTATGCCTCATTGAGTGGATCTGTACAAGTCGTCAGCTGAAATGTGCACTCATGCATATTGGAGAGGCAACTGCAAAAATGCAGGTGTGAAATTACCTTGTGAAATTGGAGTGTGTCACATATTATCATGTTCTTTGTGGCTCCGTAGTAAGTGGGTGATCCAAAGTTGAATGTGTTCTACCATCTGTTAGTCAGTGGAACAAATGTAAAAATAAAAATTGTTCATTTTTTTAAGAAGTAATGATGGACAAAGAATAGCAGTACAACAGCAGCAAATGTGGCAATAGCTTCATCTGCAGAGTATTCAGCACTTTATCGATGCTAAAGAGTGACAAAAAGCAGAGACTTTTGCTGTGGATTACTTGACAGTGCCAGATGTAGTCATGTCTTGCATAATTTCAGAGACAGATTCCAAAGATATTATGTAATGTGCATTTCAAAAAGAGTGTTCAGTTTGATAACACCATTTAAGATGGCAAATAAAAAACTGTGGGGACCATCCACAAAGTGAAATTGTTTGGAGTACTGAAGGACAAAGAATTGTAGGTCTCGTCATTCCTGCAAGCTGTGCATCACCACTGATAAACTTTCTTTCATTTTCAGAGCACCCTCACCAAATAGCAGTGCAACAGCAACAAATGTGGCAGCAGCTTCATCCACAGAGTATTCATCACTTTATCAATGTTACAGGGTGGCAAAAAGCAGAGGTCAAATATCCCAGTAGTGACGACATACCTACTGCAATGGAACTGGAAACAGAAGAATACATCAGCACCTTGGACGACATATGGACATTAAGGACATACAGTAGACATGTCATAGACATCTTTAAGAAACCAGTAAAATCAAGAGGTATGATCTCATACAAATGGAAGGATTCCATACCTGTTGATTTTTTTTTTATTTTTACAAATAAACTAAGATGTTAAAGTTAACTATTAGATTAAGAATTAGAAGAATTAGATTAGAATGAGAATTTGAATTTTAGGGCAAATATTAGGAATTTATTACATGTATTCATTGTTCAAATGTACCTATAGTACAGCCAGGAGGTCAACTTTGGTAGCTCGTGACAGCAAAACAATTAACTATATGATAAATTTTATATGCGGCCCCAAGACAATTTCTGTTCACTCAATACTCCCTGGCAAGCAAAAACGTTGGACACCCCTGGAATAGACACTTCTCACAAAATCCTTTAAAAAAGTGCAAACGCACATCTCATGAATAACTGGATTTGCTCTTGCCGTACCCTTGACTAAAATACTATTTCTTCTCACTTAATCCCATATTGACTCCTCCAGTTTTTCTTTCTTTTAACCCCAGCTGATATTCTATGCTTTTCCTTCCATTACAACATCACATCCACTGGCTATTATATCTATATCTACATATATATATATATATATATATATATATATATATATATATATATATATATATATATATATATATATGCTCCCACCTACTTTATTCTGTATCTGATCCATAATCTACCTCTATTCAATATATAAGATATGCTCATATTGTTAGTGTTAAATTTTATGAATATATGCTGCTCATATGTATTTATAAATTGTTGAATTTTCTGTTGTACAGCTGTTTGAAAATTGTATTTTAAAATCTTATTGACTACTTTGTGTAAATTCATGTGCAGCTTTTGTACTGAGGTATCTGCTAAAAGGGGGTTCCACCCAGTCAGCTAATTCTGGCAAACAAATATAAATAAATAAACAAAAAAGCTACTAAAAAAACTGCAGTAATCCTCTTCTGGAACCATTAAACGCTACCCTGCTTTTCCTAGAAATTCTTCAGATATTATTGCAAAACCCCTTACTTACATCTATAATTTGTCTCTCACTACTGGCATTTGCCCCTGCTTTTAAACATTTTTTAATTATTCCTGTACTCAAGGTGTCTTCCCTTAAATCTCACAAAGACTTTTGCCCTATTTCCATCGGCTGTCCACTGGCTAAATTCTTTGAAACAAAATTCTGTATATGCAACTTCTTAATTACATAAACAGTTATGGCCTTCTGTCTGTCAAGCAACATTGATTCAGAAGCTCATTTATCGCTATTACCACTTTCCTCATGCTGACTAATACCATCTACTGTAACATCAATGATGGCCTTATGACTGCAGGCTTCTTTGTAAATGACTAGAGCTTTCAAAACAGTTAACCATAAGTTGCTTTCATATAAGCTAGCCAAACGTAACTTTGGTCAAAATGCAATGAATTAGTTTCAGAGAATAGAACATTTCAGGTTCATTCTAATATTCATACCCCTATTGTGGGCACAATTGCCAGAGGTTTCCCACAAGGTTTTGTTTTAGAGTTGCTACTGCAATCCTTATTCATTAATGATCTTCCTGAGTACCTTCTCAATCTGAACATAGTACTTTTCACAGATAACATACTGCTTTTGCAATCTAATAAATTTCCAGCCACTCTCCATACTCAAATTCAACTATCCATCTCCATGCTCTGCCACTGGGCTTCCTTAAACAAAACTTTGATGAATCACAAGAAAATATCATTTCGTGCCCCCTCCCCCCATTTACCTTCTATCACTATAACTGTCAATCAAATCAACATCATACTATATGTTGCAAAGTGCAAATATCTGGGTCTAATCCTCAACTGTTCTCTGATTTTCCATGCATACAGACCTATAAACACTTAAAAACAGAAAAGTGCCAAAATAAAAACCAATAATCCATGAAAACAGGCACTTTGGAAGGAACACAACCAAGACCAGAAAACCAAGAAATAAATTTAATGTGCAAATAAAATACACACTAAAAACATACATATAAACGCTTAATGTATCACTGTGTTTTCATCAACAAAAGGACTTCATCAGATGTAATGAAAGCATTAAAACTAACCCATTTTTACTCATCCTAAATAACAAAACCACCAATAGAATTCATCAGATCTAAACAAGACATGGATCTGCCACTGTAACTACCCCTTGAAAGATCACCCCCATACTCCTCACCTCCCTCTCACCTAATTCCCTAACTTTCTTCTATTCGCTATTCTACAATTAATATGTTACAGCAATTGTTCAGATCATCTTACTGAAGCAAGTCAAGACCAGTTCTCTGAAAAGATTATACAGGTTGTTTTCATTAATGTAAAAATGTATATACTTTCTGTGGTTGTTTAATCATGTATTCCATTTTTGTGTTAATTCTTTTAATTTTGATGTATTCTGTATTTGTTTTTATACTTGATTTTTGTTTTTGCACTTGTCGTTTTTACTTGAATTTTGTAATTGTGGAGCTTTTCTCCCCGGGCCTCTGCTGAAAAAGGGCTTTGACTCAGTCGGACTAACCCGGTCAACAAATGTCAGATATATATAAATATATATATATATATATATATATATATATATATATATATATATATATATATATATATCTATGGGTCCCTTTTACATGGTCGACATTCCAAAATGTCGAAGACCACATGGCTGAGACCATATGATCGACATTTGAAATGCCAACCATGCCAAACTGGTATTTCTGTACAGTGCGTAATGGAAAGATTTCCATCTTCCACACTGTAGTGTGATCTCAGAGTTGGTACATTTGGGGAGTGGAGTCCCCCACAGGGGGTGCAGGGGGGCTTGCTGCCCTGCTAGCAATGTTAAAGTAAGTTTTTGTTGTTTTTTTGTTTGTTTTTTACATGTTTGACATTTCAAATGTCGATCATATGGTCTCGGCCATATGGTCTTCGACATATATATGTATATATATATATGGGTTCCCTTGACTTGATCGAAACGCCAAAACACTGACGCTCAGAAGACCGACTCCAGAAGACCGACAAGACAGATGATCGACAAGGTGAAATACCGACAGCTGAAACACCGACATGGGCAACGTGTGAGCGCGACTCGGTAAGTGTGCGATAGTGAGGGATTTAGCGTTAGGGAGTGGACAGGTAAGTGTGAGATAGTGAGGGATTTAGGGTTAGGGTGCGGGAAAGGTGAGTGTGCAGTAGTGTCGGACTTAGGGTGCGGGTAAGGTAAGTGTGCGATAGTGACGGAGTTTAGGTTTAAGGGCGGGTTAAGTGAGTTAGGGTTAGGGTGCGGGTAGGGTAAGTGTGCGATAGTGATGGGCTTTAGGTTTAGTGGCAGGTTAAGTGAGTTAGGGTTAGGGTGCGGGTAGGGTAAGTGTGCGATAGTGACGGACTTTAGGTTTAGTGGCGGGTTAAGTGAGTTAGGGTGCGGGTAGGGTAAGTGTGCGGTAGTGTCGGACCTTAGGGTTAGGGTTTGGGTTACGGTTAGTGCATGTATAGTTGTGTGTAATGTTTAGTTTACGTTTTGTGTGTCGTTTTTTGGGTGTCAGTGTTATGGTGTTCAGTTTTGTGAGTTGTCGGTTTTGTGCGTTTTCGGTCTTTTGGTGTCTGTGTTTTGGGTGTCGGCTTTGTGGCGTATTGGTGTTGTGATAGGGATCCATATAGATATATATGTATATGTATAAATATATGTATATATATATATATATATATATATATATACACACACACACACACACACACACACACCTGTGTGTCTGTTAAAACAATGAAAAGTGTAAATATCAAATGCTCCGATGAGCCAAAACACATATAATGGAAGTCGCTATTGTGGGGGGCTGCACCCCCCCCACACACCCCCCTTAAAAATATATTCCATCTCCGAAATCTCACTACAGTGAGGAAAGAGCAAATTTTCCGATCTTCACTGTACCGTGATCTCACAATATCGATGTCGCTTACCTGCGTTTTTGCTCATCCGAGTGTTCGATATTTACACTTTTCTTTGCTTTAACATAGACTGCATATATATATATATATATATACACACACACACACACACACACACACACACACACACACACACACACACATATAAATATATAGACAGATGTAGATATAGTTAGACTTCTAAAACTAAGAGGTCCTTTGAAATGTATTTACCACTTCAATTTGCACTTCACTGTCAATGAGTGACGATACGTGTCTGGATGGATATAGATGACAGCTCTGCAATTTCTAGTTGTATGCATGGATGAGAGGCATGTTTGGTGTATTAGGATGGCCTGCTGAAATTGGAAATTTGAAGAGTTCTGTTTTTCTGTATTTATGTTTCAAGTAAGATAAAATATATATGTGGGCAGGATTTTTTATTTTAAAAGGTGAAAATGTTACAGATAGGGTGACTGCTGGTCTTGAGATATAAGAAGCAGGCACTTGGGATTGTTTGGCTATTGCATTTATATGAAGGCCAAAGTATGTCAAGAAAGTACAGTTTTTGCTAGGCATGAGTGCTAGACTGCTAACTAGCTCATATGGAATTTAAACCGTGCCTGCCAGAAAAAGTGATAGAAGAAACTGAAAACAGACTAAAATATTTGGTAGCCTTCCCAACCCTGTTTATGAACAAGAATGCTTAGTCATTTGCTATTGGTGGTGTGTGTGCGTGTGTGTGTGTGTGTGTGTGCGCGTGTGTGTGCGTGTGTGTGTGCGTGTGTGTGTGTGTGCGTGCGTGCATGCGTGTGTGTGTGAGGTGGGAGGGGTTAGAAATCTTTTATTATGGATTTTTTTTTGTTATGAATGATACACCATGTCACCATGATATGATGTGACAGGCACCATGGCAGAAAAGTAATGATGAAAGGACTGCTACTGTAAGTCATGATCATGACTGCTTTGAAAACATGGATAACGTTATCAGTGCTCTGATGTTTATTTTATATTTTGCTGTGTCTGAGTCCACATGAAACCCTCACCTCTCTGCGTCATTTTCACCTGAGCACAATGTCTTGTATTTTAACTAGAATATCTGCTGTTTAATGGTGCACAACATGCTGGAACTTATGACTGTCTCCAACAGAGTTTTAAAACTTCATGCAGCAAAACTGTGATGTTACTCAGTCATATTTTATTTTTAATATCTAACCGTGTGGTTTCTTTAAATTGCTAAAGCTGTGTTGTGTTTGGTTATGCATCACATGACAGTTAAATGATTCACTCTGAAAATGCATTAAACTTTGAAAAAGAAAACCTTCCTGTTTGGACTTGCATTGGAGCCTCCTGGTTTCTTATGTTTTTTATGAAAAGTTTTTGTTAAGGTGTTTTTTCCAAGTTGAGGCATGCCATATGAAGTTCTCGATCTGGGGTCCAAATGGACTAGCTACTCCTCTGCTCACAGACACAAATATGTCCCATTGTGACCTGATAAAGCAAGTCTTCTGGCTACCAATACCTAACAGACATATCTCCCTCCATGCTAACTTAATGCTTAAAATATTGAATTGTGGTTATTGTCCTTCTCTAAAAAGGCTAGTTCTTACTAAGGAAGTTAACTGCTCACTAACAAATGCTCAGGATGATGCTGTCACCCTTCCCCACCCAAGATATAAAAATGCTAGTGGTGAAACAGTCTTCTCCAGAATGTGACCCGCATTGAGGAATAACCTTCCAAATGAGGTCAGAAACAATCCAAGCCTTAGAGGATCACTTGAAGATTGAGATTAAGTGTAACTGCTTTCATGATGCTGGTAAACACTGAAATACTATGTTGCATACTTATGTGTTTAGGTTATGTTTACAATAAATTCCAATTCTTTACTTATCTTGTTTATTCATTAACTTCTACTTAATATTAACTGTCATCTGTACTTTATTGTAAGTTTATTACACCCACGTCAAGACTGAAAAGGGTCCAGCTTACTGTCCCATTGAGCAAACTGAAAGTAAAATAAAATGAAAGATGAAAGACAATTAAGTGGCAAATAAAACACAAATAAAAACAAAAAGCCACATGCTGTACTGAGTCTGGAAGGAATTAATGTGAGCAATTTAAGCATAACACAAGTTTATTTAACCACTTTTCAACCAAAGGACTTCATCTGATGAACAGATAAATAAGATGCATTAGCATGATAGAGTCATATCCCAGTGTATACCACACCTCTGGAACAAACGTATCCTATATGTCAAGCCTAGTAGCACCCTTTACCCCTTAAAGATAAATCTAGATAATTGGATGGACAGCCTCATATTCTCTCTGGTCTAACTTGTTTTGCCCTCCTTTTGGCTGGAGGGAACTTTTAATATTTTTTTCGCTGTGCTTGTGATTATCTGCCAACTTGTGGTATTATAGCAAAAAAGAAATCATGTAAGCTGCAAATTAACAACTATAAGTCTAATATTATATAGAGTCACCATAGAAAGTAGAACAAAATATTAATATAGTACACTGAGAATGAGGTTATTAAGTATAGCCATTAATCTTTTAATTTTATAAACACCGAAAGCAGTAAAGTATTCAGAAATTATATACAGTCGATCAGAATTTACATTCTGAGATGGATACAGTGCAGGAGTCCTTATAGGAATAAATATAATTTAGGAGTTCTTGTAAGAAAAGTTGAATAAAGGGAAGGAGATGATTAGTATAGTACAGGTCCATAAGAATAAGAACATAAAATGGGAAATTGGAAGGTGTATTCAAATGTTATTAAGTATTAAAGAAAAGGAACTGCAGAAGGTGTTCCACATCGCGTAAGTGTGGGTATGTGGGGGAGTGTGGGTTTGCTAGAAGGTAGGAGCAATGGCAGGGCCAAAAGTTAGTCAGGAATAAATTTAGGTTGCATTTAAAGGAAACTGGAAATTTGGCATAAAGGAAGCAGAGAACATCTTAACATCATTATTCCATGCCTTTGGGAATTATGAGGTGGCTTTCTGATAGTGGCATATTTAAGAGAGGTTTTGTTGTGTGTACCACTGCAAAAGTGGAGAGATAGAAGGATATTTGCTAGGGAAATATAGGATTTTGTGTGCTATTTTTGCTATGTGTCAGATGCTTGGCAGATCCATATAAGTCTAATTATTTGATAGATGAACAGTGATAAGCTCTATTTGGTTGAATACTAATACATTTTGCAATTTTTGTTGTATGACTGTTCAAGTTTTGCAAGTTGAGTGGAGTACAAAGTGATAAAGGTTGAAGAAGCATATGAAGACAGGGTAATAGATATGCAATTGCTGTTGTTTTAACCCCAAGTACTGTGTTGTAGTTAACAATTTTAATGTATGCTCTACTAGATAAATGAAGAAATAAGGCATTTTTAATGTTGGAGTTTGATTTGGAGGAGAAATGCATAATTTTAGTAGTATATGGGTTAAAGGCCATTTAAGAATTGTCCAATTAGATTTTGAAGTTTAGGAATGGTAGAACAGATGATAGTGGAGTTATCTGCATATCAAGCAAGTGTGGTTTGAGATGATGCAGTTGGCAGGTTGTTAATGAAGATATTAAAAAGAACAGAGCCAGTAATAGATCCGCGAGAGACTCAAGCTAGAATGGGAAGGAAGGTGAATGAAGCATGTTACCATTTCATGTTTTGGTTGATGTTATTAAGGAAAACATTAAACCACTTAATTGTTTTGGTTGAAAGGTCTAAGAAAAGCTTGCCGAGATGTTGGTAGTGGGTCACAGTATCAAAAGCTTTGAATGGTTCAAAGAGCACTGTAGAGAAAAGAAGGTTATTGTTCTTGAGTTTGTTTACGTACTCGAGGAGAGATATGAGAGTAGTGCTTTGTGTTACAGGAGAGATAGAGAGAACATCGACATGGCAAGAGAAGCTTATGGCTCAGAAGGAAAGTTAGACTTTTTTTTTTTAGGAGAAAGACACTATGGGAATTAGACTCAAATAATAAAATGAGCCAGGATGACAGTATAGATAATATGGAAATATGAAATATCAGGCAGTAGAAAAGATAAAGCATTTACAACATTTGGGAGGGTGAATACAGTGTGAATTGTGATAATTCCAGTGGTGCATCATATATTTAGGAACCTACTACTGGAGTTTCTGCAGCTGTCCAGAAAGGTTGATATTTCATATTTCCATATTATCCATACTGTTATCCTGGCTGATTTGATATATGGAAGAGAAGAAGTGTCAGACAAAATCCCTGCAAGAGGCTCAGGTTTTACAGGTAGAGAGCATAAGGATTTCCTCCCCTCCTTATATATGCTATCACTTCCTACAAATTAATTTTTTTATTTTATTTATTTTATTTTACATTTGTTTACCAGGATAGTCTGCGTGGACACAGGTCCATTTACACGGAGGCCAGGGGTGAAAAGCTCCACAGTATAGTGTATAACAATAATCAGAACATGAGACAGACAAACAGATATCAAAAATATGAGTGTATACTAAAAACAACATGGTTAACATGAAGTAGCGTTAAACTGGAGATCACCTTTTAGAATTCTAAACAATGACGCATATTTTCAGTAAGTATAATAGGAAGGAAGGTGTTTAGAGTTGTAAAACAGTGACCAGATATTTATTAGATGTGAATTAAGTGAGTTTTTAAACTGTGTAATTGTGGAGGCAGAAGTGAGAGAAGGGGGAGGTAATTCCAGGCTTTAACTACAGTGTGAGAGAATAAAGGTTTCCCTGCAGTGTTGCTATACCTAGAAATACAGAGGACTGATTTTTCAATAGAGTGGAGAGGATGATTTGCTGTGTAGTGAGTGAGTAGCTGACTTAGTGCTGGGGTTTTATCAGGATAATTTAGACTATTGTAGGCTATGACTAGCTGGTGGTAAAGAAGTAGTTGTGGAAGTTCAAGCCACTGTAGCTCCCCTTAGAGCTTGACAGTGATGGGGTTCTGAAGGTGGAGTTGTTAACAAACTTGGCAATTTTACTACAACATGACTCAAGTCTGGCAAGATCAAGTTTTCTTATCTATGTAGGAATTGGTGCAACATATATTAGAGTGGACAAAAGATGAGTTTAGGCTAGGGCGATCCTTGCCTGATCTGAGAGGATTTTTTTTGTGTCTATACAGTGTTCCCATTTTTTTATGGACCTTTTTGATGGTTTGTGAAGTATGGACATCACAGAGAAGGTTTTTGTCAATTTCGACACTGAGGAGTTTGGTGTGGGTAGAAGGAGAAATGATAGTGCCATTTTTTGAAGTGATTGTAAAGGAGAGGGGGGTAGATTTAGATTTATTGGGGGTGAATAGGAGCAATTTAGTCTTGTTGGGGTTTAGGATACGTTGGGTATCAGTACTCCATCTTTCCACAGAGGTAAAGGATTCCTGAGTGAGATGTTGTAGAGTGGTAAGTGATGGTGCTGAGAATATTAGAGTAGAATCATCTGCATACTGTACAAGTGTGGAATGATGGGTGGAGGTATGTAGATTGTTAGTGAATACAGGGAAAAGAAGTGGGCCTAATATTGAGCCTTGTGGTATACCTATGCTAGTTGGAAGTAAAGGGGAAAGTACACCTTGCCATTGGACAGATTGCTGTCTATTTGATAGATAGTTTTTGAACCAGGCAATAGCAGAAGGAGCAAAGGGTAGGGAGGCCAGACTGTCTAGTAGTATGGAGTGCAAGACCATATCAAATGCTTTGGAAATATCTAAGAATATAGCAGATACAATATTATTGTCATTTCTGTGTTCATTAACCAAGTTAGTAAAAGAGATAAGAGCAGTAGTTGTGCTGTGATGTGGTAGGAATCCATGTTGTGTGGTGGAGAGGAGATTATATGCATTCAGGAGTTGCATAACTTGAGAATGAATACATTTCTCAAGTAGTTTAGATAAGGGAGATAGAATAGCAATAGGACAGTAATTTGAGAAGTCAAAGAAATTGCAACCTTTATAAAGAGGAATGATATATCAGACTTTCCATAGTTGAGGGATATAGGCTTCCTGTATGGATCGGTTGATAAGGACAGAAACAGGGTAAGATAAGGATTCAGCAACTATTTTTAGGAAATGTGCAGGTAGACTATCAGCTGCAAGGGTGGTAGGCTGCAGTTTTAGGAGGAGTTTTTTTAATTGTAGAGGTGGGAACAGGTGAGAGAGTAAAGGAAGGAATGTTATCTGGACTTTTAGTTTTGATATATGTATAGTTATTTTTGGATAACTGGGAGGATAATGCCAGAATGGACTCAGTGAAATGGTGAATGAATTGAGAGGCTATGTCATTAGTATTATTAGTGTGCTGGTAGTTTTGTCTGGTTTTAGCAGCGAGTTGATAGCTCGCTAAAACATTTGAGGATCTTTTGAGTGTTTGCTTTGGACACCAAGGAAGAAGTTCTGTTTATCAAGTTTGGTTTGTTTCTTGGCCTGATTCCTAAGTTGTAGGTAGTTTTGCTTGTCTAGGGTAGTGTTATCCCTCTTCCAGTTTTTCCAAGCCTTATCTCTGAACTTTAGTAGGGCTCTTGTGTCCCTACTTAGCAATGCTGCATAGTTTATCTTAACTCTAATTTTAAGAAAAAAATGTTAGGACAAGTGCTAGCATAAACCAAGAGCAAGAACAAAACAACACGCACTTAAAGGGAGGCTCGTTAACATCACTCAGTAAAAAGATGGACTTTATTAACCAAGTTTGGAAACATGTATGCTTGTATCCATCCTTAACAATATTAGAATTCTCTAAGTTAATTGTTATCTCTCCCATCATGATGGTCCTCCCCCTCACATCTCCCACTCATCCATATATTGTGTTGAACTGTGTTTGATTCTTGTTTCTTATCCTTTCAGATCTGCGGAGGGGCAGGTACTTTAAAGGGTCATTTCTATAAAAAGAATGACTATTTTGTCCCTGTAAACTCTGTCCCACTTCTTTGTCTCATACATACATGCATTTGTTCTACTGATTCATGTTCTAAGTTGTTCCACTCATTGTTAGTATTCTTTCTATTACTCTTAGGTAAAGGGTAGCACATTTTCCCTTTGTATTCCAACAAGTCTCTTGTAATCTTTCTTTTTTTTCTGTTGATAATAACTGTACATTTATCATCTATACTTTTCCTCAAGTTAAAATATTTTTCCTTTTCTAAATTCACAGTAAACTATAAATCCTTTAAAATACATTCATTAATGTCTATACTAACAATGAGTGGAACAACTTAGAACACAAATCAGTAGAACAAATGTATGAACAAGGCAAAGAACTCTAAGAATTGAACACATATAAAGATGAGATGCTTAAAGAAGGAGAGACTGGGCATAAAACTAACAAAAAGGTGGTCTTGTGGGTAAAAGGAATCAAAATTACAAAGAAGAAATGCGGTGTAACATATACACATTTGAAGGAGAGGAAGGTTGAAATTATTCAAAGAGATTCTAAAAAAATGTTGTAGAGAAGAAGTATGGAAGGGAACTCTCAATGTATGGAAATATATTTGGGAAGTGGTGAAAAGAAGCAAAAACTTCTATGGGGTATGAAATTAGTACGTCAAAAGCCTCCAAATATGGTTACTAACACTAAAAAAATCAAAAAGGAGGAGAGGAAAAAAACAGCGCAAGTTATTGGATATGTGGACAGGAGACGGCAGGAATGAAGCAGATGTTGCTGGAGTGTGAATAAGTAAAGGAGACTTGAGAACGGTTCCTCTAAACCTGGGAATACATTTTACAGAAGAAAAGACAAAATTTGTGGGATATGTGCATCTGGTGAAAGGAAAAAGAAGTTTGGGGATTAAAACAGAAAGAGCTAAACGTGTAAAGAATGATGGTGTCAAGATATAAAATACTATAGCAAGAAATTAGAATGGGACATAATAGGTTTTAGAATATGAGCTGCATAAGAAATTCAGTAGATGTCAAGCTACATAATTATATGGGCAAAGATGTAAAGGGAGTAGAAAATGTGGGTAAAGAAAGGGAAGAAAAACTCAGTTACCACAAGACTGAACAGGGGAAAAACAAGAGTAAAACAGTAAACTAAAATATGGTGAGGCACTTAAGATGTGGAGGAGTAAGAAGGTGAAGAGGAAAACTAGTAATATATTGTGTATGTAGTAAAACTGAGTATAAAGTAGTTAACTACTGATGAAGATGGTGTATAAACTGTTTTTGGAGTACACGGGTATGTAAACATATTTTTAAAATTTAGTAAAATGATATAAAAAGGTATATCACTCCATACTTTGTCAGATACAGTCTCTACAAAAAGCATCAACACAGACACACACACACACACACACACACACACACACACACACACACACACACACACACACACACACACACACACACACACACACACACGTACATACACACGTACATGTGCACACATGCACATTTACACAAAAAATAAACAAGAAGCAAACTAGATAGTTAGCATTCCCATGTGCATGCAAACACTAAAACAGTCACTGATATGTATATGTATGTGATCCTGATATTTAGTAGAAATCTTTGCACATTATAACCAATTTGGCATATTTTTATTTCCTCACTTTATTATATAACCGTGACTTGAAGTGATGCAGTTCCTCAGCTTATCTAGGTCCTTACCCAGTTAGATTATCTCAGTAAACAATAGTCAGTAAATAAATGAACAAATAAATATATCTATGTCCAGATTCAGAAAAACTTTGCCATTTCTTGGTAAGAAAATGTGTGTGATGACCAGCCATGAGCAGGGTGTGTCTAATTCAGAAACAAAAGAGTCTTAACATGGCCCAGCTAAGAAGCACTGTCAGGCATTGTATATGCAAATGGCCATAAAATGACATGGTAATGAGAAACATTGCTAAACTGAGCCTCTCTGTTTATGTTAATGTGTTAAAACAAAATAAAGTAGCAGATCAGAAATTTGTAAATGATATGCAGTGGAGCTGTACCTGCAGCATATGTGAACCCAGGAAAATGTTTCTGATAAAATTGAGGCAATCCTGAAGTAATTTTAAGGGTTGCTTAACCCTTGCAGTACCCTGCACAGAACACCCTCTCAAAACATCTAAAAGTATTGTCAGTTTATATTACATTATAGTGAATAACTACAATTAAAACTACTCAATAGGTGCAGCTGTGGCAGATTTGGAAGTTGCTGCTCTACAAATTGTTGTGAAGCACGACAGTTCTCTCTGTTAAACCTCATGCAAATTCATTTGGTTGGGCCAAGAGATTATGTTAATTTAGATTCAACTCATTAGAGATACTGAGTCATTCATTTTGTGTGATGAGAACACCTGATAACTATTGCACTCAATTGTGAACTTAATACCATGCATATGCCTTCATCACTGCAGGCAGAATGGCAAGTGTGTGGTCCAAGCCATACCTCCAGGAGGGTGAAACTACAATTCTGCATTTAATCATCTGTAAGCGAAGTTGTTGTAATGCCTGATTTCTTACTATCATACGCAGGTGTACAGGACTGCCCTGTTTTACACCTTAAAATGTCAATGAGAACCATAATAATAAAATACATATTTTATAAGCCCATTATGCATCTCACAAATATGGTGCCCATTGATAACTGTCAGTGCATGGCAGATATGATATGCTCAGCCTGATTCTGGCACCTGTTTTCAGCCATTTTATTAAGGTGAGACATCATAGCTGGAGAAGGAGAGGGTAGTACACAATTTAGAGCACAGATGTGGCATGAGGAAGAGGAGTCAAACATATTTCTTTACCTACTCCATAAGGATTACAACAAGATGCTTCAGAAGGAAGACTATAAGGGTTTCAGTATAAGAGTGAGACCTGGAATAATTTAGTCCAGCCTGTCATCTGTGAGACTGGTATCCCATGCATGGGCGGGAACAGCAACATCACCATTATAGTGGAGTGAGGCACTGCAATCCTGACATCCTAGTTCAGTGGAAGGATGAAGTAAAATGGAAGTCGTCACTGTAAGTATAATTTATGTGAGATACACATATAGCCTGCCAATGCATGCCATCCAAAATACTATGCAATGCTCTTTTTATCTTTCTATAGCGCCAGAAGAAATTGAAGTGAATCGGCAGTTGCATTGGAGAAAACTGGATTGCCTAAGAAAATACTGGGGTGAATGTACTTGTGTCAGGCTGTACAGCTTTCAATATTAAGATTATAGAGATTCACTCACAAATATTATGTCTTTCAGACATCACTGTCATAGGTCAAAGGAAGCAGCATGTAAGGATGTCTGTGGGTTCAATAGCTCCCACCCTAGATTTGTGTTGTCATGCAATATTTTATTTGAAGTTTCTGTCTCATTATATTAACCTCACGTTAGATGTTAGAAATATGAGTCAAAATTTTTGTGTGTGACCATCTTTGTTGACATAGTTGTTTCCTTAGCTTATAGTCCGGGTGAGAAAAGAATGTATATTTGAGCAGCAAGGAGTCTTTGTACACATGCATTTGCCTCAGAAATCATTACTGTATCTCAAGGTAAAAACCTCTGTTGTTATGTGCACTGTTCACTTGGTGGCTTATTACTCTATTCCTCTTTCTGTCAGAATGCAACTGATGATGGCTTTTGGTTCATCTCTCTCTCTCTCTCTCTCTCTCTCTCTCTCTGTCTCTCTCTCAGTTGTATATATTAATAGCCTTGTTAAACTTGAGACACAATATTGCCTGATTTGCTCATTAGTCAAGGGAACACACACAACATGCCCTGCTCCCCTGTCACTTGTTCACATTAAAAAAAATGCTCACCCTTTCACACATCCACCCATACAAACATAGAACACACAGACACACATACTTACAAACACACACACCCACACCCACATATACACTCACACCCACACATACACACACACACACACACACACACACACACACACACACACACACACACACACACACACACACACACACATGCACACACATGCACACAGGCACACTTTACCACTATCTGCCTCCTAGACTTGCCAGTACTTACATCTAATGTGATCTCACCCTTTGGAAGGAATGGGTGAACATGAGATTTTGGCCATGTTCATTAACATGGCCAGCAAAGGTGATTTATACAGACTAGTAATTCTCTGACTCAATAAACTGTGTAAGTGCCTTACTGCAGGCCTTTTTTGGGGGAAAAACATACAGCTAATTACCACAGACAACCCCCAGAATGCCTCATTAGCATCTGTAGTAGGCCACAGAGGCAGCCTGCTGTCAAGCTCCATTACTTCATAATGAAGCACTGGAGTAGGGTTGTCTCTGAAATGGAAATTAATCCACCCAACTGTTGTACTAATGTTTCCCAATGCTTTTATAATTTAACTTCACTGGATCAGACTGGCTACTTTAATAATAGCATATCTGAAAGCATCTCCTTGACATTGCTTGAGTAAGATATTTATTTCTATTATGTCAGAGTTATTAATACTGGGAGAAATTAATGATTTAGTTTTAGTTTATTGCACACCTGTATTATTCATGGTTTGGGTTGCGCATGCCATGGTTGTATGGCAACCCCCATGAACCTTCTCTACCTAAAGGCATGTATTTATTTATTTAATCCTGTTGGTAAGATTTTCATCACTGGTTAGGATCACATGCTCCCAGATAAACTGGTGAAGCAGAGAAGGTGAGCTGGTCAAGAAGCCACCATTACTGGATGCGGGTGTTTTTTTCACTGTTGACCCTATCCACCTCTACTTGCTGATGTTATTTTAAGGCATGGTTGACCATGGACCATGGACATGGTGGGCCCTATGGTGGGTATGTCATCAGTCCTGTCTGCTCACTTTTGCCCAGGTCGTACTTTCTGCTTTGAACTTCACCAAAGCTTGAATGAATGGCTTAGCCATGCTACCATATCAACGCTCAGTCTTCTTCCTGGATAAAGCTACAAGTTTCGGACTCATCACTCCTATCTCTGCCCCTTGCCAGATCCAAAATGTATTTGAGCCTCTACTGGAACTCAGGTGAGCTAGGTATTTGAAAAGGTTTTATATTTCTACGACAACAAAATTTGCAGGTGGTGATATTATTTTTGAGTCATCATTTACATAGCTTTTATAATGCAGAAAAGCAAAAATAAGAAACATAGCATTACATAAATCATTATATCTTAAAATTGAAAGAAATTATCATAGTATGCAAAGTTAATATTTGCAGACAACTTAAAGAACTAAATGTAATACTTCAAATCATGCACTCTATCCTCTCTCTCCCATTTTTAATTTGAAAGCAATTTGCATACATGCATATAATGATTTAGCATGCTTGTCTGTGAGAGGAAGGGGATGATCATAACACAACTTTGCTTTTCTAATGTGTAAGAGTACTGACTTTGATTTCACGTTCCTGCCATCTAGGAGTTAAAGAAATGTAATATTTCTTTATACAGAAAATTAGAGTGCATGCAATTGTAGTTTATTTTCCACATTTGGTTAGGTAATTAGCAGATGGAGTTAAGGACTGTCACTTTTTTGAAGACGTGACTTTGCCTGCTTACTGGTCCAGTAATGAGACTGGTTCAGCAACCTACTGGGAAGAATGGCACGTTACAACTAAATAATCCATTGTTAGAGGATTTCTTCTTAACAGTAATAGTCAGAGGTGACATCCAGGCTCATTTACAAATGTGCTGGGAAGGAGGAAGCTTAAATAGCTAAAAATCACAATCTAATAAATGTCACTCTAACAAGGTGTTATTAAAGATCTCACAAAGTATATTAGGATTCCTGACTAGAAGTCATTTTTAATTATTACAAGGACAGGGCAGACCAGATTTAAAGATATTGCTGTGGCAGCAGTCTGATACAATGATTCTCTTGTAACATATTGGTCTCTTTATCATTCAGCTTCAAATTTACAGCTTTAAAGTTGAGTCAATTAATCCATACATGGGTTTGCTTCACTGAATTTATGCGTGTAATAGTGCGACAGTTTGATAGTAGAACATTTTCTTCTTCCACAGATTATTATAATTTAAATGCTGAAAACAGATACAATTCTGTTTTTGAACTCTATTAAACAAATGTACTTAGGATCTTTTGCTGATGGAACACTTTGCTTTGAAGTGAAAGAGATGCACTTTCAGGGAAAAGATCGTATGTAGTGAATTTTAATAAAATCTGATGAACAACTTTTAACATTCGGAATTATATGTAGTGGTGCTTAGAACTTATGTCTTGTCACGTAAGGTTTAATTCAGCTGAGTAGCTCAGTATTACCAAAAATATATTATAAAACCAGTTCTAAATCAAGACTGCATTACCCTTAATATCTTTGATACAATGGGCTGGATTCCAAAAGAAAGCTGCAGACAGGGTAGCATTCCGAAGGAAAACTTCAATGCATCAGCAGTGTATGTGATTCCAAATGTATGCTAAAACAAGACCAATTAATATTTTACTCTGTTTACGATAATTACAGACTCTGCTCATTCTTGTTGTATTACAAACACAACAGGTATTCCCAATGGAACTTAAATACAACAAAGTACTTAGTCAACTGCTTTCTGAAAACACTCAGTAGAGGCCATATGTGCTCCAACTTAATACCACTAGATTTCATATGTTCATAGGGAACCCTGCAGAATCTACAAACATTAACTTAAAAAAAAAAAAAAAAAAAAAAAAATTAAACATGCGAGGATTGGGCTGGCAATTGTCTGGGACACTCCTACAGTGTCTCCCATATGCTGCTCAAATGTCCCAGAGACCAGTATACATAAACTGCTCCATACTTTGGTTTCTGTTGGTTCTGGGTTATCCCACAGATGTTGAGCATACATGTGGGATGCACACATCCTGCAAAAAGCCTACATCAGCTCTCTGTCTAATTTATATCTATCTACTATTTCCTAGTCATAGTGCTGGGGTAACTGTAGCCTAGTTCAGCACCTAGCTGGCTGCCTTCTGGGATGCAATTGTAGGTAGTCCTCTAGTATGGCTTGCAGTACATCAACATGCTGTTGTGCATTAAATGCCAGATGCATTTTGTTTTTTAAGTATGGTTTGCACTTTCCGCAGGATTCCTTAAGAATATGTGGAATACAATAGCAATAAAATAAAGCACGTATGTCCTCCGCCGAGTGCTTTCAGAAAGTTGTCAGCAATATACTTTGTCACATTTAAGTTGTGTTAGGGTGCAACCGTTGTGTTTTGGAATTTGGTGGGCATGCACAGAGTCCATAATTATCCTATACTGAATAGATAATTACTTGGTCTTTTTTTAGCATACTTTATGAAATAGTATCTGTTTCTGATGCTTTTAACTTCTTCATTTGGCATGCTGTGCGGTATGCAGCTTTCTTTTGGAATCCAGCCCATTGTTTTGCTTTAACGTATGTTATGAAATCGTGTCCACCGCTCATGTGCTGACATCTTCCTTCAGCGTGATATGCTGCCTGTAACTTTTTTTTTTAATTCGACCTAATTGCTTTGCAATTTTCTATCACTGATGAATATGAGATCAAAGAACAAAAGAATGAAGCTGCTCACACTGCTCATATTTTTCTTTTGTAACACTTGAAAATAACATATCTAGCTCAATCAGAATGATCATCCATTTAAATTTGTGAATGTACAAATTGCAGCTTAATGTATTTCCTTCTCAGATATTTCATTTGGATTATTTAGATCAGACTTCCTCCAAGTCATCTAAGGATATATGTTTTTTTTCATTGTGCCATCCTAATATGTAGGGACATAATACTTCATAATATTCAAGTTCTAACAAGAAAACTGACTTTATTCTTTGTAGTACTGGACTTAACTCATCATCATAATGGTTGCTTTTCTTTGTCTCTATACTATGTAATGTAACATGCACTCCTTTACGTGATTGTAGTTGTTCAGTCACAAAAAAAAATTATATTATAATACCATCTCTAATGGACCTATATCATATAAAATGAAATTTCAAACCGCTTTTTCTCTCCTCATAACTAGAATATATCACAGCTGCTGCTTGTCTTGTTAATGTTTTATATATTCCATTGATTTTCTGAAGTTGAGAGTGGTCATTAGTACAAACAAAACTACAGTTTTCATTAACCGGCCTTATCAACAGCTTATAAAGGGCATCAAAACTAATTTCTTTTGACTGATGGTAGTAGAAAGCATAATATTGCTGTCAAGAGTTAACAAGCACATTTTCAGACCAACATTCTTTTATAACATGAAAATGTTGACTTCAGCATGTTACTCAGAAATGCTGCCATTACTGACCCTTCTGTACACCTCATTTTATTATTTTGTAGTCAAATAACACAATAGTAAGCGTAACCCTGCACCTAGTGCTATACAATCAATTCTTACCCATATAACTATTTTTAATATCTAGGTATTTTATCATTATTAATATCATATTATGTAGTTCTTAGTTAAATCCAAATAAACAGCACCTATGATTATCAGTTCTATATGCATGCATCTATCAAATTCATAAAGAAGTTCAACTGATTAGTTAAACATGAATGTCCTACACAGAAGTCATGTTGGTTCATGTCCAGCTGTTGTCTAAACTAATATACCAATAGTTGGCTATGTGGTATTATTTCCACATTTTAGAATTGGAATAATTGTTGCTACTTCCATAATCTGAGGTACAAATCATGTCTGTAACCTTTGTTTGAGTAAATAAGCTAAGCAAGGTGCTAGTTTCACTGATTTTTATTTATTTATTTATTGTTTTTTTAAATACCAGTTTTGCTTGTCTGGGCCTGTATCAGTAGCATCAGCTGTAATCATTTTTTGCCATTCTTTTTAATCCTGAGTGCCTAGAAATTGTCAGTCTCCTCCTAACAGCTGACCCATCATCACTGGGGCAAGCGTCAGACAAGACAGCCCATCAGGGGTGAGCCTGCTTTATTTATTTATTTACTTTGCCAGCCATAATCTCCAACAAGCACTTAGCAAATCTCCAGAGGGTAGGGGCAGACATGCAATGAGCTGACAATGGAGGCCATCTCCTCATACCTGCAGGAGGACTTCCCTCCAAGCAGCCCCTCCCACACATGAAGCATGACTGATGATGTTCCTGGTCTCCACTGAACAGATCACAGAAATAACATGCACCTCATATGATACAACCATACCACCCCTGGGAAAGGTGGGCAGACCATATCCTTCAGTCCCTTCCTTCCGTCTGGCTCCTTCAGTACTGCGGCTACTAATTCAACCACACTCACCTACATTACAAGAAAGGCTGTAACCTCTTGCGGCATGGAACTAGGCCTAAATACTTTAGTACACTAACCACATCTTATTCAGTTTTTAGTCAACAGCTGTCATTGCTTAACTGTGATATTGCTACATTGTCCACTTGCCTAATGCCATAGCATGCAAATACATAAATATCTTGCCAATTTTTTTAGCAATAATGTTATCATTCCTATTGTTAATTTATTTGTTTTGTTTGACTGATGTAGTGCATTGATGTTGATGGATCTTTTTCAGAGTCAGCCTGGGAGCATGGTTTGGTTAAGTTACTTGCTCACAGTTGTACAGTGAGGCTATTGAAGCTGAGGGAATCAAACCCTGGACTACAGGGAGCAGCTTATTAACAAATCCTTAATCCTCTGCACCAACTGTAAGACTTAATACTTATACCTTAGTACTGATCTTCGCTTTGGCTGTCCTTGCCTTACTTTCTTAAATGTTTAAAGAATAACTTTTTTTGTTTGTGGTATGGTTGGCTAATTTTAACTCATAATAGCTCTGCCTTACAATTCTAATGCTGCTTCTCAGTAAGAATCTTGTGTGAGTGTATCTCTGTTTATGTTTTTAACAAAATGTTTTGTCAAAAAGTGTTAGGTTTTACCTTTTCTTCTTGTCAAACTTAGAAATGTCCTAGTTCATGAAAAGAGGGTGGGATACAATCTTTTCCATGATTCCCAATACATATTGATGTATTTTTCAACTTCCACACATCCCAGGCCATAGCTGTATATATCAGTAAGAGAACTACTCCCCATCTCTCTCCTTCCCCCTTATAAACATACAATTGCATGTTCCATAAATCTACAATGTTCCAGAAATCGATAATGAGCGTGCAGCTCCACACTTCATAATGCCTTATTGGAAAAATACAATTCTCATTTAGACCTCTCAAATTTTCTACTCTGTAAAAGCCCACCTTCTAATCTGTATTGTCTTTCCATGCTGAGAACAAGCTGGAATGTGATTATATTTGCTGCATTTAAAGTCCAGCATCAGTTCTTAATCTTTCTGTCTGTATACGTCCACCATCTCATCTCTAGTATCTTTCATTGCTCAGTAAGGGGTGGAATGGTGTCTGCATTTGCATATTTGAAGATTTATCTATCTATCTAGAGAAAGAACTAAAAATAGTTTCTAAATAAATGTAGGGAAAATATAAATTATCTCCTTACTAAAAATGGTTTCTAAATACATGTAGGCAAAATATAAATTATCACCTTTCCTATGAAGTATTAAGAAATAAAAAAAGATAAAAGAATGCTTCAAAAGTGAGTGTCAACTTCAAGAATGAATAATTCAAATAATAATAAGGATTTCTATCAAATGAACAATAAAAAAGACTGAAAATGAAAAATATATATATAAATGATATGCCCTGCAGCCTAGTTTCCTAATGCTTCTTTATTTTCTGAAAATAATATGAATTTGAATGGGTCTGTATTAGAACAACGAAAAGACCAAATGTTGAATGGCTTAAAACTCCAACATGCCATTCATTGAAATCACTTTTGTGGTGGGCTGTGCTTCCCACACCCCCTGCTAATTATATATACCGACTCTGAGATCGCACTACAGTGAGGAAAGGGCAAATTTTCTTATCTTCACTGTACCACAGTCTCACAAAAAACACCTCAATGAATGGCATTTTCGAGTTGTTTTCAGTGTTCTTATATACACCCAATCTAACCACCATTCTAAACAATGAAAATCTGCTTATCTATGGAGTATATTGATGCCACCGCTGAGTGAAAATGAACTGGCCAGCTTGGCATCCATCTATGAAAAATGGTTTATCTGAAGGGTGTCTATGATAAATCAAATTAAAGTGCATCACAAAAAAATACTGTATGCATGTTGGGAGGGTATAATCTAAGATTAGCAAAAACAACTGTAGTAGTCAAGTGCTTGTACTTACTGATATTATTAATATTGTTAATCTTCATTATGTTGGCTTAACTTTATAGCTGCTGAATGCAAACAAATGGGATATCAATAGCTTTTTCCACACCAGTAGGACGTACCAGCAGATGAAAATTTTTTTTCTTTATCTGCTCACTTGTATAAAACAAAATAGTGTTATTAGTGATCCCCTTTTTCTGAAGATACATCCAGTTGACCAGGAATAATTTACTTCAAGAAGCCTTTAATGCTAATGCATAGAAATTCCCAGACTGAATTGGTCCCTCATTATTCTTGTATCCCTAACTATCTGTTGATTAGTAATGCTCACTGTAGGCACTTGCTTTTCATGTGATTCGCTTGTCCAGTAAATGTGTTGTAAAGTTGTGTGATCACTATATTACCCAGTGGTAGAGACTGGTTCATTTTTATATTTGATGCATCTGCTCTTCTTTACTCACCATTGATTCTATCTCACTCTCCTTTCTTACAGAATATGCAGTTGGTTTTTCCAGATACTTCTGCCAACAAGTTGAGCCCCCCACCCCAAAAAGAAAAGGTCTTCCACAGCAAGGGACCAAATAACTATAAATAAATAACTGCAGGCACTGCACTTGTGCTCTATTGACAGTGGCTGATTGTGGTCCCTAACAACTTGTACCTAGAGCAGCTGTAGTCCTTGGCCTGCCCTAACTGCACCCCTAAGCTATCTTCCACATTTCTTATACTTTATTCCTCTGCACCTGTCCTCATACATATAAAAACTACTTTTCTTTCTAGATTACACATGGCTGCACACTCATGTCAGGTCAAGCTTCCTGTTTTGTAGTCAGCTTGACAACTCTCCTTGCATATGTTACAGGATCATAGGAGATCATTTTAAGCCTAGCCATTTCATCCCAATATTATACCATAGAAAATGGTAGTCAATACCCAAGATTGCATTTAGTGATGACTGCCATGTCCAGGAGGGTTGTGAGCTCTATCCCCGGTAAGAATTTATGGTGTCCCATCCACTTGTCCAGTTTCTCATACATTATGCACACATCAGTCATTGGATCTCAATCAACCTGATGTTTTCTCTTAACATCCATTTACTAGTATAATGGCCTAATTTTTTTTTAATCTCCAGTCATTATTATGGGCACTGCATATATCTTTGGAACAACTATGATTATATACTAATGACATTACAGTGCAATAAATATTCCTGTTCTTTAGTTCAATGTAATATTATAATAATAATAAACATAATAATAGTAATAATATAATATGACACAATACAACCCCTGGTTTCCTCATATGATAAAAGAAGAGTACATCTCCTTTGTCAGAAGAAGCTTTAAGCTGACAATTGTATGACCTAAAAATGATAACTGGACTCTCCTTCTTCTTTTACTGGTAGAAAGGTGTAGCCATAGCATACATGATCTGTGCAGGTTCATGCCTTTCTTCTGCTTTTTGCATGAATAATACTGCTAGACTGGACTGCTGGATACTTTACATAATTGTAAGGTGTCATCTTGGTCCCCTAATAAGTATATTTATCTTGTGGGTCTGTAACTTGTTCTGACATATATATTGTTTGAATTAATCATTCATGCCCTTTCTTGAAGCATTCTGTTAATCATTGTTTTTTATCTCCACAACTTCATTTTAGCCAAGGAAAATGAGAGTATGTTCTATTACACCCACCACCTCCTCATTCATGAAAATGAATGGTCACTTCTGATTAACTTACACAGCAGCATGATGCTTTACTAATTTGTCCATTATATATGTACCCAAGTAGTCCCTCACCTCTCATCAGAAACATGCATACTTCATTGCAAGATGGTATTGTTGTCCATTCTTGACAGAACTTAAAAAAGATTCAACCAAAGAAAACTACTTGACTTTCAGACCTTGTGACTGCTTTCAGTTAAATCCACAAATCCACACAGACAGCAGTTTCATTACTTTTCTCCTACAATCTCTGGTTCTGGGGCAAGGTACACAGCAGAAGAGCTCAAACTTAGTTCCCAAGGAAAGGAATATGCATGAGAAAAGTATGACATTTACTGAACCGCAAGACTAACACCTAACAAATTCATTCTTGGCTTCATCAAGGGAATTTTTGAAACTCCATCCCTTAAACTGATGAGATTATCCATTATGAGAGCTAAGAGTATGCATTTACCTGGCTTACAGATGAGATCTCATCTGTCACTTCTTTGATTTTTACAGGAAGTGGACAGTATGGAATGGAACAGCATTAAAGCATCGAGGATGACTAACAGGAGAGCCATTGACAAGTGTCGGTCAGCTCCAGAGAATGTGGACCAGGTTTTGATTACAGGCTTTACAATTGGCCACCCAGCTCCATGAGTAGAAGAAACAAAACTTTCTGGCTACAGATTCCACTATTGCTGTCAAAAACATAGTATATAATTATCTTTGGAAGAACCACTAAAACAACATATGAGCTCACTAGTATCATCTGTAAAAACAATTAGCCCAAGAAAAAAACAACTAGAGGCAAAAGCACTTCTCTTACACAATTTGTTCATGACATTTAGACACATAGTAAATATAAAAATATTTTCCTGCTAAGAAGGAGTATGCATCTAGGTCATATCACTCATAACATTCTAAAAGGACAGTTCCTTAGGACTATAAGGCTGCACAGTAGAGAAGAAGATGTGGATATAGCCTTTCAACAATTCATAGTATTTGAATGTGTATTCATTTATATACGTTGTTTACTTCGATTGGATAATTGTGTTGTTTATGATAGCTTCTATTCTAAAAATTAACATTTCTACTTTGCAGGTGTGTATAAGCTCCTGTTTAGACTATATTGTTTATGTTTATGTTGAAGGTGGGCTTTTAATCACAACTTGCAAATGTAGCAACATTCCATTCTTTTTTGTCTTTATATTGTTTGAATTATAATGTTTAACTGATTCACTTTTTAACAAATGTGATTTTATTTTAATTGTCTACATCTATGACAGTTATTAATTTAGAAATTAGGATTTCTACTTTGTAGTTATGGAGAAGCTTTTTGCTTAGACTATATTGTTTACGTTTATATGAAGATGTGCCTTTGTTCACAAGTTGGCAGTGTAGATACATTTTCCCCTGGATTCATGAAGCCTGCGCAAGGCGCCGGATTAGCGTTGGGGATCTAGCGCCAAATATGGCCACCAAGTGATTCAGGTATGAGCTGTTTCCAAGTTCACTACCAGCATACGCCAGAGCTGCGCAGCTCCCGGCGCATGTATGCTAATTACCACATGCACAGCAGTGTAACATGCAAATGAAGGTATATAGCGATTCATGAAGTGGCGCAGGCGTAGTGTAAGCGTGTAGAAATGTAAACCAAAAAAAAAAGGTTTACATTTTGTCAAACATAAAATCGGAGCCATGAAAACAGACCAAACTTACATATTATAATGTTAATATATGCCAATGGCTAAATATATAGCCAATGGCATAAAACAACATGCACAACATATAAAAAATAACATTTAATGCCATGGCCACACTAACGCAAAGTAAAACCGCAGTGCATCTGTGCGCAAATGGGATCACAAGGAAAATACATTTAGATGTCATAAAACTGCAATGTAACACAATTCATGATATCCCCATAATAGTCAATGGCACGCATGCTACACCACAACCATGGCGCAAAGGTTGCTAAGGGTCTGTGACAGTGTTCCATTCGGTAACTAGGAATTAGCAGTCAATGCCATGCAAATGAGTCAAGAAATACTGAATCGCAAACGCCCTGCTGGCATAAGGATATACCACATGGTGTAGCGATACAACACCGAGGAGCGGCCTGGAGGTAAACATGACATCAAGAGAGGGGCGTGCCACCAGAGCTGCAAGCACATTGAATCATTGCTAATCCATGTTGTGTGTTGCTAAGCAAAGCCGCAGGATAGGGGTGTGGAAGTAGCCATAGCTTTGCTTAGCTGAGAGCACACAAGGTAACCGAAGGTTCATGTGAACGTGGATGAAAACGTGCATGAAACCCAGTAAACGGCTGTGCACAGTGTGCACCACAGCTGAAACAGGAAGGATATGGGAAGACAATAAGGAAATGCTGCAGCATGGTAATTGGAGTACAGATGAGTAATTAACACCTAGAAACTCACAGTGGGCCATAGACAAAAGCTAATAAGGCTGCTAGCAGCTACCTGCAGAACTGGAAAGGGGAGGTGCCAGTACAGCAAAGAAAAGAGAACTGTCACAGCAGAACAAAGCAAAGTTGCAGTAGATCAGTGACATAACACATTTCCCAACACAATCCTGGGTTGTGAAAGTACAAAACAAGAAAGCCGGCAAGTGGATGCATGCCTGACAATGGGAGGGGAATCGGGTTGAAACTGAAGTAAAGGGCACTGGATGAATCATGGCAGCCAAGTGTAAGTCAACAGCAAAGGCCCCACAATAGCAGTACCAGCTGTAAAACCAATAACTAAGATACCCTGCAGCTGGAATAGCACAAACACACCCAATTACACCAGCATCATCCATTGCACAATAGTATAAGGTGTGAAAGCCCCACACACGCACTTGTGTATTCCCAGACGCTCTGCACCATTGGTGTATACAGACGGGGAAATTTTAATATGTACATGTTAAGGGCCACCATAGCTTTGACTCACCAGCATGTGTTGGAGACTGACGGTGGTGTGAAGGATGATGCTGACAACCATCTCAGGCACCGGAGGAGAAGAGTGTTCATACCCAGGGTAACCTACCAGGGGCTACATGATCTGGAGATAGTAGAGCATTACAGGGTGGACAGGGACATCATACAGCAACTTGTTGAGCTGTGCCGGCCATGCCTCAAAGTCAGAAGTAACAGAGGGGAACCCATCCCAGTGGACATGAAGGTATGTGTAAGCTTGAGAATACTAGCCACAGGTACTTCCAAAGGCCAACTAGGGATATCATGGGGATCTCACAGGCATCAGCATCCAGGGTACTCCACCAGTTCCTGGATGCCATGCTACCACATGCCAGTGAGCACATATACATCCCTCCGAACGCAGGAGGAGTTGGCCAGCAATATGCATCTCTTCCACCATGTGGAAGACTACCCAGAGGTACTGGGTGCAATAGACTGCACATAAATACACATCAAGTCACCACCTGGTGAGCAGGGTAGGCGCTACATAAACTGCAAGAGATTCCTCTCCATCAACTGCCAGTTTGTGTGCAATGCCCAGGGCATTATCATGGATGTGTGTACTGGCAGCCCTGGAAGCTATCACAACTCCCACATCTGGCATGCCTCACAGCTGTATCAGGTATTTGCCAGGGGGGACATCCCATATGGCCACCTGGAGAGGGAGATTGGCTATGCACTGGAACCGTGGATGATGACTCCCATCAGAAATGCACACACAGCCACACAAGAACGCCATAATGAGGCACACGCAGAAAACAGAATCATCATAGAGTGCATGTTTGGAATGCTGAAATCATGGTTCCGTTGCTTGGACATATCTGGTGGAGCCTTGCAGTACTCTCCAGAAATGTGTGCCCACATCTTCATAGTATGTGCCATGCTACACAATATGATCCTGTGAAAACAGCTGCAGCAGGGACAGAATGGTGAAGGCCCTCACAGCCCACCACCATTGCCAAGGGACCCACAGGCACAGAGGGACTCAGACCACGAACACCCTGTGCTAGCCCCAGTAGGCAGACGGAGGTTTGCCCAATATGCCCATGGCTTGGCAGAGAGGGAACATATAGCACACACACTGATAGTGTAGGCACTCATGGACTGACACCCTTCTCCACCTGCACACACAGCGACCATGGATGGCACACACACATGACCACCAGTAAATTGTCATGTATAGGTGGTCTACTGTGTGCACCCTACATAGGTAGCCCTCAACTATTGCACACACAACCGCCATTGGCATAAGGTAAGTCAATACCTGAACAGTAAATTAAGCTATCAGCATGTGTCCATACTGTATGTGCAAGTTCATAGATACATAGGTAGGTACATGCCCAACTGCCAAGGCCACTCATAAGCATAGGCAAAACGTGTCTGCTGTTGCCACCCCATCGACTAACTAACTGTCCCTCTGTGGAGCAGAGCCAATTGCTGGATCCCTGGGGTATAGCCACTGTTCCCCACCCACTCTGCAAGGATTCCCTGGAATGCTAGTGAGGGGTTTTGTATAATGTAATCAGGGATGTAGTTTCAAATAATGGGTAGTATCCCTGACAGCAAGCTTTACAGATGTTTACATGTTACATAGTATACCTTAAACACAGCTTGCATATATAGGTAGTTCTCCACAGAATAATAAACATGTGGAACACACAACCGCTGAAATGTGCATTAATCACCCTTGTACTACCAGTGCCTGTTCTCCTGTTCTGAGAGATAAGATATTACTGCCAGGATTAGAACACACAACTATGTACACATTCATCACAATAACATACCACAAAGCTACCTGAGATGTACCAATGGCAGTCGTGTATACTGACAGGATAATGCAGAAAAGGTAGGAATGTGTTGAAATAGGACAAACCGGCATGTACCAAATGAAAGGTGTATGTTTATATATATATATATATATATATATATATATATATATATATATATATATATATATATATATATATATATATATATATATATATATATATATATATATATATATATATAGAGAGAGAGAGAGATAAATGTCAATATATGGGGATATACATATATATGTAGATATATAGGTAGGTTAACAACATCTACTTAACCATGGAGGTACATATAAATGGGATACCTACCACATAACTACTGCTTTACATACCGACGCGCGTAATCCCGAGGCTTAAGGTCCGAAAGAACACAGTACCAAAACACCAGATGCGCGAGGTGTGAAATCACGATGTTAAGGGACAGTTAGTCAGTGCTTCTCATGTTGCGTTTCAGGTAGGTTACTGTATGTAAGTGTGTTTCTTAGGGCTGTAGTGTATGTAAGTGTGTGTTCTGTAATATGTGGGTGTGGATTAGCTTTGTGCGTCTGTTTGCGTGACCTAGGAGTTAGAATATTAAAGTAGGGGATGGTGTTGGGGGAGCAGACACCTACATGGGTGGTGTAGGGGGGCTTGGCCACCTGCTCATACGTAGTGTAAGCTGGTTTGTTTGGATGTGGTGGGTAGCAGTGTGTCTGTGTGTGTGTGTGTGTGTGTGTGTGTGTGTGTGTGTGTGTGTGTGTGTGTGTGTGTGTGTGTGTGTGTGTGTGTGCGTTCCATGTTCGTGTTACTTTCATGAGTAACTGTCACTGTCTGTAATGTGGCGTATGGGAGTCTGGTCCCAGTACTGTGTGCGTCGGAACACTGTAGTTTCGGGATTCCATAGGTATCCCATATACAGCGGTTGAAGTGTTCATATATGTATATAACATGGACCATGGTAAACACACATTCTGCCACTACAACCTTTATGAACAAAGGATATGGAGAATATATGCCTATACACTATTACAGATATGTGCTATGGACATGAGCCAGTGACAGTGTTACCACCTTTCCCACTTTGTGAGGGACACTCTCTCTTTGGGTGGTTGTGTCCTGACCAAATATATTAAACGTGGCAAATGTTCTTGAATTGTAGGACATAATCATGTCCCATATGTGCTGTAATAGTTGCATACAATAGTTATTTCTGTATCTAAAATACCTACATGTTACAAGAAACAGGATAAGCAACTAAACTGCTACAAGAATAAGCTTATATTTAGGCAAGAAAGGAAAGTTCTATCCCTTGTACTGACCGTGGGTTAGTGTCGGTCTGTAAATTCTGATGTGTGTCCCGAAAATATCCCACTATGGCCATATGAAAAAGTGGCAACCCTAGCCAAAGAGGGTCAGTCATCAACACAACTACGATGACTGCAAATACCTATGACAGAAATACACAGCTTTCATGTAGAAACACTTTATTACATTCAGATGTATTACCAAAGGGATTCAAGGACTAAAATCACCTGCATGCTATACAGGAACCACATAACAGTGCCTTAATGAATCAGCCTGCAATTACCATTGTATTAGTCCACAAACGATAGGTGTTCAAATAGGGAAGGAACCCTCATGAACATATTGATTATGTATAAAAGCAGTTCATACACACCTGCATCTGCTATGCACACCCACTAACATCACCCCCACACCCAAACATATTACAGTACAAACTGTAATAACATCACAAATCATTCACTCACTGTACAACATCTGCAGAAGCCTTAATATACCTTGTCAGAGACACACTAACATGGCCCTATGTGAAATAGCTGCTGTTATACAACAGCTGCTGATGTTACAGGGTTTGTTTGCACTAATCCTGTTTTAGAGGATTGTGCGTACACCGGGATGTGTTAGCAATTACTGAGTAACAGCACAGTATGCTACACTTATACACCAAATCAAAGATGTATGGTGAGCACACTGTAAATCACATAACAATTCATGCATAGCCATACAGCCTTGAGCTGCCCAAACATCCTTGCCAGACTTAAACATCTGCAGAAGTATCAGGTATAAACAAACCCTGCATAAGTAGCAATGTTCTGAAATATGACAGCTGTACTCACATGTAGTATAAAATCATCTAGCCATTACACACAGTCCCCGGGAGTCATGAAGCTAATATATCTCTGTGTGTCTCCATATAGCTGTTGAAATATATCACAAACAACACATCCAGGCCGTCTTCTTGGAAAGTAAAGCAAACGGACAACGCCCAAAAGGAGTACTCAGTTATACAACACTATTGCCATGGTATCAGCTAATGGAGTAGCTGCACAGCTGATGTGCATCTAATTAACTACTTTAGAACAGCAATTGGTGGGCAGGATACCACATTTTATCGATATGTAACTAGAAAAGGATGTGTTATCACACATTCAAACCATCCGTATATACCAGCTGAATGTTACAAAGAACATTGAAACACAAACTGAAAAGGATTGAATCAACAGTTAGCGACACCTCGGGTTACTAATAAGGTATGTAGAACAGTCATTATGTCTGTGTATGTAGTTTCTTTTTGTAGTATTTAAAATGCACGCAATCCATACAGTGGAAACAGTTATTTTGTAGTGATGTATTGTTAAACATAATAATGCTTGCAGTATTTGTGTCTACTGCTGTAGGTCACAAGTCAAACACTGTATACACCACAAGGGATGCTATATAAGGGCTTTGAACAGAAATACTCCTCACCAGCCACTGTCAATGGCAGGGCTAGTCCAACAAGTATGTGCTATAACAGGGGATAGTATATGTTGATATATTGTAACTGTAGCCATATGTATGGGTGTATTACTGAGAATAACATGGTGAAGGTTGGGCCACTGTGCAATTATGATTTGCATTGTGGGATATTGTGCCAATAACTGTGTAATGTACAGTATTGTAGGCAGATATGTATTACAAGCTACATAGCATTACTGTAATGTTAGGCAAACATTAGTTATGTCTATTGGCATTTACAATACACAATAACAGGATACATATGTCTTTTAGTCACTCGACAGTTTATCACCATGATAGCAAAGTAAAATGGAAGAGCTAGTTAACTATCCATGCACATAAGACATGTAATATGTGCAAAGGTAGGTACTAGATTGTCTTATCAAGGGTATTTATAAACCAGATTGATTTCCTTAATTAGGAGTAAAGCATCTTGGTTCTGTTTTGGATAGCACAAGTCATGCACTCGTGTAAGTGCTTATAGAGTGCATTTGTGTAGGATTCAGCAGTTGTAACAGTATTGTCCATCTGCATGGGTATCATGACGTTCACCATATCTGTCTTAACTGTAGTTCCCTTAATGGGGGGTGGGGGCAGGATGTGGATATCAACGGTGCTCAGCTCATGGTCGGATCGGACCAACAAGGAGTTGACTTCACGTGTGGAGCACCGGTCCCTCATGTTGGTAATGCCTAGGTCTAGGATATTGTTGCCCTTGGTGGGTGTGTGGATATGTTGATTCAGGACATTGGTGTTTATGAATTCCAGAAAGTGTTGAGCTAATGTGTTGGTACACGAGTAGTTTTCCCAGTTAATGGTGGGGTAGATTCAGTGAGACTATGTGATGAGTGTGGTGTGGTGCGAATGTTTACCTTCTCCGCATGACTGTCAGGGTCAGGCTTGGTTGGAGAGAGCTTTACCTCCAGTTTGGCTAGATGAGTGCATCTCTCACAAATGGTAGTGTTGGGTGGTAGGCGGAGAGTCTTGTCTGTGTACATGAGGCAATGTGTACATTGCCTCAAGATGTCCAGATTCATCAGATAGACAGGTGAGAACACTGGCAGTTAACTCTTGGACATGCCTGAATATAGAACTACTTTCACCTATATAAGTGAGGAAAGTGAGTACAAGAGCTATTTTACTCTAAGCAAGTGAGAAAAGTATGTACTAAACCTGTTTACCCTTACCTTTAGGTAATGAGGAAGACTGAGTGTTACAGTAATTAATAGCTTACATAGTGCTTACAAGCGCTGAACAAGTGCTGAGTATGAATAAGCAATCCAGATAGGGTCTTGGATAACATAAACACATGGCCCCATTCCCTCAACAGGTACACAAGCATATATCCATGTACACCACAGGGCCCTTGTACCCACAACTATGCAGGTACAAGCTGCACTCAGGCTGCATGGGACCTGTCCACATCACAGGTTGTATCATACACATCTGGCAAAACAAGATGCTCTCCACATACACATCATGCAAAGCATAGCTCCATGTCAGGTTGTGTACACACTGAATGGTGCACACCAACAGGTATCACAACCCACAAAGGGGAGACACTACTGATAATGGGAAGTACTGCACTACTACCCTGCTGAGTCTGGTCTGGAAGTCCATGAACCTTGATCAAATAATTGATGTCAGCAGTACAGATGTAGATGACAGTAAGGTTGATGTCACACCGCATATCATAACCTTGCCAAGTCATAGGACATCATCACCCATACTGTGTACCACCTACACTCGGTATACTAGATGTACATTCCTATGTCACAGGAGTGTTTTGCAACAGGACTGCTGGCAGAACCAACACTACAGAAGGTGTCTGAATAATACATGCTCATCACACCAGTGGCAGCTACAGTATGTCAGGGTTAATTAATTTTATTCCCCCTCATTGTAGTCCATACCTCACAGACAAACAGCAGGTATCTGCCTATTGAAGTATGCAAATGACTATGAACTAGGAGCAATAGCTGACTCAGGAGTGTTGTGGACAACATAGTGAAGGGGCTTTGTGGGTGAGGTGTGTGTGACATGTGGCCACAATCTGATAGCTATATATTGCATTTTCACCCCCTATGTTAATAACCCTGTACCCATGAACTACCACCTAGGCAGCAGTCAACATAATGGACACTTGTGTGTAAGGGATGCAGCTGGGCAGTTGTCTTTCCTGTGATAGCTATGTCACCACACCTGTCAGGTAGTCATATGTGACAAACCTAATAATGATAGGGTGCCATCCATGAATTTAGAGATCATTGTCCAGCCATACACAGCAATCAAGTGACCCCATATCAGATCACATATTTCCTTTAAGGGGTATTGGCCATGTGCAGTTGGCCTACACCAGCCTTCCCATTCCCCATCTCCACTATGTAGCATGATGCATGCCCTGAATAAATCCATGTCCAACCCAGTGATGTTGGACATGCTACACGTACTCATCCTTATCTCAAACACATACTTCATGGACATCCACCTTCCATGTGCTGGACAGATCCTTGTCCCATACACTTTACATAGTCCTGCCATACTATGCATTCCTGCCCGTCAAAGCTGCACAAACCTTCCCCTCTCAGACATGGTGTGATGACCGCATGGTAAATGTATCATTAACCCTGTGGATAAGTAATGTGGCACTGCTCCACTTGGTCCCACAGACCTGCCTTTCGGCTACTGCCAGGTAACCTTTCATCCTAGATTCATACATGGCCCATGGCATATAGCCCACTAGTTGACTTTGACTGTACATGCTATAGTCGATATCCATCCCTGCAAATACCATCTGGCTAGCCAGTGCCCCATGTGTATCACATGTGCAACACAGGTGATACATGGCAGGATGTTGAATTGCTGTACAGTGCCATGTAGATGTATATGTCAGAACACATACATGTAAAACCTTATGTGAGCAAATCTGCAGGGTCACAGGTCATGTCTGTTAAGGCAGTGTAAGTCCTTATATGTGACATATACCCAGCATCAAGGTCAACTGCATTAATGTGGACACATCCAGCCATGTGCTGATAGGTAGGAACACCAGTACAGGCAAACAGACATGCCCACATCAATACAGCATCCACATGGAGTATGAGCAATGTAATCAGGTGACACACACACACACACATATATGGTGATAATATCCACTCACCATTGAGTGTCATGTGTGTGACACAAACACGTCAGTGTCATGCAGGTTTGCAAATGCTATTTAAACTTAATAAATGTGATACACATGTACGTTCAGATGTAGCTCTGTATGTCTCTGTGAGTTACTGTGACCTGTCTCCATCATTATGTCTTCCAGGTATGCCACGTGCAAGGCTACCCTATTTTACCCTCTTGGAGGATGAGGCTCTCATCCCATACCTACTAGACAATCACGATAGCCTGTTCAGCCATGTGCCACAGTATGCACAGCAGTGGGATGCCCTGTGGATGGAACTTCGCAGGAGGGTTAATGATGTTGGTGGCCACAACCGCACATACCAGCAGGTGCGCAGACACTGTACATACCTCATTAGATGGGAGAAACAGTGTGCAAATGCAATCGCCAGGGAGCAAGGTGCAACAGGTGGTGGACCACCAACCCAGCTCCCACTCACACGTACTGACCAGCTACTGGCCAACCTGGGGACACCTGCAGAATCACATCCACAAGCCTTAGCCGATATTGTGGAGGTGGGTATCTCTCAACCAATGAGACTGGAGTTGCCTGGTAAGCCAGTACTGCACCTATAACAATTATATTCCATATAGTTGCATGTGTCACTGTACAATATGTAATGCAACATCATATGTAAGGCATGTACACACACAGTATGCTACTCTGTGCATGCACATATGTGCATACACCATAGTATAGTCTAATGTACTAGTGTGTGTTATGCACATTGCACCCTGTAGCCATTATACAGGCATGGATTATGCTCATACTGCTGTGTTACCCCTATGTAGGTACCTCTGGCATTCCGCTGCGACAGCAGCCCATTGCAGGTGAGAGTGTTATTATTTATCAGGAATCATAATGCACAAATCTATCTGACATGTGGTCATTTACAACATGTACCCATAATGTATGGTCCTGTCACAATATACAGGTCGGGCCTGCAATGCATCACAATGACTACCCATGTGCAACACTTGCAAACTATGTGAATCATCTCACTGACATAAATCCTTACAAACTGTCATTGCCAGATCTGTGGACAGCTGTGCATACAATGGTGGAGGTGCTGTTCACTTTAGGGACATACTACAGATCAGAACTACACATGTGGTGAATACAAACAGTACTACACAGTGGGCTGGAGTATGGCCAGCACACATAATTCACTGGTGTGGATCATAGCCCTGCTATGAATGTCACACAATGTGATGTGCTATCTTGACATGTCCATGACATCTAGTGGCCTGGCTGCAGCACTACCTACCTAACCTGAAAACATATCCCACATACCACCCTTTATCTGCATAACCCTGTCGTCAGTGTAGCATATATGTCATATGAGACAACACAGACATGTGAAATAGATGCCCGTCACAATAATTTGGACAACACATGTACACACATGGCCATGTAGGATGGCCAGAGACATGGAGCAACGCACAAAGTAGACGTGATGTGCTTGTGTGTACAGCCTGTCGTACAATGGCTACACATGGTCCAAATATGGGCTTTGTACAATGGTCATAATGTAGATGAGGAACACTGGACATCCTACAGGCCTGTGCACATCTTGTGTAGGTGCAACATCAATCCACCACATAAGATGTGTTGAACATCTTGAGGGTGTCACGACATGACACCAGTCACCTCTACAGTATCCACATCAGCCCACATACACAGTACATTCCCCTTGCTGGTGTTGGATATCAATGTCATACTTGCTCCTTGTGTGTGTGTGTGTGTGTGTGTGTGTGTGTGTGTGTGTGTGTGTGTGTGTGCGTGTGTGTGCGTGTGTGGTACACAGATGTTATGTGGGACATGGTGTACCGACTTGTTCACCATGTCTAGCCATAGTTGCCAGGCAACAGCAATATGGTTGCAGATGTGCAGGGGTGTCATCTGTATACCCATCAGTGACCTGTGTCACAACTTCAACATCATGGTTTAGTGTGTATACACCTCAGTGACGTGGGTCACATTCCACAGTATATATGTATTGTCTCTGAACATAGTCATGGCTATGGACTCTGTCTGTAACTCACACTGTATAGCACTAGAGATGCCTCATGATTCCCTGCAATGGCCATGCAAATCAGCTAAATGTGCAGTATATCTGTAGGTCGGACAGACAACACTGCACTGGGACACCATTGCCCGACTGTATATTTGACAGGACACCATTCTGTTAAACATGCATGCATGTCATTGCACACGTCAGCAGATCACATGTCTTACTACATGTGATTGTCAAGGTCATATGCCACACATCAGGCAGGTGTACTGTTAACCTGTGCTGGTCTACATGGTGTAACACAGGGATGTATGCTAACTACTACTATGATTGTGTAATTTGCATGCCGTCTGCTATGACACATGTATGCTGTTGTGTGCAACCCAGGGATGTATGATAACTACCACTATTATTGTCTGTACTGCATGCAGTCTGCCGTATCACACGCATGTTGCATGCCTTCTGTCATATCACATGCGTGTGTGTCTGTGTGCGTGTCTGTTGTATAGATTGTAATCCACAGTTCTTGTCTGCCCTAACAGGTGATGTAGGTGCATTGCCCTCCTGCGGTACATCTGATGTTAGTGTCCCCACAGCCTCTAGCAGTGATGATGAACATATGATTGAGTCACAGGCAGAGTTGTCAGGGGCTGAAACTGTGCCATTGGTTGCCATTCCATCTATATCCCCCTCATCCCCGCAAACAGATCCCATGCCTGCACATAGCCCATCATCAGTGGCCATAGAGGAAGGACAGTTGGCACATGGTAGCTTGGAAAAGGAAAGTGTGGGGGCTATGGAAGGTGTGCCTGCACACCATGGTGTCAGCCAAATGACTGGTGGTGCCCCACACAGGCACGTGGCTAGTGCTGCTTGTAGGAGGACCTCTGGCCAACATGCTCCTGCAAGACAGAGCACAGCAGCTGGTGTCACCAGACACATGTTTCAGGCTGTAATGGAGGCACAGGCACATGCTGAACAGTGCAACAGAGAAGATCAAAGACTACAGAGGGCTGCTGTCCATTTATTAAACAACAACATTCAGGCAATGGTAAATGCTCAACAGCAGATTGCTGAAGCTTTGGATAGATGGTTGGGTGACATGGTCGGAGTCCTTGACCGTGGCATGACAATCCACGAGCATGAGCTGTCTGTGTTGAAACATCTGGTAAGAGTGAGGCGTTGGGCACGTGGACATAGGCCTGCTATATCACCTGTGTCAGGTCTACATGTACGAGCTACCTCACATGTCCACTCCTATAGTGGCAGTAGCAGCAGCAGTGCATCTGGTGCTGTGCTGTCCACACCACAACACAGCAGGCCACATGCACGTGGCCTGGGACGGTCTCAACAGGGACACAGTTCCAGTGGACTCATGACATCAGACAGTACCCAATCTGCACCTCTGCCATGCAACCCCAGCAAGGCACAGGTCACATGTCCATGGCCAGACACCGTGAACTGTAAAACCTCACCTGTACAGTCTGCAGCTGTCAATATTACCCCTGTGTATGCCAGACACATGGCAAAACTGTGTGCATACATGCACGCACACACTGGAAACATATGTAGGGTACCGCAACACACACATGCATAACATCCACACATGCCCAGTTAGATCAAAGGCCCAAACCCACACACATGATGTAATTCAATGGTGCAGCCTAGGCCTCTGGCAAACATTAACACCCTGTGCATATGATGATGCCTGTGCCGCAGCCCTGACATCCACACCATCGGTGCAGAGACATGCTCATATGGATTGATGCACAGGGTGAACAGATGAGGAAGATAAGTGTAGTTTACAATTGTTGAGGACTGTTGACAGGCAGCAGATATACCATGTACTACAGGTGTACAATACTGTTAAAAGTATGTGTCTTGTGTAACAACAGTAACTGCATTTTGGTCATGATGTTCTGCTGTCCTCCTTCAGGTCTAATTCCACATGCTGGTGGATGTCAGTGTTTGCAGTTAGTGTCCCATATGTCAATGTGGACAGGTATGTATGAATATACCAGCATGCACTGTGTAGCTGCCACATACCAGTGAGAATGTCACACATTGCAAACACGTCTACCGATCCAACAGCATGATAGCTGTGGATTAAGCTACTGTGGCCACAGACGTGACATCCATAAAGGGTGACATCACAGGTACAGTTACATGGAGTGGTGAGGTAAGAGAGTGGTCTAGCTGATTACAAGGGTAGGGGCCAGTGGGAAGTGTGATGCCTCATTGGGAATCAGTAATACACATTCCCATGACAGAATGCCAACACACAACTGCACCCACACACTCCGGTATTGACACATATGTATTCAGTGACACAGTAATACACCCACACAGTCACGGATTCACTGACACAGTAACACACACTCACACACAGTTGCTACTGGTGAGCTGAGGACCCTGCCTATGTGCAAATCATCATTACAGTACTGTGCACCTACATGACATGCCACAGAGGATACACATGTACAGGTAGTCAGTACGGCCTAAGATCGGGGACATCAACATGGGTAGTAGAATGTCAACTGGATGAGGGGAGGGATCTTATCAGTTCAGTATGGTAACATACATCCTCACCCCAGGGACCAGTCAGCCCTACATACACACACTGTGGCATTCAGTATTTAATACACCTATGTCACGCACATACCGATACCTCACATGTGTGTGATATACGCCTCTGCCTATGTCCTGCTTTCTACATTTCAGTCTGTACAGATGTGTACACTAGTGTACAGGAGAGTGAGTAACAATTGACATGTATTCCCCACAATACGTGACATATATGGACACACACGCAACCACTCATGCCATTACTGTGAATCTCAGACTTGCATAGCTCATGTTATGTATGACAGATGTACAGCAGTATTGCATGCATTACAAACTGTACTGATGCTTCCTGTGGCAACAGTGCTGATATATGCACATGGGACATCTTAACTATTAACAGGTGTCAAGTGATTTACCTTCGCTGTCACCCTGACCACTGTCTAAGTTGTGTGTTATGTTTTTCAATTAACAAAACCATTGCTTACTGGTTACACAGGTTATTGTACTACTGCTTGTGACACAACCTGTGAACTGTCCACAGCAAACATCCATCTGCAAAGATGCCACACCACTTAGTTATTTCCACACATCTGTCCATACCTTAGGTACATCTTTCTGTACATTCAACATATCACCATATACAGTTGGCAATGTTGAAGCTGCATTGCAATTGCATGATGTACTAGGATACACATCACCTGCATACATCAGCAACTGCATACGCATGTTATCTGAACACACAACACTACGTGTACAGGTGTGTAGGTCCTACAATCCTGACATTTGGGCATGTTTGTAGGCATTGCAATTGGTGGACATGTGTAATGACATACATGACACATGGACTGTTGTATGATATGATGGGTGTAATGGGTGACCAGAACAGAGGGAATGTTACCTCTGTCATCATTGATATCACAACTTATGTACTGTTAGCATTCAGCAGCCATGGACCTACATTCCATGTGCATGTGTGTAATGGCTGTAGCCACCTGTTTGCACAAAGGACATCAACAGCTATGCTATTTACATGTATGTTGTGTATGTGTGTATGACATGTACATACCCAGGACAGGTACATGTATGTCTTATCCATACAAGATGGTGTGTACTGGTGTGCAGCAACAGTCATCTGCTAATGGTGGAATGTACCAAGGGCTCCTGGTATGTGTACAGCTGACCTGGCCACAGACAGTGGTATCATTGCATTGCACAACACATGATGCAACTGTGTCAGTGCATGTGCCCTCTTTACAGTTGATGTAGAGCTTAGTACAGTACACAGGTCAAGGGTCACATGGTGGTGTACTCTTCTATGTCATACAACATGTATGGATGTGTGTTGGTGGTCCAAGGGCATGGTGGTGTCTGAGGTTTACATCCTAGAATGCAGCATGTGACACTGTGTCCTGCACATGACTCATCTGTAATGCCTTTCATGGGGGGAGTGATCAGTACATGTGAGTTGCCTTGATGTATGTGGGTACACCACCTGGAGTGGTCCTTACCTGTGTTATGGCTCACATGTCTGGATCTGAGGTATATGGAGGTAGTGATAGGTTCTGAGGTATATGATGGTAGTGCTATTGTGCACTGCAGAGCCATCAGCCAGGTGTTCCTCACTGCACAGATGTCAATACTCCCCATTGTTGGATCTAGAGTGACCAGCTGTGAATATGGACACTACACATCTAGCACTGGATAGCATAAGGAAACAATGCAGTTGTCCTGTAGGTGCTTGTGAGTTAACCTGTGTTTAGGGCATTTGCCTTGGAATGGCACTATGTGGGCAGATGCAACTTGGGTAATATTCCCACTCCCTTGAATCATGGATGCATGTGATATGTGACAAAGGCCTGCCTACTGGCAGCCATGTCATCCCAGAATGACAGCAGATGTTGCGTAAAAGACTGGTGTCAAATATATGTAGAGCACCGTTCCTGCTAACAATGACATCTACTAACACCAAAGCCCATTACAATGTGTTCTTTACATCTACCTGTAATAACATGGCCACTGTGGCCTTCCGTGTTTAGCATCAGAGTGCATCCCAGTCAGCCCTGTGCTACTAGGAGTATGAGCATGCCCAGTATATCCTTGTGTAGATGGACACATAGTAGTGCATTCCAACCAGCCGTGTGCTACTAAGTGTGTGAGCATGCCCCCTGTGCTACTAAGTGCATGAGCATGCCCAGCATATCCTTGTGTAAATGGACACATAGTGCATCCCGAACAGGCCCTGTGCTAAGTGTGTGAGCATGCCCAGTGACACCTTGTGTTGGTTATGTGCCTCTGTGTATGGGCATGGCCATTGTAACCCTGTATAGTGGTAGTAGTCGTCCATTCCACAGATGGGCATACTCCAGGTCAGGTTGGATTCCTACTTTAAACACACAGGTTCACAGGTATGTAAATCTTAACTGCCAGCATCCCTGTTGATGTCCGCATTCCCAGAAGGTCATAATGACAGCTTTGAAATGTGTGGCGCGATTCATAAGTATGTAGTATTGTAATAGTAATCTGTAAATAAGCAGGTGTTCTGTTCCCGCCACTGGCATGCGTGTGTATGTCTGTCCCCATTTGCCAGAGGACTGTAAATTGCTTTTCGACTGCCCACACTCCATACATTTCTTATACCTACCATTAGCAAGACAGATGATGTCACCCATCTACAAATACACCTCTGGGAGTGCTGTATCCCAGTAATCTCGTTAGCGTGTTCTGTAACTGCATAATGCTGTAGTGTAATAAAGTAGTTAGGTTGGTGTTCTAGTTCTACACTTGCCCCGTGTGTGTGTGTGTATGTGTGTGTGTGTGTGTGTGTGTGTGTGTGTGTGTGTGTGTGTGTGTGTGTGTGTGTGTGTCCATTTGCCTGAGAGCTGAGTAATACTATTAGACTGCTCACACTCCATACATTTCTTATACCCACTGTTAGCAAGGCTGATGATGTCACCCATCTACAAATACACCTCTGGGAGTGCAGTGTCCCAGTAATCTCAGTAGCGCGTTCTGTAACTGCGTAATGCTGTAGTGTAATAAAGTAGTTAGGTCGGTGTTTTAGTCCCACATGCCATGTGTGTGTGTGTGTGTGTGTGTGTGTGTGTGTGTGTGTGTGTGTGTGTGTCCCCATTTGCCTGAGGACTGAATAATGCTTTTATACTGCTCACACTCCATACATTTCTTATACCCACCATTAGCAAGGCCGATGATGTCACCCATCTACAAATACACCTCTGGGAGTGCTGTGTCCTATTAATCTTGATAGTGAGTTCTGTAACTGTGTAATGCAGTAGTAGTAATAAAGTAGTTAGGTCAGTGTTCTAGTCCCACACGTGCCGTGTGTGTGTGTGTGTGTGTGTGTGTGTGTGTGTGTGTGTGTGTGTGTGTGTGTGTGTGTGACCATTTGCCTGAGGACCGAGTAATGCTTTTATACTGCTCACACTCCATACATTTTTTATACCCACCGTTAGCAAGGCTGATGATGTCACCCATCTACAAATACACCTCTAGGAGTGCTGTGCTCCTGTAATCTCGATAGTGCATTCTGTAACTGCGTAATGCTGTAGTGTAGTAAAGTAGGTAGATTGGTGTTCTAATCCCAAACATGACAAGTGTGTGTGTCTGCCTGCGTGAGACAAGTACAGGGCTTTGTAGTATTCACCGTAGAGTGTGGCCTAAATCCATGTTGCTGCAGTGTGATACAGTAGGGATTTGTATACAGGACATAGCAAGTGTGTGTTTGTCTGTCAGAGCCTGAGTAGACGTGGCCATGATTGTCTTACCATTGTACATGTTTGGGAGCAGGTTTTGTAGTTTTCCTATATGGTATCTGTCTTATGACACATTGGCCACCTCCCGAGGAGTACAGCTGTCAGTCAGCCACAGCACTGTGTTGGCAAGCCATACCCATACATCTGGCAAAAGGCCTGGTGAACTAAGTATGTAGCCCTACTAGCACCCGGTATATGTCCCGCACCAAATTTGCAATTCACATACAACCTTGCCTAGGATATCCCACTATGTTGCTAGTAACATGCACACTGAGGACAGATAGTAGGCATGGTGTGAATGCAGTGGCCTGCAGAGGACATGGCACCCTGTACAGCAGTACAATAGGCACATATATGCAGACAATGTGCCTTCACTATGTTCCACACTGAATGCCTGTAACATGTGTGGTGCCATCAAATGTGATCCACTAAGGCCAGACAGTGCTGTACACATGTGCCTTGTATGGACCCATGCCACTGACACCATGGAATACCTGCATCATACTATCCATGCTAGTGCAGGGCTGACCTGCTCACTTTAAGCAGGTTTTGCCACACCAGGCCAGTATTGGCATATCAGGGTATAAAAGGCTGTGTACTCTACATATGTCTGCCAAGCAAGGTACACCTGTACATGTCACTGTACAGTATTGTGGGATAGTCACATCCCAGGCAATGTCTGTGTGAAGGACTATCAAACACAGACATGGCATGCATTGCAAAGCTATGGCCCTACACTTTGGTAACCAGGATGTCAGGCCAGATAATGCAGTACCCATCTGTGTGGGACATTGCAGACACTACACCCCTGCACTGCACAGCATTGTCAGGTGATGCGATGGCAAGGATCACTCCTCACCCAGCCTTGTACAGCCATCTTGCACAGCCAACCACTACACACCCATGGAGCAATGCATACCTGGATATCAGTATGGGCACCCTGTGTCTGCATGTGGGTTGTGATGCTCCCAACCACAGTCACTCCCAGTATAAACCTCATTGGCATACCAACAGTTGTCAAGCACTTTCACATGCCCTAGCCCATAGAACCTCCAGATATCCCCTGTGGTGCATGTGGTCCTGTGCATTACTGCAGTGTGGCAAACTAAGTAGTTATATTGTGTATTTGTGGTCCTGGAAAAGGTGTCAATGTGTGTCCATTAGAGAGTGTGGTTGTGGTGACAATGGCATCCATTCACATGGAGTGACATGTGCCACACCTAATGTATGTCTACTATATCTGTTGCAAATGGCACTCACTCACCTACACACATGTTCTTACAGCACAGCAACATGTCACCTTTGTGGCACATGTAGTAACGTCATGCACATGTAATAGTAATCAGTAGTCAGGGGTTTGCCCCTGTACTATTCGGCATGTGGCAGATGATGCTCATGGTTAAGTCTCCAAACCCTTCCCTGGTGTACATTGCCTGTCCCGCACACACTATCTGGTGGATGTGAAGGTGTACACCTGCACAGCAGCAGCATATGTAATGTAAGAGATGGAAATGGTCAGGTGATGGTCTCTGCGCCTATTGCAGTCCTCCTGTAGCTGATTGCATGTGGTACAGCTGTGATGGTGTTCCCATAGCCATCCTCATGATAAACACGGTACACTATCTAGGGAAACATGTTATTATCTGGCCATAACAGTTGCTGTGAGTGGTACCTGGATGAGATGTTCTGACATGGCATCACAGATGATATCTGTATGTACCTCAATAATTTTCCACAATGGGAAATAGCCTAAAGACAGGAGGGTGATGTGCCACCCATAACTACAGTATGTAAGTGTAGCTATGCTGCATTGAGACTACTGCCTGTTTAACATGTGTGTGGTAATGGCTATTCTGCATGTTATAATACAGACATGACAGTACTCTGTTCATGAGAGACCCCCATCTGTAGGGCCATCTATGAATTGGTCAGTGTGTGCAACCATTTGTTTCCTGTGTTACACACTGAGCACACTTCTGTGCACAGCAGAAGCATGGTGTGAGGATTGCAGGCAGTACATAATGGTAGGGATGTGTTAATGCCATCACATCCCTGACTGGACATGTGTCACATGAGACAGTGGTATGAATGACACTGGGAGGGACTCCCAGTGACAAGCCAATGATGGCAACTGTTCATAGCTGCAGTCACACGTCTACTACACATTGTACAGTTGGCATGCGGTATGTATGCATGTTTTGTGCTCCCTCTGCAAATGTATACCATCTGTTGTGTTAGGTTGCTGGTGATATCTATGCATACTGTCGTAGGTAATCCTGTATGCTGTTGTCTATCACTAAGCCATATGTGGGTTTAAAATGCAACACCATAGGCTGAATGGATTGGGAAGTCCCGGAAGAACCTCCTGTCCCACTTCAGCTGATCTTGGCACCGGGCACTAGCACATCTGGGGCCCTGCCATAGACATCAGCTTCTTTTGGCTCAGCACCACCTTCTGGTGGTACCACCACTGAGGATGGAGCATGTCGCCCTTGGGCGCGGGACTAGACAGGTACATATCTGCTGTCGTGTGGTCCGGGATGTGTTACGTTGGTGGCTCCCTAAGGGGTTATGAAGCCAGATATGACAGTTCAAGGATGGAGTGTCACATTTACAGGGTGATGCTGCCCCTCCTGGGCAGCCCTCAGCACTGCCTCCTTTGCAGCTGTGTATGTGCAGTGGCAGTTGCCGATGGCTGGGGACCTCCGTCCCACTGTTCCCATGGGCTTTTGAATGCCGAAGACCCATCCCCATCCAGGGTGTACCCCCCACATGTGTCATATACCAACCCTGTATGCTGTCTTTTCTGTGCTCCTACCTATCCTCCACGGCCATACCTACACTCCTTCTCCAACATCTGACCCTCACCTATGGACACATAAGGCCATTCAGCTCCTAGGACACCATCTGGCATATACATAGCTGTCCATTACACACACATGCCCACTGGACACATGAAACCCTTGTAATATGCATCATAACATACTACTCTTATTCTCACCCCTGTCCCTCAGGCGCATGTCCCTGGTATGCACATCACTCCTACATGGTCCAGATACACGTGAAGAGGACAACCTCATTGTACACAAAACACTACCGGTCCCTTTATGGTTACCCCATTTACCTTTATCATGATGATGATGTTGCACACAGCACCTTGCAACAGTACTGTTCACACATAATGATTGGACAGGTACTGTTGTGTTAATGTACAATACATGCACAGAGTGATGTATACAGCCAATGTACAACTATTTACATGTATGACTGACACATGTCTGTCTGAGTAAGTCTTGTGATTACATAGAGCAACACCACTACATAATACAGGCATTGCTGGTGTTTCCCATTTCATTTGTTTGTAATGCTTTGTTGCCACATGGTATGTTCCTGATACATCTCTCTATATGTATGTACCTATATGCTGGACATAAACACAAACATGTACATCTACATGATGGGATACATTCATATACTCTTGAATGACTGCACTGTATGATATGTTTGCGGTACTGTCCGTTGTCTGTATATCTGCCATGGCGTATTGGTAATGCACATTAGCTGTGTGTGTGCAAGGTCCTGGTTCTGACCCTTGCAAAGGACGTTTAGTTGGTTGCAGGGCACAACAAGCCCATTGGATACGGAGGAAGTAAGGCACATTAAAGCAGTTGGGAGTGGGTGTGCATGGGTTAGCATGGTGTTAGGCACTGCTGACCTCTTGTTACAGACTCATATGCTCGGTTAGCTACTACATTGCTTAACCAGTGCAATACTCGCATACTGGCAGCCAAACACGCTTACACCCGCTTGCTCCTGCACTTGCTAATGCACCAACATTGGTGCTTGAATCTTTCACTCACACCCCTGGGTGTGAGCGAGGACCACAATATTACCTTGTGATGCCTATTACATTGGACTACATGACTGCAGTATCGGGACTGGTTGACCATTAGGCAATGGCATCACGTTCGACTGTACGGAATCAGCGGCCTGTCCGGTGACACAATCATATTTGTGTGTACCTCATACAAAGTGCTCCCACCTTATGATGCCTATTACATTGGAATACATAAATACAGTATAGGGAATGGCTGCCCATTAGGCGACGGCATGGCGTTCAAGTGTACGGAATCAGTGGCCTGTCCGGTGAATCATTCATATTTGTGTGTTCCTCTTACAATCTGCTCTCACCTTGTGATGCCTATCACATCAGACTACATGACTACAGTCATAGCCAGACTTAGGCATAGGCCAACTAAGCAGCCACGTAGGGCACCACTTTAGTGAGGGCATTTTACCAGTATTTATTTGGTGTAGGTAGACCAGGATGGGGGCACTGGGTGGTGTGGTGGGGGGTGCCATTGTGCCCTCTGCCTAGGGCACAAATTCACCTAAGGCCACTCCTGACTATGGTATCAGGAATGGCTGCCCATTAGGTGACGGCATGATTAGACTGTACGGAATCAGTGGCCTGTACAGTGAATTAATCATATTTGTGTGTTCTGTATACACTCTGCTCCCATCTGGCTGATACATGGGAACCAAGACTCTGCAATACAGACATGTAGTTTGGTTGTGGGAGCCACATCTGTCAGACGAGTCATGCTACCTCATACCTATTATAGGTTTGCCACCTTTTCAATTGGCCAAGGTGGGACTTTAGGGTTATCACATGTCCCACTTTGTGAGGGACACTGCGAAAATAATCAAGACATAGCAAATGTCCCAATTACAGGACATTATTATATTCTACATTTCATTCATAATTGCATAAAACAGTTATTTTATATATGACACTTCTATATGTTATGTGAAGTAGCATACGCAATTCAAATGCAACTAGATTAAGCTTTTATTTGTGCAAATAAGTATAATCCTGTACTATGCATGGCTGTAGGTATGTTTTGTCCTGGAATGTCTGACATTTCTGCATAACATGTCCCACTTTGGCCATTTGGAAAGGTGGCAACCCTATAGGAACTGTATATAGAGACATCAGACATTGCAGAGCAACACACCCACAGCCAGTAGAAAGGGGAGTACTTCACTGTTTTGCCTAAATAAATGGTTAGTCTTGTAGCATTATAGTTGCTGATACTGTTACCTATAACATTTAGGTGTTTCAGGTGAACATAATTGTTTTATGCAACTACTACAGACAATATAGGTGATCATTGCCCTAAATCACAGGACATTTGCTATAATTACAGTTATTTTGCAAGACACAACTGCCCAAAGGGGAGTGTCCCCCGCAAAGGTGGACAGATGGTAATAACAACCCTATTATTCTATCAACTTTCTAAGATAGTCAGCGGAACAGGCTCTTTCTCTCACTATCAGACCTCTCATACGAATGGGGAAGAATGAACACTGAATCAGGGACACTGCATAACGACCTCAGGGACACATTTAGAAGGTTGGTGCTATTAACCTGACACATTGACGGACACAGAGCACATATGTATTCATACACATTGTCTGAGGTACATGTGTTTATGACTCTTACATGTTGTCATTATTCAATATGTGTATTCCGCCATCTTTCCTCCTAATATCAATAGTTCCAGGAGGGTTTAGTTGCGACTATGTTAGATTCTGATTAGTAATCACGGACGTCCCTGGTAATTGGGGACGGTTCAATGATATGGTCCCTATGTGTTCCCCCAGTGGTTTACGGACTGTCCAGTTGATGTGCTCTTAAGGTTTGGGAGGTATGGGCGTCTACTATACCCACATCGGAATATTACTTACACCCACGGGACGGTCCTAATATGTGTGTGCCAGCCAACACCTGCACGCCTAGCCCCATAATTGCATACCTATAGTTCCCCCATCTACCACTACTCTACAGCACTCATCCTTACTGTGGGCGTAGGTGGACACAGATGGGATATGAACACACCCATACACACTGCCCACTCTCCCCATGTCGGGACACATGTCACACATTGTGTCAACCCATGTGTTATCAGCCTTGCACAACCTACTGTTCCGTGTACAGCTATATCGTGGTCATAATAGTGTTACTCCCATTGATTGGAATGTCCAAATTTTTGGTGTCCCACAAGGGACATCGCTGTCCATGTTTAAAGTGTAGACCTTGTATATCTCTCCCACTGGTAGTTTCCAGCCGGTGGTCTGGAAAGCAGTGTTGTATTTACCTTTATTGCGTATCTGTATGTCTCACATGCCTAGATGGGGGGGTGGGAGGTAGACGTTTGTTGATTGGATCTCCCACCAACATATGCCCGGTCTAAATATATGTTACCTGTAACTGCTGTAACATAACCTAGGTATATACAT
>NC_056736.1:809606521-809616521 GCF_019279795.1 Protopterus annectens
ACAAACGGTCAGTACAAGGTTAGAACTTTACTTATTTGCCTAAATGAAAGCTTATTCTTGTAGTGGTTTAGTTGCTTAATCTGTTTCTTGTAACTTTAAGTATTTTACATACAGAAATAACTGTTTTATGCAACTGGCAACTATTACATGAAATATGGGACATAAGTATTTTCTACAATCACAGGACATTTGCCATTGTATTATATTTGGTCTGGACACAACTGCCCAAAAAGGGACTGTCCCTCGCAAGGTGGTGCAGGTGGCAACCCTACTTATGTCTGTTTTAAAGTGCCTTAAGCACCCTATATCCAACTGCCATTATGCGAATGTGTAAGGTATATAGTCCCGATAATGCACGTGGGGAGACATGCATCACAGTCAGGTGTTTAATCCCGGGTTGTAGGTTCTGCAGGACTGGCTGGAGGCTGAGCAGTCTTGTGGACAACTACTGCTCATACAACTTATGCCCAGATGTATACAGGACTGGACATCGTGCCGTGACACCAAGTCTAATGTTTAGAACAGATACTTATCCCATGAGGGATATCCAAAAATTGTGGGGAACGATGACCTTCTTTGTTTTATTGTATAAGGTAGGGTTATGCATGCAAGGGATACATAGTTTGCTATCCTAAGACTGCCTAGGGTGAGACTGCCTACTAGATATGAGTAGGGGTCACTACGTGCAGATATGGCTGCACCTATCTAGCAGCCTGCATATGGGTGGTTTTGGATGACATTCAGGAAGGGGGGGTGGTGTGCTGTGAAGGGGATGATGGGTATTCAAATATGTATCCAGGTGTGTTGGGGTTGGATGGCTCAGATCAGGCTAGACCATTATGTGGGTTTGTGCCGGTAACATTTCTGTACATGTGTATTGCACTTTTTAATGTTCACATGTTTGTGGGATTGTATTGCGGATGTGTATATTTTTTCTTTGGTTATCTTCCTGATTCACCCACTGCTCCCTCGTAGACCTCCAGTTCACTTATTGTGTATCCAACCCAGTCTCCCCTTGGTGAATTATTATATTACCCATAGCCCCCCACACCCATATTCCACAGACACCATTCATCCCTTCTCTAGTTGATGGCCCATGGCACAGTCAACAGAACACATTGCGTACACTACATATCTCTGGGACCAATATGGTTGTGAGGACTACCCTAGCATTTCTGATCATCCACATGCTGTACTTCACACACATAGTTACATGCAAATACTTATCTTTCATGACATGGTAGGTAGACCCAGGTAATACCTGTTCATCTATGGGCCGTCCTGACAAGGACGACTTGGACCATGAATGGGCAGATATTGGGCGAATGCTCTGACCATTGGTAGGGTTGCCACCTTTTCATATGACCTGGATGGGACATTTTCGGGACACACATCAGAGTTTAAAGGCCAACACATACTCACAGTCATTGCAAAGGATAGTACTTTAGTTGTATTCCTACATGTAAGCTTTTATTGTTGTAGTGGTGTAGTTGCTTATTACGTTTCATTTACTTGCTTATTCTGTTTCTTGTAACATTTAGGTATTTTATATATGGACATAAGTATTGAATGGGACTATTACATGAAATCTGGGACATAATTATGTCCTACTATCGCAGGACATTTCACATTTATAATTGTTTTGGTATGGACACACCTGCCTAGAGGGGGACTGTCCCTCACAATGTAGGACAGGTGGTAACCCTAACCATTGGGCTAGGCTTAGCAATTGGTGGCGCGCTAACACAATGCGTCTTGCTTCCACTTGGTATAACTAGCGACACTACAATGGAATATGAGCACGGGGTTTTAAATATCATTTGTTCGAGGGACGAGGACTCAATATTCAGCTAAGTGCCTTTGTGTTTACTTCTTATTGTGGTGCTCGCAAAAATGTCTTGTATGCTTTGCAAACATTTCACTATCCACGGACACCGACAGGAGTGATTACTATTAGAGGCAGGCTGTACTAGTCAGCATTTTAGGTTGCGCCTATGCAGCCGACATGTTCACGCCTCCGTGCAATGCTTGGACACGCCCCTAGCACTCGTACACATTTCCTATGCATGTGGCTATTACGGCAGCGAATCTTCATTAATATGCATGTGGTGCTGCTGTGCCATCTCTACGCCACACAGTCGGTGCAACACTAACGCAGTCCTTGCGCCGAGCTTCATGAATCCCGGGGTTTATCTTTTTCTACATCTGTTGATTTATGATATTTAATGGATGCATTTCATAATACGTGCAATTTTATTTTGATAGTCTTTTAGAATTTGACTTGTTATTTTTAACAGCATGTATTTAGTTAATATTGAATGGTGAGAAAGCAGTTTTGAAGAGACATCTTTTTAGCGGTTTCATTTAGGTAGTTCTAATGAACTTTCATGTGTTTTTACAATGCTTTTTTTTTCTATGAATGCTGTTACCTCATTATGATGTTTTATTTTTTAAATGTTTGGATGACATGTGACTGTTTTATGCTATTATGATTGGTTGAGCCATGTCTTTAAATGTCTGGGTTTGTTAGCTGTTAGTTAATGGTCTGAAGAAGCAGACTACTTTCAGTGAAAGCACCAACCTATTTTAATCAACAAAAGCATTTTCACATTTGGATCGAGTATCACCTGTACAGACATGTTTGGAATTTTTTTTTATTTTGCTAGGTTTCAAAATACACCTACAAGTGCTTTTAGGCTAGTAGGAGCCTTTCATCCACAGCAGGTAAGTTAATAAGGCTAATTGGAGTGCTTCCATATCCACTCATGTCTAGAAAGAGAGAAGAATGTTCCATCTAAGTAAAAGAAAACCTAGAAAACAGCAGTGTGAGAAAAAATCTTGTTGCGCATTTCAGATGCCTAGACCTATGATGCAGATAACTAAGGAAAGCATGTATGGTGGGGTTCACATGATGATACATTGGAATAAGACTTTGTTATTTATTTAATGGTGAAATAATCAGGGTAAACATACATGTAACAAGAGATTAATTAAATTCAATGGTGGAAAACAAAAAGTCATACTTTAAAAGGCTGTTATAGCAAGAAGTCTACGTGAGATAGATGTTTTAGTGGAAAATAAATATATATTGTAATACAATTATTTACACATTGTACTACTATGTTATAAAGAAGCAGGGAGTGACAAGGGAGTTAGAGACTAGATTAGAAGATATGGATGCCTCTTAAATGGGAATGTTACATGTTTGAAGAAGACAGCCTGACATTTTTAGCACAGATTATTAAAAGAGACTTATGAATAGTTAATATGCAGCATAGGATTATATTGTAGTGTATAGGGAAGAAAACAGAAAAAAAAAAGATAGAAAGATAATATTTTTTTTCTGGAATCAGAGGAAGTATGCATTAACATCTTGTCAACATAAGGCCCTGGCTGGTACCTTTGAGGAGTAGAAGCACTGTGCACAAAATCTTGTTTTACTGTTAAAATGTTTTTTTTTTCACTCACCAGTGGCTGAGTTCCTCTCTGACAGCCCACTGTGGACACCTGTATGTCTCATCCTAGTGTATCGTCAGTGTTCCCTTTATCTGGAGGGTCTGTCTTTCTTGATTTAGGCTCTAAGGACAGGATTTCCCACTAAACAAGTAGACAACATAGGCTCAGTGGCATGTTGTCATCTGTCAAATGAGGAATGTGCTCCACTCACTTCTCTTTGCTGATGCAGCATAGCTTTGTTTCAGCCCCAGCCATAGGGAAGGTACACCTACCTAGCTTCCTCTACACACACCCCCCCCCCAGCCTGGCATCAATGTATCCAAGTCCACTACGGCTCAGGAAGTAACAACCAGCAGTGTCCTTCCCCCAGGAAAGACATGCTATTCCCCCCTGTAACTAAATCAGGTGATCGAGCTACTGCTTGAACTCAGGTTGCCTGGGCCACTGTAAGGACCTTGTCCCACTGCACTACCAGATTAACTTGTTTTAGTCCTAAAATAAATACTGAATGCTATGTTCCTATCTACTGGAAAAATTATACTTACTGGTATTGATATTTAAACCTTACTATAATAGTAATCCCTCCATCTAAATAAAAGACTGCTGACGTGTGCTATAATTCGTAATGATGGGAGTTAAACACGCTGAAGAGTTTTATTCATAGACCTGATATGTGGTGCAGATCAAGAAATGCTAGAACTACATTACTTATTGAATACACTATAACACTGATTTAATACCATGTGAATGCTGCACATATTTTAATATACAAATGTATATATTTATGTAAAAATTACCAGTACATATAGCACATGTTACCCAGGCAAATACATACTGAATTTCGATATGTACTGGTGATCTGTCTTGAACTGGTGTCAGAGCATGCAGGAGTCAAAATTCTACAGTGTTGGACATGTTCACATAATAAATACACATTAGTCAGTCACACATGGCAGAACAATACATGGGTAATACATATGTGCACTGATCATATGGCTGAGTAAAATGTACCATCTATTTGTGAACCACATCTAATATCACTCACTCCACAGTCAATGTGAGGTATAAATGACAATATGAGCCCTGTTGTTCAGCAAACCCCTCCTTATATCATTCATTTTGAGGAAGTACTGATGTGCATCATGCTGGGAGCAATCAAAATGTGAATGAATTTGCATCATTGGCCCATAGTCACATGCAGCAGTCAAGTAATGAGGATATACTGGGCCCCATAGACAGTCAGAGCACTAAGTTATTATTTTTCTTTATCCTTTAAATACTAAGTTAGTCCTACTAGGCTAGTAGCTTCTTTTTAGTGGAAACCAAAGGTGGCATTTATACCACCTGAGAGATTTGGCCAGGGCACTGGGGAACCTCTCATACTCTTTTTGATAGATGGCAATGTATCTTTTACATTCATCTGAAGTATCACCTCGGTTTAATGTCTCATCTGAAGGATGACGTACTCAGGAGTGCAGTGTCTCACTAATGCTGCACTGCAGTGTCAACAATCCAATCACCTATAGCGGTAGTACAACCCACAACCTTCTAGTCTTCCTGCTCATAAGATAAGTGTGTGACACACTGAAGCACTCACACTGCTTCTATGTCAAAACTTACAGTGTTAGCCATGATCACATATAAATGCAGATTTGTCAGTCATGCATGTCAAAATGCTGGCATATAAGTGTTTCTCACACTGCTCATTGGAAACATTTGGGTAGGATTGTTGGACTGCCCGTATAGTGCTCTACTACTGAATTAACATCTACACAGCAGGTATCTAACAAATGTCCTAGTATTGATTTGCCTTCCTGCAATTGCTGTCACTATCCATTTCAGCCTACATAAGCATGTGTGTCCAGGGACAAATAAATTTTGCATACAACATATACTCATGTAGCTACTTATGGTAGCAGTACCTGTCATAAGCTTGCAAGCTTACACTGTTCTCCATTTTTGGATATGCAAGCTGATGCAAGCTGAAATGAAAGTGCAACTAATGCTATCTCATCCTGTGGAACACCCATCAGGCAGTGGTTTCTGGGCCTCAAGTGTATTAAAGCTTCTAAAAAAAAGTGGTCCATATCTATCCTTGACTGATGACATCCACCCAGTGATGCAATCACATTACATGCAACTACTGCCATCTGTTCAGTAACTGTTATGGAAATAAATACATGTGGAAATTTGAGGATGTGTTCAGAGATTGGACACTTAGATGTCAATCATGTAAACCATGTGATTATAGCCTGTCCTTCTATTCATATTATTCCAGGCCATTGTCTAAATAGTGCATAGCGGTTCATTCAAAGCTATTTTTCAAATATAGGATGGCACACAGTGAAATGTGTATCATGTTTTCTGTACAGCATCTGCTACATGATTTCTATAAAGAATAATTCATAAAAAATCAGAATGTCTAAGATTTGAGTATGCATGTGTATCGAGGCCTATTCAAATATCATACTATTCCATCATGATTTGGTTAGTAGTTGTTGACGATTGTTGGTGGATTTTGGCTTGGAGTACTGGGATGTTATGGTCATGCGCAATTAGTATTAGTATTTTTCTTTTCTTCACCCTGCATTTTTGCAACTAATATGCATATGTTTTACAAAGGCAATGTGGTTTGGAGTAACAACAGTGTTTGCTATGATGCTGCTATATACTGTTGCATGATCTGCAGTTACATGACTAACCATTAAAGATATTTCTAAGGCCTCTGGTAATATTCCACCTTAGTAACATTACTTCATGTCTTGTCACCTGTGTTTCAGAGATGACATAAAAGAAAGATAAATTAAAATCAGTAGGAGAAATTGGTACATTTAAATGGCATGTGAACAGATAGTACCCTAATTATGGATCACGGTCTCAATCAAGAAGTAATGCAATGCAGCTGGTCAAAGGTTGTACAGAATGTTAGTCCTATAACTTGTAAAGAATGATTAAATATAGGTCACCATGACAAAATTAATAATAAGAAGAAGACATAGACAGGACATCTACAGGAGGACATCAGAAGGACTCTACTCCAAGGAATGAAACTACCTGCAGATAAATATTTGTTGTTCTTTCTAGTGAATGAGGTCTCTTTTACAGGGATAATTGGGGGTGTGGAAGTAATTGCACCGGGGGGGGTAGTGTTCACATAAATGTTTATAATGATGTATAATCTAACTATAGTACCAAAAAAGCAATATTACTTCTACCCCGACTCAGGTGCATGGTCAACCTTAGTACAGTGTCGAAGAATAAACCTCTGGACTCTGAGTACTGTTCAACAATTTAATTTGATTCAAAGCTACTCACAGTCTCCAACAAAAGTCACCAGCACTCTAAAGCATGTTCAATAATTTCATTTGATTCTAAGATGAATAAATTCTAACTATTTTTACTCAGAAACATAAGCTTCTTCATTGCATAAGCCCTGCAAGCCCAACAACACAGGTACCATTCCATACAACTTATACATCTCAAAAATTACAGCTTTGTAGAGGATCTATGAACAAGAAAAGTTTTGAATTCTACAATTTGCACTAACAGTTTTCTTAAAGGCATATTTGTCTCAGACATATCAGGTATAAACTTTGTAAGATGTCACATCACTCATTGAAATTTCTGTAATGAGTGCATACCTTTTAATCATGGCATTTGCGCAAGTGCTCAGACTTTTTCCATATCAGGACTCTCTCTTTCTCTCTGACACTAGAATACAGCCATGTATTTCAGATCTGTCATTTTTGTTTCATGTTTGTTTTCACATAACTTGAAATTATTCTGCCAGTGCTGAAATGTATGGAATCCATCTCTGCCTTAACTACAGAATTAATGATGGATGTCCATCACCTGATTCTCGACAATACCCATCCACTCTTAGTACCACTGGTATTAAAATTCCTGTCAAGATCTCCTCTTGTGGGATCAGCTGTTTGTCCAAGGCCATATTGTACAGCATTGCACAAACAACAGACATTTTGCTAAAGATTCCAGTGCTGTATTACAGTTCTCCTGTTGAGATATCTAGTTAATGGAAGAATCCAATGAGTAGGCCAACTGCCTACTCCACTGCATTACACATTTCAGTATATTTCTTTCTTGGAATTTGTTAACCAGAGTAGAGCACTGGTCATAACTGAGCAGTTTCAGTCTCAGCCTAGGCTTCTAGGAAAATAAAGTAGATTGTATATTTTTTTGTACAAAGAGATAAAGAGTACATAGGCAAATAGAGTACAGGAAATAAACATTTGTAGAAGTTGAAAATAACATATCAGATATATATAGCTAATACAGTTATTTATGATTGCCAAGAGATATGCATGTTCACCCTCCAGAAAGAGAAGCGTATGCACCTGTGTGGTCAAGTCTCATGCATGATAGATGGATAAATACTGAAAGACCTCCTTTTTGTACAGCTGAAGTCTGAAAGAAGGCTGAAAGGCTGATCCGAATTGTGCTGCAAGGAAATATGCAAGCATGACCAAAGCTCTCTCTATCTCCATCAGTGCGAACACATGATATTCTCTCACCTCAGGCAAGTATGCCTGGAAATGGGAAGTGAAGAAAGCTCTCACTATGTATGAAACCACCTTCATAAGGAGAGCCCTCTAGAAGCTCCATGCCCTTGATACTAGACAGACATCTGCCTACTGCTGCTAAGAATGTGGAAAGGATTGCTACTCCTGTATTGGAATGCACAGCCACAGAATACACTGCTCAAATCAGTCCAACATGGCACAAACCCATGTTACCTTGGGATTGAAGAATGCCTACTAAAAATGTATGGTTAAGTGTTATGGCTAGTGCTTAGAAAGAAGGTGAAATGTAAGAGGCAGAGATATGTAGATGTGGTCAGGTAATGTTATTGGAAGGGTGGCATTGATATTTGGCTGCTATGATAAGGGAGGAGTCCCATAGTTTGGGATCCAGAACTGAGAAACTGTGGTTTGTGTAGTGAAGCTTTATGTAGGAAGTTTGCAGGTATTGTGGTTTCTGTGGTTGCGTGTCAAGGAGGTCTTGTTAGTAGGTTAGAAGATGAGAAATTACTTTGATGTTAAAAAGTTTGAAAAACAGAGAGCCTAGTAGGCGATGGCATCTCTGTTGGACTGGGAGCCATTTTACTTTTTTCAAGGGTTTTGCAATGGTGTTTCTCTTTTGGGGAAAGGTAATTCACTTCCAAATTTTATTGTCTATTGTTTGAATTCATTTTGTGTTCCTCTTTCATACTGAAGCTATCAATGGAAGGCCGTATTCCAAATGGCTATAAGAATGCCTTTGTGTATTGCTATTCCTGTGGCTTTGTAAAGGAATGAGGAGATTTTATTGGCCCATAATAAAACTGTGTTATTCTTTTTTGTAGTATTGTCTGGATGGAGAGACATATTTGGAATAGGCTCTACGCAATGCCTAGGTATTTAAGAGATGAAGTATTTTCTAAGAGAGAGTTTTGATGAAAAGAAATATGTAGAGACAAAGTATTTTTGCGATCTTCTTAATGGTGCCAAATAACATTGTCTGTTTTGTTGGAGTTAAGTAGATTTTTGTTATTGATCCACTAGATGAAGGAGAGGAAGTCAGCTTAGAATTCTCATTATAAAAGTGCAAATAACTGATCCAACTGCAAAGAGAACCATGTCATCAGCATCAAGAAGTAGTGGCAGATAAGGGAGATCAAAGGGGGGGTACTGATATAGACAGAGATTAGCAGGGCACCAGAACTTTGACTTGAGGGGCATTTTGATTGAGAATGGAAGATGAAAGAGGAATGAGTGGATCTTATATACGTAGTGTGGGCACATGCTGTGTAATAGGCCAGTTCCTGCAGATCATGGAGGTTGCAGTTAGGGGTCATCAACCAAGGTTCTAAGTCATTTCACACACATCATGTGAGAATAATATGACAATGCCCTGAGAATTTCAGATCACATGGCATTTAAGCAAGTGGGACCGTACTGCAGTCCCTCTTTTAGAGGTTGGGTTTTGATACTGTGTATTGCATCTTTGAAAGCAAGGACCTCAGAGAAATGGAAAATCTTATAAAATACCACCATGGTATTGTTTCTCTCCTTTTAAGTCCTGAAGAATTAGACTAACTCCTCCACATGCTGAAATTAATATTCCTAATGTGTCTTCAGTAAGTTAATAAAACATACTAGTAGCTAAGATCACTAATGACGCATATATTTTATATCCACATAAATAGACATATCACCCAGCCCTTATGACTTCAGTTCAGGGTAAGGCATTTCAACAAGGTCCTCTGCAGTCTCATTGTCCTCATGGAAACTGCCTTAAACTTTTGATTTGTGAGTTGGTGGTGTGACAGCCTCTGACTGTATAACCTACATTAGTGCAGATGGTCATCAGGTCCAACATTTTGGACACTGGCTGTGATTGCATCACTTAATAAATGTTTAGGCGCTATAGAAGCTTCTAATCCAGGTATCACTCCCCACACTTGCAGTACAAATTTGGGTGTAAAAAATGTGAGTGCATCAAAGCACTTTATAAGTTTCTGAACTGGTCTGACATTTTGGATAGC
>NC_056736.1:809621521-809651521 GCF_019279795.1 Protopterus annectens
ATAATCTTAAATCCATGACCTCACAGAGAGCTGACAGAATGACTCTAGTTAAAATGTTATCAGCTAACTCTTGCACACATTCATTCTATCATGGTATTAATGGAAGGGAGCTAATGGCTAGTACCCTCTTTTAATGCATCCTCCATTACACATGGTTCTTGGTGTTTGTCATCCAGTGATTATAAAATATACTTAAAATATGTAGTTGGTAGATGGTTGCAACCGCTTTCCTCAGTTAATCATAGTCCTTTGTAGTAACTAGAATGTGGTAACAGACATTACAGTACGTAGATTTTCTCTGCCTGATTTTGTGGCATAAGGCAGAAAGCATAGTCTTTGTTTACATGTTTTTAGAAACAGCAACAGATGTGTTATAGAAAGGAACTGAGGCATTAATAGTTAGCCACCTAGCCATGCATACTATGATATTTTTAAAAATAGATTTCTGCTTAGTGTCTACTGATTTCATTCTTTACACTACATCATCTGATCATAGCCATTCTTTCTTATCAGATTATTGCTTTTTTATATTTAGATAATGTGTTTATGCCTCATAATTCAGTCAGAGAAAAATAAATGTTTTAGTAGGTATCTTTCTAGATAAGGATTTAATAGACAGTCTCAGACAAACAATTGGGTACATAAAATATCATAATAACCTGCATCATTAACTTATGTATGGGACGTTGTCAAGCTTCTTTATCGAATGTATTTGCAAGACTTAATATAAATAAATGCTCAGTTGTCTCAGACAAATGCTCAAACTGGAAAAGTGAATCATTATTAAAGAAAATAATTTTGAAGATGTGCCAAATAAAAATTAAATAATTTTAGTTCATTATATTTAATAGATAAAAGGGCGGCCATGGTGGTGCAGCGGTTAGCATTGCCGCCTCACAGCAAAAGGTTCTCTGGTTCGATCCTCAGCTGGGGTGCCTTCTGTGTGGAGTCTGCATGTCCTCCCTGTGTTCACATGGGTTTGCACCAGTTTCCTCCCAAAGACATGCTGTAGGTGGATTGGACACTCTAAATTGGCCTTAGGTGTAAGTGCGTGCATGTGTGTGCCTTCTGTGGAAGGTTGGGTGCCAGGCTGGCAACTTGACACTGTGGAACTCCACTGGCAATCATGAGTGGACAGGTGATCTGCTGTGGCAACCCCTAACCAGGAAAAAGGAAAAAGAAGAAGATATTTAGTAGATCAAAACGGTAAGCCCTCTGAAACCAACATAAAATGAAATAAATAAATAAAAATTTCATATGGCAACTACAGGATGGAGACCAAATGATTTAATCATGTGAATGCATGAAACATTATGTCAGAATTTATTTTGTAAAGACATTCAAACAAATGTGTTCCCATAAAATTATGTTGCAGGTGAATGGTTAAAATAGACTCACAAGTTGTGTTTCAGTGAACGATTTTACTCCAAAAGAGAAGATGTTTAGAATAAACACTCTTCTTTCAAAAATGTACATAGCCTTTGGAGTTCTGTTTGTTGTTATTTAACCTAGATGTTTTCCAGGATATAATATTTCTAAGTCTATGACCAAGCCAAAATCAGTACTAATAAAAAAGAAGGAAAGACAAGTTAGTTGGGTGAACTTTACCATCCAATTCTGATTCTAAACTTTGGGCCAGATTCACAAAGGCTTGCACAGAGTCTAAGAGTAGAGTAAGACTTCATGCAGCCAACATGTACGCCGAGTGATCCAGGAACAGCCGATAGGGGCGTGCAACAGAGCTCCTAAAACGAGTCTTACACGGACAGGGCTTGGATATGCAAATTACCTCAATTGCAGGTGAAAGCTATGCAAATGAGGTAAATTTGCGATCCAGGAAACCCAAACCTGTCTGAGTAAGAGTAGTGTTATTTACAGGAATGTACTCCGTTGACAACTGAGTACGGTTCTGCAAATAGCAAAACAGAGCCGTGACAGCTCCAAAAAAAGGATGCATCCAGTTGAGGAAGCATGCCAATGGCCAAAAATATGGCCATTGGCAATGTTCACGGATGCAAAATAAAAATAAAATATTTTTTTTTATCCCGATCTCCGGCGTTTAAGCATATCGCAGCGCTGCGCAAATGCGCAGCGCTCCAAAAACCAGAAAACCAATAATTAAAATCCACAAATGTGGATTTTATTGTAATTCTTAATTTACAATGCAAGGGAATAGCAGGCTGAAGACAACATGGCTACCGAGTAGAGGTTGCTAAGGAGGGAAGCTCAGTCTAAGAGATGTAACCAAGCATTAGTAGGCAGTCCTATGCAAATGAGGGTTAGGATAGTGAATTCCAAGTTTACATAGCAAATGAGCAGTCAGTGGAGTGTAGGAGTAGGATAAGGGGAGTAACAGAAGAGAAGATAGGTGACATCATGAGGGGGGTATGTATGAAAGAAGTGAAGCTCATTGGAGCAGAGTGGCATGTGTCTGCTGTCAGTTACACATCATTGGAAGAGGTGTGTCAACAGGTAGCCTAGTTAAAGGAAGAAATTGAAGGTGTATGCCGTGGATAACACTAAAGTTTCTTGCTGAAGTGCCTGCAACGTGTATGCGCGCGGGTGCTCGCCTGTATATCCCAGTAAGACTGTGTGCGCACGTGTATGTCTGTGTGCGTGCGTTTTAGCCGGAGTAAGCATGTCTAAGGCTGTTTAAAGTTGTGTAAGCGCGTTTGTGCTGGTGCATGTGCGTTTTAGCAAGAATAAGCAAGTTTTAGTCCGTGTAAGCATGTGTGCATGCGTGTGAGCTGGTGTGCGCATGTTTGCGTTTGTGTGCGGGGTGCTTCCCCCCTGAGGAAACAGAAAGGAAAAAGGAAGCACAACAAATAGTAGGAAGTTAACCAAGGAGTACTAGCAGAGCTATCAGGTGAAAACAATCAGAATCAGGCAATTACACAGACAGTACACTAGCCCAGACCAGCCCAGCACATAAAACTCTGCAAACAACATTCCACTATGTTTCTCTCATGAGACACTGCAACACTGCAGTAAGCTTATAGAAGTGAAAACTGAAAAAACTTTACTGAGACAAAGAAATGTTAGGGGCTGCCATTGCTGTTATAAGGCAACATATGCAACATGCTGAGGGTGGTGACAATGAGAATGCTGCTGGACAACCCACAGTGAGGAGACGGAGAAGAGTGTACAGGCCCAGGGTAACCTATCAGGGGCTACATGAGCTGGAGATAGTGGAGCACTATAGAGTGGACAGAGACCTCTTTCAGCAAATTGTTGAGCTGTGCAGGTCATGCCTCACACACAGAACCAACAGAGGGGAACCCATCCCAGTGGAAACCAAGGTATGTGTTGGCCTAAGAATATTAGCAACAGGTACCTTCCAGAGACCAACTGGTGATATGATGGGGATATCACAGACATCAGCATCCAGGGTACTGCACCAGTTCCTGGATGCCATGTCAGCACATGTCAGTGATCATGTATATTTCCCCAATTCCCATGAGGTATTGGCAAGCAATATGGGTCTCTTCCAGCAAATAGCGGAATACCCTGAGGTAGTGGGTGCAATAGACTGCACGCACATATGTATAAAAGTAACAGCCGATGAGCGGGGTAGGGTCTACTTCAACCGCAAGGGCTTCCCCTCCATCAACTGCCAGGTCATGTGTGATGCCCAGGGCATAATACTGAATGTGTTTGCTGGCTGCCCTGGAAGCTACCATGATTCCCATATCTGGCATCTGACACAGCTGTACCAAGCATTTGCCAATGGGGACATCCCTCACGGTCACCTAATGGGGGATGCTGGCTATGCACTGGAGCCGTGGCTGATGACACCCATCAGAAACACACACACACCAGAACAGGAACACCATAATGAGGCACAAGCACAAACACGAAATGTAATTGAGTGTGTGTTTGGCCTGCTCAAGTCACGGTTCCGGTGCCTGGACACATCTGATGGAGCCTTGCAGTACTCACCAACTACATGTACCCAAATTGTCATGGTATGTGCTATGCTACATAATATGATCCTGCGAAAACAGCTGCAGCAGGAGCAGCATAGGCCTGGGCCAAACAGCCCCCCACCATTGCCAAGGCCATCACAGGCAGAGCGTGATTCGGTGGAGGAACAACCCGAGGCTGCACCAGTAGGCAGAAGGAGGCGTGCTCAGTATGCTTTGGCCTTGGAAAAGAGGCAATGCATAGCACATACACTGGCTCAGTAGGAACCCTGGAAATGATACCTCTCTCTGACTCGCACATATAGTAAAAGGGATGCCTAACTTGACACTACCTGTTTCCAAACATGTATAGGGAGTGCAGTATGTGCATCCAACATAGGCAGCCCTGCAGCACCACCTGAGGCAGGATTGCCATGTGTTAAGCAATATAAAGCAGTGCTAAACATCTTTCATCACCATTTAGTATATGTAAAGCAATTGCACACACTAACACTAGCACAACTGTGGTCAATGTTGAGCAATATTGGTCAACGTTCAGCAATGTTGGCTAACGTTAGGCAATGTTGGACAAGCTTGGTCTACATTGGGCATAGCTGAACAAAAGCCAACATGCTCATATTTGCTCTACTGGCCCTTAGCAGTCTGGTCTGCTCAGTATGAAAATATAAAGCAGTGATAGGACTCGAACCCAGGCTACTGTGAACTACAGTCATAGTACTGAACCACTAAACCATGACAGTATTGTACTGGTCAGCCTATATGAAGAAATGTTGATAAGTCTATGCAAAGTATCTCATGGAAACCCTGCAGGCACAGCACAATCCTTGTCGAGTTATGACACAAAGGTGAGCCCTACAGTAAGAATAGAACTGGATTTTCAACACACATATAGTATAAATGTTAATATTGGTCATGTCCACAAACATCAACAAATGTAGTGGACTTCAGACAGCAACATACTGAAAGGTCACACTGGGCATGCTCACACACGAATAAATGAGACAAATGTCAAGCAACAAAACACTGAAAGGACAGACTGGGCATGCTCACACACTTAGGCCATGTCTGAGTACAGCAGTGGGCCAAACATATCCAGCAGTTGCATGTGTTAACCCAGGAACCTCTCACTATTCACCAATCTGCCTTATGCACACAGTTATATGACAACAGACACATATATAATGTATTGGAACCCTGTCATAATAAAACATGTTCTGCAGATACTTAGGCTGTTCGTAGAAAGTGGGAAAGCAAAGAAGATAAAAAACCTGCAATCAGTATCATCAATAAACAATGTGCATCCCGAACATTACCGTAAGTGCATAGGTTGATACTAGGCTATCTGCCCTAGGGCATTTATAAGCCTAGCCAGAGTGTGTTTGGCTTTCGCAGCCCTGTTAGATTAGTAGACTGTGCCTGTGAATAGTAGGTCGCATAAGATAGGCCTTTTACATTTAGTTTATTGTGCCTCTGTCTAGCAGGGACCCAGAAGAGATCCCAGGGGTAAACATACGATCACCCATCCACTTGTCAATATGTCTCCTGTAGGGGGTCAGTGGGCGGCTCTGCCTATGTGGGACTGAGTTCCCATTCCAGAGTGAGGGGAGCCTCTGGGATATGAATGTGTCCCTCCAGCATGTCCTATTAATATCTGTGCTGAGGTGTAAGTCCCTGGAGAGTGTAGCTCTAAGGGATCTGGATATCCTGAGGTGGAGCATGTCCATTAATTCTGTGTTGGACATGGCTGTAAACAACAGGCACAGATCGCATCCGAGTAGGTGGTAAGTGACTGAGTAGAGCTGGAGTTACTTTAGCTGAACTGCACAGGGCATCTGTGTAAGTCCCTAGATCCACTTGGTGAGGTACTTTTGTGGCCATTACAGTTGCTGCAGGTGTCGGGTAAGGTACATCCCAAATGGGGCATTGTATCCAATCATGGGCCTGATGAGTATAGGGGCACAATGACCTCACTTGATCTAGATGTGAAACCTTTTGGGATAAGGTGGGCTATATAGAAGGTCTGTCTAACCACTTTGGCAATGTGATTATCAAAGGCAAGATTACTAACTACTCGTGTCCCCAAATCCCTAACAACTTCTACCGTACTTAATGTATTAACACCTATGTGGTAATGTGTGGGCACTTTGTTATTCCCAAAGGGGATGACTATGCATTTAATGGCATTTAGCTGTAGACCATGGCTCTGGCTCCAGTTATCCATCTCTTTAGTCCCATTTGGAGAATGCTTGTGCCAGCTGGAGAGTCAAATATGGCACCCAGTTTTCAGTCATCTGCGAGCATGGTCAGCCATATTCCTCCTGTGTTAGCCTGTACATCAGAGAAATATATACTAAACAAGAGAGGTCCCAGGACTGAGCCTTGTGGGACACCACGTGTAACTGGTGTAGAGTCAGACATGGCACCTGCAATACTTAACATGTGGGTGTTATCCCTGATCCAGTTAGCAATCCATCTTGTGACATATGTGTCGATATCTAAGCTGGTGAGCTTATGTATGATGCCCGAGTAGGGTATTGTTTTAAAGGTTTTTGCGAGGTCCAGGTAGGCTGTGTGCACTACCTTCCCTATGTCTATGGACCTGGTAACTGTTTAAAGAAGTCGACCATGTTCAAGAGGCAAGATCTGCCCACAACAAAGCCGAATTGCGTAGGATCCAGTGTCTGTAGGTTCCCGATGTCTGTGTGTATGAGTTCCATGATGATACGCTCCATACCTTTGCAGACCAGGCTAGATAGGCTTATAGGGTGATGGTGTCCGGGGTCTGTTGTGGCACCACCTTTGTGGAGCGGGACCACTGTTGCTGTACACCATTCCTTGGGTACATATCCTGTAGTAAGTCTGATATTGAACAGTGACTTCATGTGAGGGTTACGTTCGTCATGAAGCTTGTGTAAGATGCAGGCCGGGACACCGTCTGGTCCCATTGAGGCTGTGTTGTCTGCTTTGGAGAGGGCAGCACTCACCTGATCATCTGTGATGTCAGGGAGGCTACACTCTGTTGGGATGGACATTTGCTCATTATGGGGGATGGGGGTGACATTTGCACTGAACCTGTTTGCCAGGATGTTGGCAATGTCTGTGGGTTCAGTGTATGTATTGTCATTTTGCAGTAACTCACATCATATCTGGGAGGTGGCACCCAGGTTCATGACATAACTAAAGAAGGCCTTGTGATTGTCTTTAGTGTCTGGTGCAATTTACCTTTTGAAGTGGGTGTTAGATGAATTCATGAGTGAACGTAGCTTCTTGCTAGTACTGATCAGAGATGCCTTCCTTTTTTGGGATTGTGCTCTATCATGTAGTAGCCCCCTCCTTTTGTTGTATAACTTATTTATGGCCAGGGTCCACCAGACAGGTCCCCTACCTTTGGAGGAGTGAGTCTTGTTTTTATTTGGGATAGCACGATCCATGCATTCCAGTAGGTGTCAATAGAATGTGTTTGTAAAGGATTCAGCGGTCTGAGCCATATTTACCTCTGTCCCAGGGTCTTTGACTCGGTTTTGAGAAGTGTGACGTTTGCTTTTGGTAAGTTCTTTACCGGGAGAACCTAGGATGGGGGTGGGGACAGGATATGGATGTCCAGTGAGATAAATGTATGGTCTGACCTTACCAGTGAGGGGCATACCTCTGGTGTGGAACACGGAGTCCCCATGTTGGTGATGATCAGGTCCAATATGTTTTCCCCTCTTGTGGGTGTGGTGACCAGTTGTGACATAACATTTTGGGTTTAAAAATTCTAGTAACTATTGGGCGAGGGTGTTGGGGCTTGAGTAGTATTCCCAGTCAATGTTTTGGTAGTTGAAGTCACCCCATATAATGGTGTTTGTAGAGACCGTCATATTCTCCAGTGTTCCCAGGAAAGCTGAGTGGGGTTCCTGAGTTTGGGAGGGTGGTCTGTAGCAGGCTACAAACTGAAAGCCAGTTTTGCCCACTGTTAGTTGCACATGTATGGTCTCTGATACTTCCTGCAGTGCTACTAACCTGGAGGTGTGTGTATCTGTGATGTATACGGATAATCCCCCTAAATTTGTTGGTCGGTCCAAGTCTTGTGGCCGAAAAGCATGGTATGAAGTATAACCTGGTAGTACTGGTGTGCTTTTGGGAGCCTGAACCAGGTGTCTGTTATTGCACAGATATCAACATTCTCCATACTGAGGAGAGTCTTGAGTGCATGCATTCTGAGGTCTAGACATCTGGTGTTGAGCAGCATTACCCATAGTTTCTTTTACCTTGTATTGTCTATGGAGGTGGGTTTGTCATTTGAGCCTTGCCCAAAAAAGGCACTATAGGAGTGGCAACAGCCTTAGCCAGTATTCGAAAGTCCAGGGGTGACAGGTGCAAGCTGTCCATAGCGAAGCTATGTGGCATGTCGAGCATGTCATCCCAGGCTGACAGACACTGGATCCCCTTTGAATGACACCAATATGTTAGCCAACTGTTACAATTGATCAGCTTGTCTGTATACTGTGCCATCATTCTTGGTGAGGGTAAGATGCTACACAAGGTCAGGGTCATACTGGCCTGGGTTACATGATCAGAGAGTTCCTCTATGTCTATTGTCATGTAGTCCAGGGAGGAACGTCTGAGGTAATTCACACCAGCATGTTTGTCTATATAGTTGCATCTCTCCCATATATCTGACTTTGTTGGGAGGAGGTGAGGGTTGTCTGTGTACATAAGGCAGTTGTAACATTGCCTCAAAAGTCCCATATTCACCAGCTGGACTGGAGAGTACACACGAAACCAACCTTTGGACATGCCAGGATATTATGATGAGATACTCTCTGTTGACTGATCAAAAGGGATCAGTAGGGTGTTAAGTGTGTAAAAGAGTATAACAGGGGTATAGTGCTCAGGTTTGTTGGTGTTTTGGAAAGATTGTCTGTGAAGGAGTCCAGGCAGAACCAAGACACTTCCTTCAGCTATGTATTACATGGCAATGTACACTCATATATGTCCTGAGTCAGGGCCAACTATACCTGACTGACAATGCCGGCATCCTGTCAGACAGGCCCATACATACATACTCACTTCCCACTGACAAAAGTCCCTATCATCATACCAGGAGATATCACATGTAGAATGGATAAACAGCTCCTTCCAAAGCCAAAAACATGGCATCAATTGGATTACATTGTTTCCCTATATGTGTCATAAGTGAGCTACAGAACAAACAGACCCTGCACCTGAACAGTCTGTTGAGCCTCACCCTCTCTACAGGATCTGAAACTGTTGAATGTGTTACAGCAACATATGGCACACCCCACCAATGTTGGTGCTCAACAGACCATGGGAACTATAGTCCTATAAGCCTATGACGTCTGATCTGCAAGGCCGTTGAGTCCATCATGATTGAAGTCATAAACAGAGCTATTGGAGGCCGATAAATGCACAGCCCTACCAACTGTGGTATGATCATGGGCAGATCATGGTTCCCAAACCTGCTAGACTGTTTGCAAGGCAGACACCTGGGACACATATCACTGAAGGGAGCTATACACGTCCCACATAGACTCTGAATAGCCCTTTATCAACATCATAGACTGTATCCACAAAATCAAAAACCTGTGCATAAATAATTATTGTCATATGAAGGAATGTCAATTTGTCCACAGAGAGATCACACAAGCTAATTGTAGAGTCCTGTTCAAGCTGTTAACACCTGCTGACCCACATGGTTCATTCCTGGGATTGCATAAAACAAAGTGCACACACATTACCATGTCCAGTCTGATGATGTCAGCATCCTACAAATATAGCAGGAGAAAAGAAAATACCCAATAAAGCATATAGTGCTTTGTGTTAATGTGTATCTCTATATTATCAAAACATAGTTAGGTAGGGGTTTGAATCCTGCAAGTGCTGTGGGCGTGGGGGGGGGGGGTGATTTCTTGTGAGAGAGGTGCCCATTTTGGAGACTAGGAAAACACATTAAAAGAGGAGGATTCCTCTTTGGCAAGTCTGATGATGTGGGGGGGGGATGATTTCCTGTGAGAGAGGTGCCCTTTTTGGAGACTAGGAAAACACATTAAAAGAGGTAGATTCCTCTTTGGCAAGTCTGATGATGTCAGTACCCCACAAATACAGCAGTGGAAACAAATTTTACCAATAAAGCATATAGCGCGTCATGGGGGGGGGGGGTGATTTCCTGTGAGAGAGGTGCCCTTTTTGGAGACTAGGAAAACACATTAAAAGAGGTAAAAGAGGTAGATTCCTCTTTGGCAAGTCTGATGATGTGGGGGGGGGGGGTGATTTCCTGTGAGAGAGGTGCCCTTTTTGGAGACTAGGAAAACACATTAAAAGAGGTAAATTCCTCTTTGGCAAGTCTGATGATGTCAGTATCCCACAAATACAGCAGTGGAAACAAATTTTACCAATAAAGCATATAGCGCGTCATGGGGGGGGGGTGATTTCCTGTGGGAGAGGTGCCCTTTTTGGAGACTAGGAAAACACATTAAAAGAGGTAGATTCCTCTTTGGCAAGTCTGATGATGTGCGGGGGTGATTTCCTGTGAGAGAGGTGCCCTTTTTGGAGACTAGGAAAACACATTAAAAGAGGTAGATTCCTCTTTGGCAAGTCTGATGATGTCAGTATCCCACAAATACAGCAGTGGAAACAAAGTTGACCAATAAAGCATACAGCGTGTCGTGTTAGTGAGTATCTCTCTAATATCATACTATAGTTAGGTCGGGGTTTGAATCCTGCAATTGCTCAGTTTGTGTTTGGGGGTGGTGTGTGTGCTTCCCTTTGAAAGGAGTGCCCTTTTTTGAGACTGGGAAAACACATTAAAAGAGGTAAACTCCTCTTTGGCAGGTCTGATGATGTCAGTATCCCACAAATACAGCAGTGGAGATAAAAACTCCCAGTAAAACATATAATGTGTTGTGTTAATGCGTATCGCTTTAATATCATAATCATAGTTAAGTAGGGGTTTGAATCCTGCGATTGCTGTGTGTGGGGGTGGTGTGTGTGTGTGTCTGTGTGTATGACTTCCTTTGAGAGGAGTGCCCTTTTTGGAGACTGGGAAAACACGTTAAAAGAGGTAAACTCCTCTTTGGCAGGTCTGATGATGTCAGTATCTCACAAATACAGCAGTGGAGATAAAAACTCCCAGTAAAGCATATACTGTGGTGTGCTAATGCATATCTCTCTGGTATCATAACATAGACAGATAGGGGTTTGAATCCTGCAATTGCTCAGTGTTTGTGATTCCCTTTGAGAGGAGTGCCCTTTTTGGAGACTGAGAAAACACATTAAAAGAGGTAAATTCCTCTTTGGCAAGTCTGATGATGTCAGTATCCCACACATACAGCAGTGGACATTAAATCACTCAATAAAGCATATAGCACAGTGTATTAATGCATACCATTCTAAAATCGTAACTTAGTCAGGTAGGGGTTTGAATCTTGCAATTGCTGTGTGTGGGGTGGTGTGATTTCCTTTGAGAGGAGTGCCCTTTTTGGAGACTGGGAAAACACATTCAAAGAGGTAATCTCCTCTTTGGCAAGTCTGATGATGTCAGTATCCCACAAATACAGCAGTGGAAATCAAAACTGCCAATCAAGCATGTCGCGTGTTGTATTAATGCGTATCTCTCTAGTATCATAACATAGTTAGGTAGGGGTTTGAATCCTGCAATTGCTGCGTGTGTGTGCGACACTGTTGGTCAATGTGTTGTGGGTTTTGCTTTTACAACTGTATGACATATCAGTAAAACAACAGTATGTGCATTGCACACTTCAGGTATCTGTGTGGCAAATACATATATGTACATGTGACTTCAATTAGTTCATAGGTGTGAAGCCTGCTTTCTACACGAATGCATCTGTTACCATTGACAGTCTGTGCTGCTGCTTCTCAGACCTTAGGTCACATTTGTATGTATGTGGCAAGGCCAGCCACTGTAGTGATCTGTGGCCTAGGTCATCTGTGTCATACACACCCATGACAGTTTCTATAGAATAGTGTGAGTGAGGGTTCATGCCTGGGGTATATGTCAGACATGTTCAAACACAACACAGTTTGTCAATAATGGCCATTCATTATAGGTGTACAACACCTCCGTGGATATGCATACAGACCCCTTCTTGCTTATGTGATGCACTGAGGCACATCAGCATACCTTTGGAAATGTGAATGCCAAAGGACAGATGACATAACATGTGGCTTTATGTACACATTGGTACCCCTGCTACATGTTGTGGGCTACTACCAATGTGGTACTGTCAGGATACTATGTATAGTAAATGTGGATGACTATGCTATAGCTGGCTTATAGCTTTACAGCATGGATTGGTCAACAGGTATCTGTCTGTATGATACCCTTGTGGAGGATAAGTGTCTCATCCGGAGAATGCATTGTAGGCCACTGTATGCATTACCAGATCTGGACGGACATATCCCTAGTGTGTTTGCTTGTACCTAGGATGGCTACATGCCAAACAGGAGTAGTCCCAGGAATGGGTGGCAGGCAATACCACTGGTTACTGGTATAGTATAGTAAGGAAAGGACTCAAATGCTACTGTGTATCCTACATCTGTGTCTCAGTTATCAAGACATCATCTAACGATTGGGTAAAATCAGGCTGTTGAGGTTATCTATACTACCAGAATGCAAAACAATGACCGATATAATCAGTATCACCCACAGCATAGTGTCAAACCATGTCATACACACATGTGTACCCATGTTGTAACATATGTGTAGTAAAATGCATACTGGCCACCAATAGGAAATATGAAGTGTTAACACTGTGTAATACAGGGCATGTCACCCTTCCCATGTGTCCACTATGCACGTACATGCAGACAGTGCACCTCCACCATGTTCACAAATGTATACCTGCAATTCTGTACTGCACACATCACACACGTACTATCCACTCACCAACACATGCTGCCAGTACCGCACACATCAGCCAAGTGGCACATGGGCGGACAATACAGTCTTGGAATTAACACTGGTGTAAACAATACTACATTGATAATCATAGCTTTAATGCATCATGCCTGCTCAGATATACCTACAAGTATATCAGTACACATTGATGTTGACAACATGCTAACATTGCTACACTGCTATTAGGTCAACCTGTGCATCAGCACCATGTAAGCCTGTTCCTGCATCATTGTCACAGATGACAGGAGGTGGCACAGTTTCATCATATGCACAGGGTGTGTTATTGGTTTGCCAGAGCCCGACAATGACCCATCCAATCGACATGTATGTGTGTGTGTGAGGGACAACAGTACAGTATGGGTCAATGTTGGTGTAATGTGTGTGTGTATGTGTTAGCCCTAGGTGTTTGTTTTATGTGTGTGTGTCTGCATGCACACAGTTCCACCTTGTGGCTGCCAAATACGGGAGGTTGTGGGACAGCCACAGACTGTACCTGCCAGGCTGTACAGATCACTGTCTCCGGCCACAGACGCAGTACCTGTGCCTGCCAGGGGTGCCAAGGACAGTATTGGGTACTAAGCCAGACTGGGTACTATTGCCAGCAGCAGAGGGATGTCAACTGGACCCGTGTCCCTGCAGGGACTGGCCAGAGCCACGTGAACGTGGTCATCTAGGACGGTCTATTGACAGCCCAGCCCCAAAATTGCTGGGGCTGGTACTGCCACTACGGGAGCGGCTGGGACTTGTGTGTCGTCTGAGACGACTGCCAACTGATGATGTTGCTGGCATACATCCACATTGATGTCGCAGCCATCCTGAACTGTCCTGGCACATAGACATTACATTGCGGAAGACATCTAGTGTCTCCCCCCAACGTCTATCAATGACCTCGGTGTAATTACGGATGGCACCAGCAAGGTCACGGATACTGTCACTGATAGCGGTGTTGTGAGCCCTCTGCGCCCTTAGTCCCTGCCTGGTGTACCATTCCATATGTGCCTGTGCCTGCATTACAGCCCGGAACATACCTGAGGTTGTGAGACCTTTGGGGGCACATCTTCCAGGAGCATTATGACCAGCAGTGCTCCCACGAGAACCCCTGGACATATGCCTATGTGATACCATTCCAGGTGTCTGGGTATGTCTGCTGTGTGGGGTTGCATGTGCCATAGATACCACATTATCCTGGTCGATGCCTACTGTATGCTGTTCCTCCGCTAAGGCCATTGGTGTTGAGGGATGTATCAGCAGTATGAATGTGCTCATAGATGGGGTGGACAGCTGTGTACTGTCAACTGGCAGACCAATGACAGACCCTGAGAAACCTGCCTGTGCCACTACACATGTGTCATCATGTCCACTATTTGTGGCAGTGACTTCAGGTTCCCTGCTGCACTCATCCAACAATACCTCACCACCTGTGAGAGGAAGACTGGAAACACACTTCACAATCTGTACAGGATGTTAGCACACATGAACACATGAACACATGCACAGATGAACACATGAACACATGCACACATGAACACATGCACACATGAACACATGCACACAAATACACTACTCAGTCAAGTTGATACACACACAGACACACACACACGCGCACACACATGCACACACACACACACAGACACACACACACACACACACACACACACACACACACACACACACACACACACACACACACATACCAACAGCAATATGGAACATATTCATTAGTGGTTGATGGTGGAGTACAGTATCATAAGCCAAAGAGTCCTATCACACATGTCAGCATGCAGGATGTGTGTTGCTCAACAGCATGCAGTGCGAGTGTGGAGAGTCCTTGTTGATAACAGTATACATGTCATTGATGCATGTGTGTTGTTCAATGATTAGCCTCACCCTGGAACACAATGTGTACATGGACACAACATTGCTGTGCACGTCTGAAACACTTTCCAATGTCCTGTGCACCATCACTCATAGGTATACATACCATGGCTGGATGCACACAACTGTCAGGTGTATAGCAATGAATGCTATGTGTAGTACTGTAGTTACTGTAACTGGATGTAGTGCAGTACCATGAGCCATCATCAGGCAGCATCATGTGGTCACTCAAGGCCACTAATGTATCTTGCTATACCTGACCTGCACCACTTTGGCTGCATTAACCATTTTATAGCCAGTTGTTACATGGGTATGTAAGGTGTTCCATAGGGAGCATTGCCTAACATGAATGTGTTGTGTGTTTAAGTGTGTCACACTGCCCCATGATAGGCCTCTACCCCTCAGGTATAGTATGTGTGCTGTGTTGATGACATTTGGGATACTGGAGTATGACCTTACAGCAGGTGTCTACATACGCCATGTGTATCATATTAACACTTACTGCATATGACAAAGTGGTGTATGTTGTGTGCATGTGTATTGACTCTGCCTATACAAAGTCCACTACAGTGTACCACAATTGGTTGGGATGCTCTGTGTATTGCATGTGTTTGAGGTGGCTACTCATGTTACTGAGATGTGCATAGTCCCACAGAGAACATGCAGAGCATGCATTAGGTGTAGGTGTTTTACATGTGTATATGGCCTACAAGTCTCCTATGACATGCACATGTTATATGCTATATTAAATGTAGAACACTCACCAGCATGGTTCTGCTGTCTTACTATCACACCAGAGGGACCTACAAGGATATGAAACAGTTTGTCAGTGTCAACAGCTATGGCATTGCTGCTGTGTGTTTGCAATTTTACAGTAGTACAAGAGTTGACAATCATAGGCATACAAATATTGTTCCAAATTATCAATATTGCATGACACCAGGCTCCACATCTTCTGAATACACAGTACACATCTGATAAATGCATGTTCTAACAATTGAGCTAACAGTAGTCTACAGATATGCCATGTTACCTGCACACTCTGTATCTACATGCTGGGTGACTCCGGCCTCCATGATGACACATGTCTGTTGTACTGGTTGGCCAGGAGCCACCACGCTGAGGAGCAGCTCTTCCACTCTGGTGAGGGGGGGATGTGTTGCGGCACCACCACCTGTGGCAAGCTGCTGTCTGTGGACATCGGAGGCATGCTGCCAGACATGTCTGATTACATCACTGCAGTGATGGCGTACCTGCTCATAAGCCCGGTTATGCATGCCTACATCATTCACCCGACAGACAACATCCTGCCACAGTGCAGTGCACCCATGCTGGCCCTGGCTAGATCTGGAGAACAGCAGGTTGTGATGATGTATCAGGGCATCAAAGATGACTTCCTCCTCCTCAGGGGAATAGGCAGGTTTCCTGTTGTGAGACATATCCCTGGAAGACAATAAAACAGTAATTGTGAGCAAGTCCTGTGGCACACTTAACATGCTAAAGTACAGACATCAATGAAATGGCATATATAGCAACCTATTGGCTGTCAGTAGATATACACTTTTAATACCACATATGACTGCTCAGCCCACAACTGCCTGACAGTGCCTGGCACATACTATATACCAAACTATGTTCTGCACAGCAACAAAGTGAAACCAGTATGTAAGACTATACAACAGTACATGGCACACTGTATGTCACACAATGCACCACCTAGCCACAGGAGGTGTATATGAAGCTAATGCATGCAGACATTTGTCATCCATTGAAATGAATGTAAAGTACAGTTACAGTACTACCAGTACACCACACTACTTGTTGATAGCAAACCCCTCAGTAACATATGTGCACATTCATCACTATAGGTGGCATACTGCTGTACTACACTATACATGTTGCTAGATATGCACTTATATCCTGTGACACACATACCACCAAGGCCATGTTACAGGCATACCCACACACACATCAGACATACCTACAAGACACAAAGGTATGGCAACCCAGATTAGTTTTACCTGTGCAACATACAGTACTGTGTGTCAGCACCTACAAAACCTCATGCCTGAGGTATGTAATGTGTGAGGACTACAGGTAACAAACAAAACAGTGTTTCCAAGCAATGTGGATATAAACCATACTGTGCTGTTTAGGCCTACAGCTTCAGGTAGTACTACAGTTCATACGGGATTTGTATTCACTAGTGTTAACAATCAATAAGCATACATGTACTGCTTTAGCCTACAATGGCACACTCCGGTCAACACCATGGGACTACATCACACCGTATGCCATACTGCTTTTCCTGCCTAGCAATAACATACGTATCTTTTGCTGGGATTAGAGCTATGACACTACATACCATGATATACAGAGTTTCCCACTAGGCTATCACACACATATATACAACTTTGACACATTCGCCTACACATTCACCATCACACCCAGTCAACCTCACATAGCAAGTAATGCAACAAGTACATGCGTGTGTGTATCAGGTCCTAGGTAGCTAATAGGCTATTATCCATAGGGCCTATGGAAGCCTAGCCATATGGTACCCTGCCCTTCAACACCCATGTAATGTAGGTTCATGTGCCCCGTCATGCAGAGCCACAGAGGTGATTCCTGGGTTGTATTTCCTATCTCACATCCAATCATCATGATTATTCATGACAACTGCTAATGAGGACCTTCATTTGCTATTGATAGGTAGTTAGTTCCAGAGTATGGTATGTGTCTGAGATGATAATGTACCACTCTAGCATGTTCTGCTTTTTGACATTACAGGGTTTAGATCAGTACAGTGTGTAGCTTGTATGGAGTTTAATCTGTTTATATGGAGCATGTCCAAAACCTGTGGGTTTGGAATAGCTTTGTATGTTAGGCAGAGGTTGCCTCTGGGTAGGTGGTATGCAACACAGTGTAGCTGTGGTTTTGTAAGACAGTCTGCATAGGGCATCTGTTTGAGTCTGGTAATACTCTTTGTGAGGTATGTGTCACTGTGGATGTCTTCTGTGGCACATACCAACAGGGCCAATGTACTATATGATGGGTGTTATGACTGATGAGTACAGTGGAACACTGACCTCTTTTTCCATGGATGGCACACCTTTTCTGATGATATGTGGACTGCACTCAGTTTACATGACTAGTGTGGCACTGTGATTATCAATAGGGACACTACTGTCCATCTGTGTCCCGTAGTCTCTTATCACACTTTCGGTGTTGAGTAGACTACCACCTATGTGGTAGTTCATGGGTACAGGGTTTTTAACAAAAGGGATGGCAATACGTTTAAAACATTGAGCTTGAGCGTACATATGAACATCCATTGGTGTACATATAGATATACATATAGACACATATACAGTCCACCTTTCATGGTGGGAATATCAATTATGCAAAAGTTGAGAGGGATGCAGTTATGTAATGATATTGCACAGACTTGTGCAGAATGCATGGAAGGTATTCTCAGCCCATGTATCTTTAGCAGGACCCCCTATCTGGAAGACTAAAAACCTAACAAATCATACCCACGGCGTTTAAACACCACATGTCATATGCCAGCACTGTATGCTGCCTTGTTTGCCACACACTACAACCTACATATAAATATGCACATAACAACCTGCACCAACATATAAATGTCCACCCTTCACAAACAGTTGCAGTATGTCCCTTGCTCTATGCACATGTTCAGATGCTAATTTATCAGACACATAAATATCTCTCCATATGTGTGTGCCATACACACACAGGGTCCACACTGTTGTAAGTCTGTACACCTCATGGATGACCTGTTGAGCCTTGCTACAACATGGACAGTTGTCACATGTATGCATATAGTAATAGTACAGGGAGTATATATAGCTGCAAATGCTAACATTACTATACTAGCCTGGTACAGCAGTTGCCAATGCTAAACTACACATTATGTGACTATCATGCATGTCTTACTCTGTCACATCCAAGTTTATATAGGTGTTTGCACTACTCCCCCAAACTGCCATTATACGCAGTACTGTACAGACCATAGATAACATGTTCAGATGTTTGACATATAATGCTGAGCTACATATGTCACAGTTATGTCCCACTGCACACAGCTACACACTAATTTGTCAATGGCAGTAGTTATGCATGGCATCACTGCATACATACCTACTGCTGCCACATATGCATGTTTCAGAGTATGTACAGTACTATTCATAAACATCTACTACTTGCCGGTAACTACAAATCTGTTACATACCTGTTACTCACTTTCAGGTCCGTCTGTGTATGCCTTGACAATTTTTTTTTTTTTTTTTATTAAGTAAAGTTTTTTACTTAAGTTTTAGTATTGGTTATTAATTAAGTTTTTTTTCTTAATTAATATATTTACGTTATAATTAAGTAAATATATTTTTACTTAATTAAAGATTTCTTTATTAAGTAATAAAGTTGGTCACTACTCTCCAGGAGTCCTAGAGTTGCTGACACATGCAATGTAATGATTGCATGTGGGGATAGCAAGTACAGTCTGCTTTTATAGGTATCTGCGCATGTGCATGTGATGCCCTCTGCACCAATTGATGCCCAGCATTTGGTAAATGCATACAGCCTGCTGTGTGGTAATTGCAGTACTCACTGTCATAGCAACCCAATGCTATAAATTGCTAAGGTATGTAGGCGTAGCCCTTTCAGATTTCCAGAGTGGGGCCCATGCTTGTTTGCTGTGGACACTGTTGTGTAAGTCAGAAGGTTGGTATATTTCTTATATCTGAAGCTAGAGGTGTAGACAGTGATGTACATGTAGTACCTAGACCTGACTGTTGCCACTTGCAGTACAGAGCTATCAGTGTAGAGTTTAACTCACCCCTACAAATGCCTACACAACATTTATGTGACTATGTAGTTTCTTTTCTACTCATACAATTAACTGCCATACAAACGTAGTTATTGAGAAGTATTCATTTGGCACATGAACTGTTTGTGAACTGTTATACTGTGAATATTAATGTACTCACTTCTGCAGGGTTTGTGGTTTCATTGTTGACATTAGCACAGGGTTCACATGACAACTGGATGATTCCAGTACTGTGTATGCCTACCTACATCCTTGGTAGACCCTAAACACACAAGTGTATTTAAATTGTGGGGGGGGGGGGTGCTGACATACAGAGAGCATTATGTATTATTGTGTGAATGTTATCTTACTGGACTTAAAGGATTGGTGTGTACCTGTTAGTTTATCAAGGCAGGTGGTCTGGCTGCATAGTTCCCAACTGTGAACCTATCCAGATGGTAGTCAAATGTTACACTGTTATTCTTTGTCTGTGCAACCTGCAGGTGTTTTCATCACTGGTACAATGGCATTGTTACAGTCAGTTGCTACCAGTACATGGCTACATCCTTTGGTATTTCTTTGTTGTACTCCTACATAAGGATATGCTTGTGGAGGTCCTACCAAAGCTATTTGCAGAGTGTGTAACAGCAGAATAGCTGATATGCCTGTGTGTTTGTGCCTCTACCAGGCCTATGAAGCACTCAGATACATCTTTGCATGGAGTCAGGGATAGGTAGTTAAAAGTGAGGGGTTTGCGCAACGCTTAACAATACTAAGCTAAGTGCACACATGCGCACACTCGCTTAATCCCGCTTACTACTGCTTAAAAGTGCTTACTCCCACTAACCCCTGTGCTAATTTCTTTGAAAGAAAAGAAAATGGGGAGATAGGAAAGTGGTGAAAAAGAGGACACAAACAGGGAAAGAGAGTAGGGAAACAAGCTCAGGATGTGCAGGACGGGTGTAGTGAAGGTCCAAAGGTGCCCATTTCTTTACCAGCAACAGCTGTGCATGTGCAATATCTTTGGAGTGATATTTGAAACCTTCCACCCCTGAGAGAGGGGTGAGGACAACAAAGTATGTTGTACTGCCAATTGTAATTATCAGTTTACATGTCCAGCGGACATGTGTGCGAAATGGGCAGCTATGTATGGGGCATAATTTTTTTGTGGGTACAGATTGCGCTTTTTTTTTTTTTCAGGTGAGAGTGGATAGTAAGGTAGAGGAAGTAGGTATATTTGGGGAGGTAGGTTGGGGAGGTAAACCGACAAGACAAACAAGACGCATACAGGGGCGGTGTATGACACATGGGGTGGGTGAACACAATTGACGAGGAAGGATGTTTGGAAATTGCAAGCCCATGAGCCCACAGATGGTAACAGTGGAACTTAGATCCCCACCCATGGGCAGTCACCACTGCACCTTCACAACCCCAAGGGTGGCTATGCTGGTGGCTGCATAGGACAGGCAGGCTCACCCATGAGATGCACCACTCTCACCTCGAGCTGGCATAGGGTATCAGTGACTGAACGCTGGATCTCCCTACGCACCACAACCCTGACCCTTCAAAGGGTGACAGGTGGCCCTTCTCCACCCACGCTTGCACAGGGGGGTGAGCCCCATCCCCTGCAGTGCTTCCACCCATAGATGGAACAGGACCAATGGAGGAGAGGATCCCGGGCTAGGCACTGGACCTGCTGGTGCCAGGTCACTCGCCAACTGAGGAGGGACAGGTGGGTCCACTGGGACTGGCCTTCCCATATGTTCTGTGATTAGGTGTGTTTAATTACAACATAAACATCAGCATTCCAAATTAGTTGTAACAGCATGCAGTAATATTCCCATTAACCCAACACACCAAGGTTCCAACAGTTGAACAGCAAGCATAACACATGCATATATTGAACAACAGTGGACATTCCAACAGCATGCAGGGATGATTAGTGGCAACAGGCTACCATGATTGTGGTGTTTGAACAGGGCACATGCATCAAAGTGAATGCAAATATTTATAGAACAATAGGACATATGTCCCAAAAAATGTTTTGAGATTACACATACCCATTGAGTTGTGGAATTGCATTGTTTATGCACATACAGTAGGGTGTAGAAAGAATCCTCAATTAACATCTTATAAGTACTTTTACTCTACACTACATTCCTATTGACTGCAGGTGTATATCCCCTACATGTATTATTACACTTGGCAACATGCATTAGGTTGTGTAATGGGTTTGGCTAGTTCATTATATACCTGACCTATATCTGACATACTAACTGTCCAAGATGCAGATGTTACTGCTACATATTTATTGATTGTATTTATATTTCTTTATCTACATATCTGGATGTGTTCACATGACATTTTCAGTTAGATTTGTACAGAACCCTACATTTCGTGTAGCACACTCACATTTCTAGGGATCTAATTAACAAGCTACTTGTGTGCCAGATTTACTTATGCATGCCAGCCAGTAACTGACTGTTGAGAACTGTATATATGCTTCACAGCCACTGGCACTTCAATCAACTGCTTTAGATGGGACTGTCCAACTGAGGGTTGCCAGCACTTATTAAAACAGTACTATTTGTATAATGCAAGGGTACAACAACATTTCAAAGTAAGTGACACAGACCCACTCCAGGTTTTATACCTTTATTAATTACATTACACAATTTTCCACAGGCTCTCTCCTTTATTTGATATTACAGTGCATATGGAAGACATATTCAAGACATATTATACATTTATTAATAGGTTAGAACACTCTTTTTAAGGCTCGCTCACTTATTTTATATGACAGTACATGCAGAGATATTATTCCGGACATATTTTATCTTTCTTAATGGGTTACTACACTCTTTTTCTGGATCTCTGACTTATTTTATATAACAATACATGCAGAGGAATTATTCAGGGCATTTTATGGCTGTATTATTGGGCTACAACACTTTCTTTCAGGCTCTCTCACCTATTTTATATAACAATACATGCAGAATAATTACTAACCTGCCTGGTGGTGCAGCCTTAGCAGCCTATCTGCATAAGCTTGCTGAATCGCAGCATGGACACCTGCAGCTGTGAAGTAAATCAAGGGATATTGAGACATACCTATCCATTATACAGAATCAATTAGCATGTCTTACATACTGCATTCCATGGCTACCTACTCAGTATTGGGGCATCTTGCATCCCACGGGCCTCCTGTATCCATTGGTTCAGTAGGTTCTGCTTCCGTCTCTTCAGGTCTCCATGGTGGTGATGGACCTGCTCACCAGTCCGAGGAACTCCTGTGACACTGGTGAGGTCATGAGCTAACCGGTTCCAAGCCTCTGCCTTGTACTCCATCCCTTGGAACTGGCCCTGCAGGAGTCTTGACTCATGACGGTGGACAAGGAGCCAAACCATGTATTTCGACTCCTCGATGCCCCAACGTTGCGCTCTAAAGCATGTACCCTCTCCAGCACCAGCCATTCTAACTGCAGATGGAAGCTACAATCAGTTATGGTGAGTATTCCCGCCTATGGGGCTTAAATATGCCACATTTCCCGCTCTTTTTTGTGATTGGCCATTTTTGAAAATTCTTGTCTGACTGCAGACCTGCTTAGTAATGGTTAATCTACCATTTATAAGTATATGTATGTTAACAGTGGCTGTTTATCCTAAGCTGTCATGGCTTAGTGGTTCAGTACTTTGATTATGGTGCACAGAGTCCTGGGTTCGAACCTTGTCATTGCATTTTATTTTACTACTGTCCAGACAGGCAAGGGGGTGTGGCTGTGTTTAGGCAACGTTGCTCTACGTTGTTCCATGTTGCCCTACGGTGCGCTGGTTGGCGCGGCGTGCACCTCTGCGCAAACCGAGTGTGCTGGGTAAAGCGCTATTTAGCTATGGGCAACTCTATTGCACTGGGTAAAGTGCTGCTTAACTACGGGCAACTATATTGCGCTGACTAAAGCACTGCTTAACTACAGGCAACTATATTGTGCTGGGTAAAGCGCTGCTTAACTATGGGCAATTATATGTCAGGATCCTTTATAAATATATATTTTGTTCACTGATACATAGGCCATTTGAATGCTTTTTAGTAAAATTTTAATCATATATGTCAGGAATTATTTCATATACTAATTTAGAACATAAGTAAATAGGAACAGGAGTGGTGGGACTCGAACCGTGAATGCCTCCTCTTTGTGTGAATGCTCTACCATTACGCTATTGCTATTTGGTGCAATTTGCATAAACATTCCTTCTTATGCTCTTCCATGTCGGGATTGCTAACTGCAGTTAAGCAATGAGCACACCCGTGCACACACGCGCAAATACAGTCAGCTATATCGGGAATTAGAAAAAAAAAATAATTGTTTACTTTTTATAACTGTGCTGGGGGTTTACAATGTCAGGGAGTGTGGTGTTGGGTACATGGACATTTGAGCGGACTCACTCTTGTATGTTGACATTTTGTATTTCGGACACTTGCAGGGGCGTGGACCTTTAGACTGCTCGGCAGTCGGACATGCCCCCTGCTTTCCTGCACGGTCCATGTTAGACTTGGAGTTGAGTCAGCGTGCCCTCATGAATATTCATGGCACGCTGATGTCATACCATTCAGCTGCAGCCTCCGAGTAAGACTTATTTAGTCTTACACAGAAGGTTCGTGAGTCCGGGGGTTTGTCTATAAAATAACTGTCACAGTACTTATATAACAGAATTACAAAAAAATCACCCCGATCAATGTGGTGTTTATTCAGGGAGAAAAATGTTTCATGCTGCAGTCATAGTACAACTTGTAATTGTAAAGTGTGAGTCAAAACAACAGACAATACTTTATATTTTCTTATCTGTGATACTAAACAATCCTTTGATCATTTGCACAGGAAGTATATGTTAATGCTTTTGAATATTATATATTACTTGGACATGTAAAAATTATATATACCTATATGTCTCTATCTATCTAACTCTATAAATTTATAAAAGTATCATTCACTATGTCTATATATACCAATAGCTATAGCTGTACTGATTTCTGTCTCTCTTTCTGTCAGTCTATATTGGCCTTCATAGCCACACACTAAGTAGAATAAATTTGGAGATCTGAACTCTAGAGTATTGCAAAATCATCTGTTTTTCTGCTCCACTTGCCACTGCCATGAACATGTTGCTGTATAACTTATCTTTTATTTGCATGTATTAGACTAAGAAACTCCAAAAAATAACATGTTGGCTTATGCAGATAATGTGTTGGTCTTATTCATTAATTAGAAGGAAAAATAAAATGTATTAGAAACATTTATATAGAAGCAGTAGTCCATATTAACTCTGATTTTCAGAATTCTAAATCTGCTAGAATGAGCATCTCTGAAAATGATGAACACATTTTGTGCAAGCTGATCTTTTTAACATAGGAACTAAACATTTCAGATTTTATGCATACTTCTTCATATCAAAAGATGTTCAATTAAATCTAGCAGAAGCTCAGAATTCAGTACAGGCTAAAATCTAGAATTTGAAATATAACTTTTTCTATTTAATTGTTGCAGTGAATATTACAAACAAGTTATTTCCTTTATATAGTTAATTTGTCTAATATGAAACATGACCTCAAGATATTATGTAAAATAATCCTTATCCCATTTATAGTTGAAGCAATGCAATGTTACATCATATGTTAAAATATGTATATTCTGAATATGCAACTATGATGAAACACATATTAATAGATTAAATTATTAATGAAAAAAATCAAGAATTTGTATTTACTGAACAATTGTCTACATATATAAGGGTATTAGACTAGTTTACTAAAAACAAGGAATAATCTGCCTATCACAGACTGGAAAAATTACATTTAAAATGTCTTCAACATTTGGAAATTTATGGCTAGATTAATAAGTGGCAATAAATGAAAAACAGTATCAGCTTGTCTCAAGTGATTTACATAGTAATTATACAAGCTTATGTAGTAATTTGGGTGAAACTTGAAGAGCATTCATGGCTTTAATAATTCACTGCTTGATATTTCATGGTACTCGTCTTCCTAACATGCAGTAATATGAAATGGGATTTATAAATATGTCCAAATGTCAACACTGCAGATACCAGATGTGGATATATTCTGTTTTATGAAATACCTACAGTTATACAATTAGTGGATTAAAACACATGTACATGCATGCATATATACATACAAATATTTTAAGCAGAGGGAAAAATGCCCTTCAAGCCTGCCAATATACCGAAACACTTGTTCCCATAATAAATGTCTAGGCTGTTCTTAAAATTATATAAACTAATGGTTGCTTAAATGTAATTTAGTAGTCTATTCCATGCATCATATACTCTCTCAGGATAGCGAACTTATCATTCCTATAGAATCTGTTACATAGGTTGTTTGATGATTTTATACTTTTTGATAGCCCCAAATATTCTCAGAGGCAGTTGTCTCTAAATACCCTATTTAACAGAATAAGAACCCCTCTTAAATATATTTATGAGACAATGTTCAAGTTCAGATATTTTAGTCCTTCATAACAACTTACATTTTCACATTCATGGATGGCCTTGGTAAATGTCTGCTGTATTCTTTCCAGGTTACTCATGCTTTTTTTTTTAACAGGTTTCCATATTGTTATTCCATACTCAAATTTAGGTCTAATACAACTAACAAACAATGATTTTATAATTTCTTATTTCTTAGACTTTATAAATCTTTTTATACACCCTATCATTATATAATTATCATTAACAAATGGGTTGATATGATTAGAAAAACTCAAAGCTGGTTCAACCCCCTATATATATAGTATATATACTCACTATTTGCTGTATTAAATATTCACCTGTCAATGTATGTCTCCCAAATCTCATACAGTAAGATTTTTAAGTATTTATTAACATATTATTATCCTGTTCCCAAGTGATCAAGTTAGTCAAGTTCATTTGCTGGCATGCTTTATCTGTAACACATGCAATCAGTTTACCTCTTTGCCGGTCATCTGCATAAAGACTGTAGAGCACTTTAGATAAAAAGATTGTTCTGAAAGATACAAGCTAAACAGATATTAGCCTAGGATAGAGCCCTGTAAGACTTCCTGACTGTAACCTTGAATATTATTAATCTAATTGCTGCAGGACACTTGCCATGTCCTATTTGTAAGTCATTCAGCTATCCATCTCATTAAGCGTACATCAATAGCTAGTTATTCTAATTTATTGATCAGTGTTTGTGTATGACCCTATCAAATGCTGAAGTTAGATCTATACAAATTACATCACAGCACAATGTTTCATTGATAGGTGATATTATATTGTTATAGAATACCATGTCACAGGAGATTTTAGATCAGTTTTCAACATATGCATGCTGATATGTAGTTTCAAGTCCCAGTCATCCCATTTCTTTCAGTTCATCCAATATAATCTTCTCCATTATTTGTTCCACAACATAAAGGTATAATTATGGGTCTGCATGACTTTGGGTTTGTTCCACTCTCCTTTTCTTTAAAGACCGGTTTAAAAAGTCCATATCTCCAATCTTGGGGAATCTCCCGATATTGAGACAACCTAGTGAATAACAAAAATATCGGTATAATGCGTTGTGCTAGACACTAAAACATCATCTCAAGATATTTGTTTTGTGTAAATATGACAGCTAAGTGGACTGCCATTCTTCCTGCCAAATGTCAGAATTTCAGCTGACAACTATGAGGTTCAACACATTATTATTATTATTAGCAAACTAGAAGGTTATCCTCTTACTATGTTACCATAAGACTTGCGATATATAAAATAATACTGTATGAGAAATCACTTCTTTCTTAAAAGCTGAAGGTGGATAAAAAAGTCATATTATGTAATGCATTCAGCTACTAAATAACTTGTTTGTACTGGTATGTTTGCTACCTGGATATTAGAAGAACAATGGCTTCTGATTAATTGTGGAAAAGTGAAGGTTAATTTTGTAGCATGGCAACTATGAATCAGTACCCACGTTCCATCTCTCTAGGGAAAAGAACACTGAGAACTATTTACAGTACTGACAAAACTCAAACCCAAAAAACTAGCAGCTGAATACCTGCCTGTTGAATATCTAAAGATAGCAGCTGATGCTCTAGCTTATCCTATTTACATATTAATCAACCTCTCAATATCTGAATCCTATGTACCCATGCTATGGAAAATATCACACATCATTCCCCTCCACAAAGGTGGCCCCTCCACTGACCTCTCCAACTACTGCCCCATTGCCATCCTCTCCCTCTCTCCAAGATACTTGAAAAATGCATCAACTCACAGGTCTCCAAATTCTTCCTTAACAATAACCTCCTCTCCATTACCCAGAATGGTTTCAGACCACACCACAGCACGACAATTGCTCTCCTCTCCTTCACCAGCACTACCCTCCATCACAAAAACAATGTCCTCCTCTCCTCTGCTATATTTCTGGATATATTGAAAGCCTTTGACATTGTGTCACACAATCTTCTACTCTCTACTCTATATGACCTATCTTTCTCCACACCAGCCACAAACTGGTTTCATAGCTATCTACAAGGCCGCCAGCAATCAGTCATCTGGGACAGCAGTCTATCCACTCGTCTCCCGGTTACTCTCGAGATTCCCCAAGGCTCCATCCTTGGCCCCCTACTTTTCTCTCTTTTCACCAATAATCTACACACTACCACCAAACATGCCTCCCTCATACAGTATGCAGATGATTCCACCCTCATCTCCTCAGCCCCAACTGTAACAGAACTCCAACAGATCACCCAAGAATCTTTCTCTTATAGGTTCATAGGTTCATAGGTAGATACTAGGCTATTGGCCCTAGGGCCTATATAAGCCTAGCCAAATGGTACCCTGGCTTTTGACACCCAAGAAAATAATTTTCCTGTGTCCCTGTCAAGCAGAGCCACAGAAATAATCCCCGGGGTGAATTTCCTATTTCCCATCCGGTCATCAAGATTTTTCTTGAAGAGTGCTAATGAGGAGCTTTGTTTGATATAGATAGGTGGCTTGTTCCAGAGTATGGGAAGTCTCTGAGACAGGAATCTATACCTCCAGCAAGTTCTGTTTATTGTGGTGACAAGGTTTAGGTCCCTAGAGCATGTAGCTCAAAGGGATTGGGATTTCTTTACGTGGAGCATGTCCAACAGCTCTGGGTTTGACATAGCTTTGTATATTAGCCCAGCTTCTCCTCAGTCCTAATAAAACCAAACTCCTCATCTTCAAATCCTCCAAATCTACCCCAAACATCCCACACTTCACTATTCAAGCCAAGGATAATACCTACATTTCACCAACAGTTCACACAAAACTACTTGTCATACAGATTGACAATAATCTCAAATTTGACACCCACATATCACTAACAATAAAGAAAAGTTCACAAAAAACTGGGTGCCATATATATATATATATAGAAAACGTCAATACCTCACCAAACTAGCAAGAATCTCTATCGCCAATTCTCAACTAATATCCACCCTACTCTATGCATCACCCATACTTACAAATCTTAGACAGTCAGACCTACAGATACTCGAAGCCTGTGACAATAAAAAAGCAAAATGTGCCACTGTTGCTTCTTACCGCAGCCACCACTGTGTCCCCCTTGGAAACCTTGACTGACTTGAACTCCCACAACTCCTACACCAAACTCAACTCACCTTTTCTCATAAACTAGTAAACCACCCTCTCCGAATCCCATCCCTACATACAGTTCTCCAACCCTACCACTCTTCCAGACCACTACGCTCCTGCAACAAAAATCTCCTCCAGGTCACCAAAGCCAAAAACTCAGCAGATGAAGCACTATTTTCCTGCGCTATATCCAGGCTTTGGAACAACCTTCCCACTACCATAACTACTCTTCCTTCCTCCAGTCTTTTCAAGACTGCACTTAAATCTCACCTAAGTTCTCACTGGTTTTGTCCTTGTCCTAACCCTGTCTAATTAACCCCCCCTTCAACCCTTCTTTCCTTTCCCAGATTTAGATAGAGTATCCCCTCTATGACTATAAAACGGAACTGAAGATTACTCACTGCTTGTTAATCCTTCCAGGATTTAGTTATCATTTAGTCTATTATTATTATAATCTAGTTTCTGTTTAGATAATTTGTAGCACTGTGTTTTACTTCTTATTTCTCAATGTTTGTAATTTAGAGATTACTACTCGATTGCACCAAATTTGCTCTTGTATTTCTCCATGTCATGATCACCTCTACTGTATTCATACCTTGATTGTTATTGTTTACCATTTACCATGTCTTTCTGTGGAGCTTTTCTCCCCGGGCCTCCCCTGAAAAAGGACCTGTGTCCAGTCTGAATTTCCTGGTAAACAAATGTAAATAAATAAATAAATACATAAATATTTTAAAATTATGCAAATTGTTGTTTTCATATACACTTTACTATAACATGTTTGCATGTACGTACCCCTTGCTTTC
>NC_056736.1:809656521-809681521 GCF_019279795.1 Protopterus annectens
CCACAATTCCTGTTCTTCTAATACCACTTTCTTTTGTACTTGCAAAAAGAATGGATTTGACAAAAGTTATTTCGGAGTTAAAAATGTATACCAGCAATTTGAATTTACAAGTAGGTTTTGGTGATCAATCTAGTTTGTCAAGTGTTTCAGGTTTGCAAGTTCCAAGTATATTTAATCCAGAATTGCACCATGTTCTTAAAATATTTGAACAAGTTTGTGAGATTGATCTTAGACACTTATGGCAAATGAACCCATTGACTGAAAAATCTGAGCACGTATGAGTGTGAGCTGTTAACTGTATTAAGACACGAAAGTTGTCTTAGATTTATATGTCCCAACAAGGGTGGCTGATTAGTCGTTATGAATTAAATAGATTACGAACAAGCTATGTTTAATTTGTTATATGATAGTGCTTATTCTGAAGTATCTATACATGAAATCTATACAGCTTATCATAGAACAGAAATATTGTTATATGACATGCTTATGCAGGAAGAAATTCCATCATAACATTACAGATTTCTAACAGTAGTGGACTCTTTGATACCACAACTTTTTGGTGTGCCCAAAATTCATAAATGTATTGAAAACCCGCCCTTTAGACCAGTTGTTGATGGGGGTAGTACAAAAATTAGTTTTCTGGCAAGCTATATTGATCATGAGTTAAAACAACTAGTGTACAGTAAGATTAGTAATATATGTAAAGATTCATGGGAGTTTTGGGGAAAAACAAATGATTTATCTAATACTAGGGATTTGATATTCTTAGCAATAGATATGCAAGATTTACTTACATGTATCCCTCATGAAGTGGGCCTTGAATGGTTTTCTGAATACTTGACTTCTCAATTTTTAATGGCGCAAGGTATAGTGAATACTCTTCCTACCTTGATGGACATTGTCTTGATGAATAATTATTTTTATTTTGAAGGGCATTATTTTTATCAAGAGAAGGGGATAGCAATGGGGGCTGCATGTGGCCCATTGAATGCAAACATCAGTATGGCATAATGGGAAGAACGTTATATATTTAATAATACATTTGCGTCCTCTTGGGAAATTTACACTCTTTTTCATGATGACATATTTTTTGCCTGGACCGATGATATCAATAAGATAGATAATTTTATCGATTACATTAATACAACTTTTTTTTTAATTGACACATACAATGAGTGCAGACACTATTGTATATCTTGATGTTAAGTTAACTGACACCCTGGATCCTATGAACTTAGTTCAAGTAAATACAGAAAACCAACATATTCAAATACATTTTTCTGGTAGTCATCTATTATATCAGAAAAAGGCTGTTGTGAAAGGGCAACTTGTACGAGCTGCCCGTATGGTTTCTTATTTTGATGAGTTTATATTGGAGATCAGTTTAATAAATATGTTTAGGAATAGGGGTTGTCCAATTTCTTTTCTTGAACCCATTAGGGAAGAAGTGGTGAGGAAAAGATTACAAGGGTTTTCTGAGCCTATTTTACAGGAAAATGATAAAAAAATTGGGGCTCAATAATGGGACACATATTGTTTCTATGACTGTGAGGCCCCCTTGGAACATTAAGTTCATAGGTTCATAGGTTCATACTAGGCTATCTGCCCGAAGGCATTTACAAGCCTAGCCCATAGTTTTGTGGCTTACGCCACCCCTTTAGTATGGGGAACTATACCCATTATTTTGCTGTGCCTCTGTTGAGCAGTGACACTGAGGTAATCCCTGGGGTATATCTGCAATCTCCCATCCATTGGTCAAGATTTCTCTTGAACAACGCCAGCGAGGTGCTCTGCCTCACATATACCGGGATTTTATTCCACAGCATAGGGAGTCTTTGGGTGATGAATCTATCCCTCCAGCACGTCCTATTAATAGCCGTGTCGAGGTTTAAGTCTCCCGCCCTTGTGGCTCTGACAGATCTAGATTTTTTGAGGTGAAGCATATTCATCAAATCTGGGTTTGACATGGCCTTGTATGTTAGGCAAAGGTCACCTCTGAGCAAGCGTTAAGCGACTGAATAGAGCTGGAGTTCTTTCAGTCGGGCAGCATAGGACAGATGTTTGAGACCCTTTATCCTTTTGGTGAGGAACTTTTGTGGCCTCTCCAGCTGCTGCAAGTGTCGGGTCAGATACATTCCGAATGGGGCATTGTACTCAATCATTGGTCTGATGAGTGATGAGTATAGGGAGACTATGACCTCCCTTGATCTAGATGAGAATCCCTTCATGATAAGGTGGGCAATGTAGAAGGTCTTCCTAACTACTTTAGCTACATGGGTGTCGAATGACAGACTACTATCAACCTGGGTCCCCAGGTCCCTGATAACTTCTTCTCTGCTCAGTGGATTGCCACCTATTTGGTAGCTAGGGGTAACCCTGTTTTTCCCGAAGGGTATGACTATGCATTTTTTGGCATTTAACTTTAGGCCATGACTCTGGCACCAGTTATCCGTTTCTGTGAGACCCTTCTGAAGGATATCTGTGTCAGATGTGTTTTCTACTATGGCGCCCAGTTTGCAGTCATCTGCAAACTTTGTCAGCCATAACCCTCCTGTGTTTGCTTGTACTTCGGAAAAGTAGATGCCAAACAAGAGTGGGCCCAGGACTGAGCCCTGTGGTACACCACTTGTGACAGGCTTTGAGTCTGACATGGCGCCAGCAACTCTGACCCTGTGGGTTCTGTCACTCAGCCAGTTTGCAACCCATCTTGTGATGTATGGGTTAACATTTAAGCTGATGAGTTTTTCAATGATACCCGAGTGGGGTATTGTATCAAGGCCTTCGCCAGATCGAGGTAGGCTGTATGGACTGCCTTTCCTCATCAATTGCTTTGGTGACTGTTTCAAAAAGTCAACCAAGTTTAGAAGGCATGATCTGCCTTTGACAAAGCCAAACTGGGATGGATCCAAAGTCTGCAAATTCCCTATGTCTTTATTTATGAGGTCCATTATGATCCTCTCCATGGCTTTGCAGATAAGGCTTGTCAAGCTAATGGGCCGGTAATTTCCAGGGTCGGTGGAGGCACCGCCTTTGTGAAGTGGGACCACAGTTGCAGTGCGCCACTTCCTGGAGTGCGTATCCAGAGGTAAGACTATGATTAAACAGCTGTCCTAGCTGTGGGTTTAATTCCTCGTTGAGTTCGTGGAGCACACAGCCGGGGACACCATCAGGTCCCATGGATGCTGTGTTTTTGCTTTGGAGAGAGCAGTTCTCACTTGGGCATTGGAGATGTTTGGGGGCTGCAATCGCTTGGTATAGATATCTCTCCTTTTGGGAGAAGTTTGCACTGAACCTGTCAGCCAGTATGTTGGCAATGTCTGTAGGATCAGTAATCTTCACATCATTTTGAACTAGTTCTGAGCATATCTGGGAGTTTCCTCCCAGGTTTCTAACATAGCTAAAGAAGGCCTTATGATTGTCTTTTGAGTCTTTAGCTATTTTTCTCTCAAAATTTGCTTTGGATGATTTTATGAGAGCTCTTAGTTTTTACTTATAGTGATCAAGGGTGTCTTACCTTTTAAGGATTTTGCTCTATCTTGTAGTAGCTTCCTCCTTTTGTTGTAGAGTTTGTTTATGGCTGGGGTCCACCAGACTGGATGCTTGCCTTTGGTACAAAGAGTCTTTGTTTTGCTTGGGATTGCCTTATCCATGCAGTCCTGCAGGTGCTGGTAGAAGGCATTTGTAAGTGATTCAGCGGCTTGAGTACTGTTTTCCGCCGGCTCGGGGGCCTTAAAGGAGACCACACTAGTCTTTAGAAGTGTGAAGTCGGCTTTCAAGAAGTTCTTTACTGTGGTCTTTTTTATTTCAGGTGGGGGTGGGATGAGGACCGCCAGCGAGATTAGTTTGTGATCTGATCTCACCAGTTAGGGGTATACTTCCGGTGTTGAACATTGTGCTCCCATGTTCTTGATGATGAGATCAAGTATGTTTTCTCCTCTTGTGGGGATGGTGACTAGTTGTTCCATGGCATTTGAGTTTATGAATTCCAGGAACTTTTGGGCTAGGGTGTTTGGGCTTGAGTAGTGTTCCCAGTCTATATTAGGGTAATTGAAGTCACCTAGTATGATGGTGTTTGGTGATACATTTATCCCCTCTAGTGTTTTCAGGAAGGCCATGTGAGGTTCCTGAGTTTGTGAGGGTGGCCTGTAACATGCTACAATTTGCAGAGCAGTCTTGCCTATGGTTAATTGCACCTGGATGGTCTCCGATGCATCGTGCGTTGCCACCAGTCTTGAGGTGTGGGTGTCCTTGATGAATATGGATACCCCCTCCTTTCTTGGTATTGTCCAGATTTTGGGGCCGAACGCATGATAAGAGGTAAAACCTGATAGTGCTGGGGTGCTCTCAGGAGCCTTGAACCAGGTTTCTGTCACTGCACAGACATCGATGTTCTCCATACTGAGAAGGGCCTCGAGTGCATGCATTTTGAGATTTAGACTTCTGGCATTGAGCAGCATTACCCTTAGTTTTTTCCTTTTTGTGTTCTAGGGTGGTAGGTTTAGAATTTGAGCCTTGCCTAAAAAAGGCACTATGGGGGTGGCAAGAGCCTTTGCCAATATCTGGAATCCCAGGAGTGACAGGTGCAAGCCGTCCCTTGCGAAGCAGCGTGGCTTGTCCAGCATGTCATCCCAGGCAGACAGACATTGGATCCCCTTTGAATGACACCAGAGTTTAAGCCAATTGTTAAAGCTGATCATCTTATCTCTGTATTGTGGCATCATTCTTGGTGAAGGTAGGATACTGCTCAAGGTCAGGGTCATACCTGCCTGGGCTACATAATCAGAGAGCTCCTCAATGTCTCTTTTCATGTAGTCCAAGGAGGTACGTCTCAGGTCGTTTACACCAGCGTGGACAATGACTGAGTCGTATTTGTACCTGCTGTTGAGAGACCTGAGTGCTTGCGTTATGTGGCGGATTCTAGCACCCGACAGGCAGCTTACTGTGACCTTATCCCCATTCTTTCATTACTACCTATTCAATCAATAGTTAAGAGGTAGCATGTATTTTAGAGAAGAATTGGAAATTTATAAAGATTGATCAAAGCCTTTTTAAAATGTTGGGTACAGCTCCTCATATATTATATAAAAAAGCATATAATTTTAAAAATTCATTTGACAGGATGGGTAATGTAGAAGAAAATTAATTTTCTAATATGTCAAAATGTGGAGCATGTCATCAGTGCCCTTTTGTAAAGGAAGGTGAAATGCTTTTTGTAAGAGATAGGTTTTTCAGTATCCAGGGAAAATTTAATTGTGAGAGTCATAGAATAGCATATGCAGCTTTGTGCCAATATTGTGATGGATTTTATACAGGAAAATCTGAAAGATGTTTAAGAGATCATATCTATAAATATAGATATGATATTCAAAAGTGTAAGATGGTTAATGCACTTTACAAACATATCGTTGATTTTCCAGGACATTATTTTAAGTTTAGTGTGGCAGAGCAGGTAAAACAGCAAGCCCATGGTGGCCCATGGAAAGTGTTATTAGAAGAACGGGAATTATGGTGGTAAATACATCTTAATGCCACAATATTTCGGGGCTTAAATTATTTCATCTCTATAAAACCTTTATTGAAAAGTAGAACATATACTAAATAGTTCATTATATGTGTTGCTATTATTTCAACAGTATATTAGAGGCATTTGTTTCTTTAAGGTCTCATTACTTAGTAATGTCTGAAGGTGTTTTACTGTTGGTGCATTCAATACATGTTCCTGTTTTGTGATCGGAAGTGTACAGATGTTTTTAATATATAAAGGGCGGGATTTATCATTTTTACCTGATGAAGTCTATCTAATTTGGGATGAAAGCACTTATCATTTGTGAATAAATTTATTTGTGCTTGGTCAAGTGTAGTTTTTTGTGGTTTGTAGTTTGTGTCCATTGTGGCCACTGGTGTTTTTTCAGATGTTATCTCACTACTGCCCTACACTGTTACCTTTTCTAAAAATGAATTTAGATGTGGATTTAAAAAGTCGTGCAGACATTTGTTCTGAATTTATTCCAATATTTGTTTCATCCCAGATTTTAAACTATTGAAGTAGAGGTAAACCTATCCATTTACTCATTTAACAGAAGGTCCCTTTTCTGTTGTTAAGAAAGATGATTTCTGTTGGGATGCATTCATCCTGGCAGTTAGTACATTACAGTCAAGCTCTGAGCTATTAGTAAGCTGCTTTCTGTACCCAGAGTTGATTTCTTCTGCATAAATTTGCTTATTGGATGATTGTTTGCAAGTCACTTAACCATACAGTACTCCTGGATTAGCTTTGAAAAGTAAAAATTTGTGCAATGGTCTTACCTGGTCAACAAATAAGTAAAAAAAAAAAAAAAAAAGAAAAGAAAACTCCATTGTAGAAGGAATAATATGATCTATGTTGTATCATCAAATGCATAAATATGTGTAATTTGGTTGACATTAACAGACTAATCTGTTATCAAGTGCCCCATTATAGAAGACTTGTTCTCACTGTAACTAACCACTTATCTGGAAAGCAGACTGAAAGCTGGACTTTTGCAATCTGTTTTCTGAAGTAAGCCTTTTTATATACTGGTCTTACACTAAAGCAAGTCATTTACACTGAGATCATATGAATAGATCTGCACAGATATCTGCTGACCTCACAAGATCCAAATATAGTGAAAGTTTTGAAACATGAGGAGAATAAATCTAAGATGACTTCTCTGGTTAATTTAGCAGAAGCATATCGACATCAAGCAGGAATGGAAATCAAACCAGAAGTGGATAAAAATTGGGCAGCAACTGAATATGCAAAAAAAAAAAAAAAAAAAACAAAAGACAGTATATAAGGTGAAGGACCAGATGAGAAGGCAAGACGTGTGGAAAAAGCATAAATATAGTTGCAAGTATAGAACATTTCTGGACTATCCTCATATTGATCAGTAATGAATGCAAGAATAGTTAAGGAGAGGCAAATTCAAACCAAGAGATGAAAGGCTGGTATTGGCAGCTCAAGACAGTGGGATACATACACATTGGTTTACAAAGTCCATTGAACTTGTGGGAGAAAGATAAATGTAGGTTATGAAAACAGTTGCACACCTTTTTACAGTTTATGACATACTAATGACAGAAGGACTGTATACTGAAAGGCATAATAATGTGTCAAAATTATTGCACTGGGGATTGTGCAAACATTATGGTATTGAAGTGGCTGAAAAACACTGGAAACATGAGACACAAAGCATCATAGAAAATGATGAAGTTTATATCACATGGAACCACCCATTACCAGCAGTTCAAAAGATAAATGCTAGAAAACTGGATATAGTGGTTCAAGTAAAGAAAACAAGAGGAGCATTGATCATTGAAATCACCACACCCAGTGACTAGAGTGTCTTGTGTACAGAGAGACACAAAGTCATAAAATACCAGGATCTGCAGGCAGAAATGAGAGCAATGTGGAAGAAAGATATCCAGACAGTTCCAATAGTAGTAGGAGCACTTGGGCTTATAAAAAGGAATCTACAATCGTATTTAGATATGTTACCAATCCATGTAACTCTGTACAGATTGCAGAAGGAGTAACTACTGGGCACATTGCAGGTGCTCTGAAGAGCACTTTTGGTTGACATCAAAGATTGAAACAACACTAATTTCATGAGCTTTAATCGTACTTTGAATTAGGAATGGAGTCCGTTCCTGTCATGGTATTAGAAACCCAAAAGACTTGGAGAAATTAAAAAAGAGCAACCCTTTTGGAATGTGGACATTAGTATTTGCACTAATTGTCCTGTAGCCTTATTGCACTCTATTTGGATATTTATCTTTAGAGTGTGTGTGTGTGTGTGTGTGTGTGTGTGTATATCTCTTCAAAAAGTGAATGCTTATTTGATTAAATCAAAAATTAAAAAAAAAAAAAATATATATATATATATATATATATATATATATATATATATATATGTGTGTGCAGGTAGGCTGTGCCCCCAACATTTTCCACTAATTATATATACTGTTATGGAAGGTTTTTATGTGTCATGTTTATTTTCACCAACTGACTGACCAAATCAGTCAAATAAAATGATTATAATATGTTAATGTCAAAGAAACATTTCAGGTACTAAATGTGTTTCTTGTAGGAAAACAATATCATATTTTTCAGTGTTAAGTATTTGTTTAGACATCTCTTATTTGAATTGTTCAATCCATTAACATTCAAGGAAACGCACTTTAAAATATACATTGCTCAGTGTGCAATATTCAAAGTCTGTTTCTTGTATGTACTGAATAATAAATGTGAATATAATAATACAAGTAGTTGTTATGGAGAGGAAAACATCAGAAAAGAAACAATAGAATAATAAGCATTTACAACTTTCAACATGGAACATAACATTCCAGGCTTGATGAATTTTCCATTCAAGCCTCTTCCTAACCAAACCATGTAAAAAATGAATACTGTTTTGCTACTACTTCTATCACATAAGCATCTAATTACTTAATATATATTATATATAAATAAAGATGAATCATTAACCTAGAGAGATGAATATTAATCGTTGTCTTATTGTATGCTAAATTTCATGCATTAATAAGGATACCAACATCCTAATAAAAATCAATTTAGAATAAAATATAATTTTATGCAATTCCACTTAAAGGTAGTAAGCCCTTAAAATACGATTGTAATAAGTTATATTGATGGATTTCTGCTTTCCTCTATTGTGTTATTTTAAATATGATACTATTATTAATAATGTTTGTTACTCAGAATAAATGAGAAATATGGTAACTTTACATATCTGCCAGTTTAGTAACCAATCATTGTATCTCTTAACTGGATGACAGTAGAATAAAATATTTTATATCTTAAGAAAATTTAACCTAATTGCATATATAATATGCAATACTATTTTATAAAATCAGCTTAATAACATTTCTAATTTAGAAATGGACTACTACTAGTCGAATGTCTGAATGCTGCCAATCTGTTTAATTGCAGCTTCAGCTTTAGCAGATTTCCCACTGTATTGTGTTATTAGCTCTATGAGCTTTTTTATTATGTGGCTGCCACACACATTAAAAATTGCTTTTAGTGACATTTTTTACTATTTGAGACTTACTATTCAAAGAAAAATGGTGTTAGAAGCAACTTTGTTACTATAACTGAAGCATATGGTAAAGACTACAAATGGTATTACATTAAAATATTTCCTTTTTTTCCACTGTAAGTACTGTTACCAGTATAATAACACTATGAAGAACAGGTTTTAACTCAAACAGCTCATTGACGGTTTCTAAAAGCTGCAAATTAACTGAAAAGCCATTTTTAAAATTCATTATGTTAATCTAAGTAAACAAATGGCTGAAATGTATTTTGAGCTTTAAGTTAAACATATTTATGAAGAACACAGCATTTAATTACAGCTTTTAACATTTTTAATGTTTAAAATGACCTCTAGTTTAAAATGACACCAAAAAGTCTATTAAACAAGGAGAAACATGAAAATGTGTATAGCTTTCATCCAGTTAAGAGATACAATGATTGGTTACTAAACTGGCAGATATGTAAGGTTACCATATTTCACATTTATTCTGAGTAACAAACATTAATAATACTATCATAGACTAGATATTTACCAATTCCCCCCATGAATACCACAATACCACCACCTTACCTGACTCCCTCAGTGATCATCTCCCTACCACCATTTTAAGACACTTCTCCCATATTCCTAAACCCCACTTTATCAAAGACTGTCGAAAACTATTGACTTTCAATTCATCCCAATTTAACTCTATTCTCCACAACATAGATTGGTCCATTGTAAAACACCTCCCACTAAACGATGCTGTAAGCACTTTCAATAGCATCTTCATGAATACTCTAAACTCCTTAGCTCCCTTTAGGAAAATCAGAGTAAAATCAAACCATGTTCCCTGGCTCTCCAAAGAGACTAGGTCCCTTATGAAACAAAGAGATCATGCTTGGAAAACCTGGACTAAAGCTAAACAACCACCTTTTCTTCAAAAATACAGGCAACTGAGGAACCTTGCAACAAAACATACAACTAATGACAAAAAGTTATACTATAGCTCTGCTCAGCTTAACAACAAATCCAATCCTCGTCAACTCTCAACAACATCCTCTATCCTGAAAAGCCCTCTAATCTCTCCCCATACCCTAACTCTTCCTCTCAGGAAACAGCTACCCTCCTGAATAAACACTTTATCTCTTCCATCCAAAATCTGGTAACCTCTAAGCCAAACTCTACTTTGACACCCACCTCTCCAAGTCCCACTAACACAACTTTGTTTTCTTTTTTGCCAGTTCCCATTACTTACATCAAATCTCTACTACTCAAGCTAAAACCTTGCTTTCCTTCCATTGACAATCTATCTCCTACATTCCTCAGACCTGCTGCTGACTTGATTGCCTATCCTGTATCTATAATAATTAATCAATCTATTCTGGAATCAACTGTTCCCACCCTTTGGAAATCTTTCTTCACTATCCCTCTCCATAAAGGTGGAAACTCCACTGACCCCTCAAACTACTCACCCATTGCCATTCTGTCCCCCCTCTCCAAGATATTAGAAAAATGTATTCACTCACAGCTTCTCAATCACCTCATCACACACCACTTACTTACCCCTACTCAACATGGATTTTTTTTCCTCACCACAGCACCACCACTGCCCTCCTCTCCTTCACTCATATCATTGCAGAGGCCCTAGACAACAATAAACTCATTTCCTGTCTTGTCCTAGATCTCTCCAAAGCCTTTGATACTGTCTCTCATCCTCTACTACTATCCAAACTCACAAATCTCCACCTATCCCTTTCCGCACTTGCCTGGTTTAATAGTTATCTATCTGGCAGGGAACAATCTGTCAAATGGCTCTCATCCTCCTCACCTTTCCTTCCCATCTCCACTGGTGTTCCCCAAGGCTCCATCTTGGGACCCCTTTTGTTTAAAATCTTCACCAATGATCTTTATACTTCATGCAAAGAATCCTCTCTTATCCAGTATACCGACGACTCCACACATATCCATCTCAAATAACATTCCTGAACTACACTCCCTGACCCAACAGGCCCTACTATCCACTAAACAATGGCTTGCTCACAACCTATTAATCCTAAATCCCAAAAAGACCAAACTCCTACTTTTCCTTCTCCGTTCTCTTTCTCATGACAAAACCTCCTTTTTCATTACATCTTCTAACAATACAAATACCCAACTTGACACCCACACAAAACTCCTAGGGGTCATTATCGATGATGAACTCAAGTTCAACCTACACATACTCCAACGTATAAAAAAAAAAAAAAACAGAAACTAGGTCTGCTATATCGGAACAAAAAATTCCTAACCCCTGAATCTAGACTTACCCTGGGCCAGGCACTCCTCCTCCCCTCTCTCTTATATGCCACCCCAGTTCTTACCAATATCCAGGCCTCCACTCTGAACAAACTGAAACAGCCTTACCATAAAATAGCCAGATTCATTACTAACTCCCCATACAACTCACACTACTGCATTTATTTAAACTCTCTTCAATGGCTTGAACTTCCCCAGTTTCTGCTTTCTTATCAATTTCATATGCTACACTCTATTCTTTATAAACCCTCCTTCTGTCCATCTCTATCTTTCTTAGTCTCCATCTACATCCCATCCCAGACCCTGCGTACTTCTAACCAATAATTACTTGATATCTACCACCCAAAAAAGTCAGTAGGCAAACTACTCTACAAACACTCCATTGCCCATGCTTGGAACAAACTTCCCCTTGACTTACGTTCAATGTCCCACACCTCACACTTTAAAAATGAACTAAAAGCTTATTTTCTCAATTCCAGAACCTGCCCTTGCCATGACCCTACCTAGTCTTCCTTCCCTTTATGTACCCTCAAAACGACCATACTTATTACCTCATTACACCTCTCTCTCCAATGTGACTAATATGCATTTGCACAATTTTATACAAACAAAAAATGTTCATTGTTGACCTATTGAACTATATCAATGTAAAATTGTTACTTAGCTTCTTTTTAATGCAACTTTAACTTTATGCATGTACCCCAACATATGTGAATCGCTTTGCTATAACTGCTATTATATCAATATTGTTTAAAATTGTACTTGTTTTAAAATGTATTACTGGAGCTTTTCTCCTCGTGTCTCCACTGAAAATGGGCCACAAGCCCAGTTGGACAAACCTGGTTAACAAATGTCAATAAATAAATAAATAAATAAACTATATTAGCCAGTATACTAACATAAAAATCACCATTTCCGTAACAAAAATGAAAGTATCCCAGATAACTTTACTATTACACCTGTTTTATATGTACTATTATGTCTATAGATATATTTAAAAGCAAATAATGAAACTAATATGATTTTTTAGTCATTTATAAATATTAGAATGAAATTAATTATCTGTATTAAGCTACCAAAGCTGTTATTTTAATACTGCAACTGTTTAATGCTGTTATATGTTATTTTCATTATTTAAGAAATGAAATGAATTACCTTTGGTTGATTTTCTTTGAGAATGTTAAAACATCATTTACATTAATTGATTTACATTGTTGATAAAAGATTTATTTGTCTCTTGACTTTTTCTGTTCTTTCACAGCCTAGTCACTTTCAATTGCTTGTCTCTTTAATGATATGATGGTATCCATATCTTTAGTAGGGTGTATATATATATATATATATATATATATATATATATATATATATATATATATATATGTATGTATGTATTATATATATTTGATGGACATAGGACTGTGCATCTTCCATGCTGTTAAAAGTTTTGTTTATTTTGGGTAAAATGAGTTTGAGTTTGACAGGGAAGACAAGATTAGTCTTGATTCATGCTTTTTGTCAAACATTTCACCAACGGTATACAGGCTTTCATTTTCTTTATTACCAAAGAGGAATAGGCATTGTCAAATCTGATGGATGAGTTTTCAATTTTTGAAGGTGCAGCAGACCAGCCTGTTTTTAAAACTAGATCCTTGTCATGTGCTGATAAGAATTTGACTATGATTGATCTCTGTTGTATATATTTTTTCTGCTTGTAGGAACAATCACTAATAATCTGTGTACCCTTTCATTTCCAAAGGACAAGGCTTTTGGTAGGTTTAAAACCTTCGGAATCTGGGATGTTGAAAAGTTTATTGTGTTGCTTCCTTACATTTTTTTCTGGGATTCCATATATTCTAACATTGTTTCTCCTTGCGCTGTTTTCTAGGTCATCAATCTGTTCCAATGCTTTGTTATTTTGTTGTGGAATGAAGTTGATACTGTTTTCTCCTACTGTTAATACACCATCTATGACTGTAATAGATTCCTCCAGGCATGCTATTTTGTGTTTTGGTTGTTTTATCATTTCATTCATTAGTTCCCTTTGTTTAAAACAGTTTTCTTTTATTTTGTTAATTTTTTACATCCGGCTTTCCAATTTTTATAACTAGTTCCTGGATTGAAGAAATAAGTGGTTGTAATTCCTTCTTTATGCAGCTCTCTTGTATCACAGACTTTGAGTGACTCATCTTCTTTATTTATGAAGTTTTCTTTTAAGTAAAATGATAGGAAAAATTTAGAAATATCCATAGGTTTTTACACCACCGTTTATTCCTTCTAGTTTCTACTTCAATAATATGTTACTTTTGGTAGAAGTCTTACTATTGCATTCTCTCTGTTTGTACTGAAAGATAGTTGAAGGCAAAGTAAGTGCTGAAGGAGTAAAGGGATGCTATGCTATGTTTGTGTTTGAAAATTACTGAATTATATTAGGTATCCATGGGAAACCGATTAATTAACATTACGTTTGCCTTCTCAGGCTGGATGATGAGTCATTACTAGTATGTCTGTGAGATAGTGTATACTGATACCAAATGTTACAAAGTTGTAGGCCAATAAATATTAAGCGCAAATGGTCTATGTTTTAAAAAGGCATATTTGTCAAGTGTTCACATGAAGCTCTAAGCAATGAACATGAGGACATAAGATGTTTAAACATGTTATTATTTGTTAAAAGCTATGTAATGTCAGAGTGCTGCATGCAAGAAATTGATAAGAAAATGTATAAGAATTGAAGGTTTTCATTATTCTTGGAAAGTAATCTGAAATTTTAACTACGCACTCCCCAGAGCTGTTAATGGAATAAATAAGAACTTTGCACCTCCTGAAGCATTACTCTTGACTCAAGACTAAAACCTAAAACTCTTTGTTATTTATTTGTGAACTTTAACAATACTGACTCCAACATTTCACAAGAGCAGCTAAAGGGCAAATTTCCAGTCCCCACTGTACCATGATCGCACATGTAGCAGCTTGTATTAAGAGACTACATTCTCTTAATCTGGTAAATCAATGATGGAAGAATATTTGCTGTTTTGACCTTTCCATATTATGAATTGTAACACACACACACACACACACACATATATATATATATATATATATATATATATATATATATATATATATATATATATATATATATATATATATATATATATATATATATATATATATATAAAACATGCATATACATATATGCAATATGCAGACATGTGTGTGTAGACAGATGCATAGTGAAACACAAGATGTTCTCTGGAGTGCCGCAGTGTTTTGCACCTATCAAGGTATAAATTTACTCGACAAGTAGCCAGACATTTGGAGGGAGTAGTTCAGAAATACAGTGAATGTTACATGTTAGGCTGTGAGAAACTGCAGACAGCATACTGTGCTAATCAGTGCATAATAACAAGGCAATGAGTAACTTTATTAAAATGTGGATAACGGAGAATGCAAGTAAGGGTGAAGAATTCAACTGCATGTCTCAGCACAGTAAAAATGTGTTGCTGACTGTAGAAAAATCCTGGTGTTACTAGAAAAAACAAACACAAGCATAAATATATATATATATATATATATATATATATATATATATATATATATATATATATATATATACATGTGTTTTTGTGTGTGTGTGTGTGTGTGTGTGTGTGTGTGTGTGTGTGTAAAGAGTACTTGATTTTTTAGAAAATTTGTATATTTAAGATATTATCTTGCAGACTGAAGTCACAGAGGCACTCATCATGTTCATGTGGCTTTTCCACATCATCAGTCCGCTCTTAACATACTACACCCTCCAAACACAGAAATAGTAGACTGTTGCCATGAGAACAGAGACACCCTGAAGATTCTGGCTGGGGTGTAACATCCTTATATGTAGTCTCAAGGGATGTGTGGATTATACATTTATGTGGACACCAAAGTGTATGCCAGTTTTTGAATTTTGGCTATAGGGACCTTTAGGCAAACAGCTGGTAAAATGTTGGGTTTGTCCCAGGCATCTGCATCAAGGGCACTTCACCAGTTTTGTATTTTGCCATGCTACAGCATGTGTGTGAGCAGATGTGGTTCCACTGCACCACAGAAGAGACAAGCAACCCCATGTGCTCACTTTAAGACACAGAACATTTCCCTGAGATACTTGGAGCCATTGAGTACACTTATATTACAATAGATTCACCACTTGGTCATCAGGGACAATGTTATATCATTTGTAAGAGGTTCTGTTCTGTCAACTTTCAGGTGGCCTGGAAGGGTATTATATACAATGTGCAGTAGGCAACTCAGGTGGTACCTATAATTCTCACATTTCATTTATGTTAGCATTTTGTGTGGGGTAATATTCCACAGTGTCATCTTACTAATAATGCAGAATATGTCCTGAAGTCATGACAGATTACACCAATATGAAACCTACAGACCATGACAGAGAATGCAAACAATATTTCTCTGTCATTGACATAAAATTCTAGCTGAACATGTATTTGGACTGCTCATGACCAACTTCCACTGTCTAGATATCTCTAGTGGTACCCTTCATTGGGACCCTGAAATGTGTAGTAAAATATTTCCAGTGTGTGCACAATTAAACAGTATGTTAGAAGGCAAATAGCTCCGTGACATTTAAGAGGTGGAGAAGGTCCTCGAGGCCGAAATGGAGGATCTGCCTGTTGAGCATCCTGTGGAAAAGCCTGCTGAAGGGGGTGATTATACTAAGCACAGGCAGACCCAGTGTGCCAGGGCTCCAAGAAGCTGTATTTGGGTGATAACTATGCGCCAGATTAAGTATGACATCCAGCAGTATAAATGCTGCATGTAATAATACATCCAGACTGTACTATACCATTCATAGACTGGCCACACTGTGCATTAGATGCAAGCTACCCAGGTAACATGGAACTGAAGGCAGGGCAGAGCTGTCATCATATTGATAGGTTGGGGGAGCACAGTGTTAAGTGTCAACAATGGTCACTTTGTGTGTGTGTGAGGGTGTTTGGAATCAAGTTACTTCTATATGTGAGACAGTATGAGTCTTGTATGGGTGATTATGGAGAACAAAAGAGATAGGTCATGAGGGTGATGTATTCATTGAGACATGACTGAGTAGCAGTGGACAGTACCATTTGTTGTGTCAGTGTACATACAGATAGCTCAAGAAAATAATGCAACACTGTGCTTGCATCTGACTGACAGGTCTAAGGCACCCAGCAGTGATCTATGCAACAACTCTCCACAGCAGTACTATCCTCTTGCAAGGTCACAAGCATGATATACAACACACATAGAGAATAGAGTGCTCTGTGAGCATGAGTAGTGAGATGTATAATCTGTAGTTTCAGCAGAAATGCATCATCTGTGTCTGTATCTCTGGCATTCCACAGTGCCTTCAACACTGAATGGTGATGTGGAAATGGTGGTGCTATGGAACACAGACCATGCAATACCCTGCCTGTGGTCAGCTTCCTAATCAGAAGCAGAGGTGGACTGGCAATGATCGGGGAGAAGGCCACACAAGAATATCTATTGCGCACATACCCATCACAATGACATGCATTATGCTGCACAAATAGAATAGATCTTCATAAGGTCATCATTCAGATCATGTGGAAACCCCAACCAGCTCAGCTTTGGTGATATTTGCCTTTGCAACAGATTTTATAATGACCCTGTACAAATGCTGAATAGTGGCCAAAGTGCTACTCAGATCAGGAGCAGGGTGGTACATGTGTCATGGCAAGTAACTATTATGCTACCCTTTCCCATCCTCTTAATCAGTGGAGCTGGTGGCAACAAAGTATGATTCTGCCACTGGATATGATGGTGCTCCTTGTACTGATACATTGGACCAGATCCTGTCCTACTGCAGCATGCTCTGTATAAGGGATGTGTTTTTTATGTACAGGTGCTATGTCCATGGAAGGGACATAATGACACAATCACCAGATTACAAGTATCCACTGCTGAAACCATGAAACCAGGCTGTGACAGAATTTGGCTGCTTTCATCCTTAATAGTCTCAGATAGTTACCCAGTACCAGGCATACGTGCATCATATCTTCATGATGGAGGAACTTGCAACAAAGCACCTGCAAAAACATGTAGGCATATCTGAGTCTATGAATATACCTCTCATAAAAAATTGCAAAAGAGTGCTAGAGAAAAAAGTAAAGTTAGCATGCCTTTAGAAAAGTTGCCAATGAAGATGAAGCCTTGATATTTTTGTAACTGAAAAGACACAATTCTTGTTAATTGTATGGCCTTGTGTCAGACAGCTAGTGCTGACACATCAGCATTTTTCAAGTTATCCACTTGGGGAATCACATACTGAAATTTGAAGCATATCATGCAGTTCAGAAGCTAACCCCAGGACTCCTAGTGGATAACAGAACTGTCTGGGCCCTCAGGCCAAGGTGCTTGGAACTCTTCCATGTCTGTTATGAATGAGTCGGTCAGTGGATTCCACCATCTATGGCCCTTGATTACCATCCATTACAAAACAGTATAAACACTTTCTAGGCAAATCTAAATAGGAATGTTAGCAATTGCATAGCAAACTATCCAAAAGCCATAAGACATGAACAATCCATCCAGGCCAAACTAGACGCAATTAATCAACACACTGTCAATGTTTTCAGATTTATGTAATGTCCGTATTGTTCTAATAAAGTCCATTTGTTAATGAGGATAAATGCACTAAACTTTTAATAAATTTCCATTGAGCAACATTTTGTGTTTTTTCTTGGAGGAAATGGAATGTAATAAAACCAAAAGTGGGAAATGCAACCAAACTGAAACTGAGTCAAAAGGCAACCATGAAACGAAACAATCGCCACCAGGAAGTCAGCCAAAGCTCTTTATTCCAAAACCAAGCAGACAAGGCTGTCACCAGCCACGAAAAAACATGTAAACGCCTTAATCCTCTGATAACGGACAGTATGCGTTTTCGTCAGATTCTCGACTTCTTCAGACAATCAGTACATTCAATTAACACAGTATATATAACGTTGACCATCAATTGATTAATTGAAATTATTCCTTTACTAAAGTTAGACAGAAAGTGAGCTGTTTATATTTTTGGATATCAGCCAAGCCAATCCAAAATGGAAATGGAATGTAACCTTTCCTTAGTTCTTTGTTTTTGTTGGTTATGTCTGTAGTCCCTTTTATGTGGACCATGGTACGGAGATATGGAGAGGAGGTTAATATATGCTTCAAAGGATTCAGGATCATCTAATCCTAAAGTAGTTACTAACCAGTCAAGCACGAAGCCCACTGAAATATGGGACTTCCAACTAGAAAGACACACACACACACACACACACACACACACACACACACACACACACACACACACACACACACACACACACACACACACACACACCACACTCACTACCACAGCTCATTAAGAGGTATGATTGAAAAAGGTACAGTGATATACAACTCATGCAGTCACTCCTTAGCAGGCTGTGAACTACATGGTCCACTTCAGGACCAGAATTAGAGACAGAGCTGACAACCCCCTTCCCAAAATTAAAAAAAGTTCAGCTAATGCACCATTGCCTCTCAGCAGACAAACATTTCCCTCTGAAAAGCCTCACACAGCATTCTCCCCACCCAGCAAGTTTAACTCACAAAATCAGAACACCCTAAAAAAATGTGAGACAGTAGGTGGGACACACACATACACACAGTCCTTAGTTTAACACTGCCAACCATGTCTCCCCCTGTAATACAACACATCAATCTACAATCTTTTTCAACATCACCTGCAAATGTCTTATGGTACAAACACCCTACTCTTTGTCACATTACCCAAAACATAAAGTACAAGTTGTCAGACACTCTTAATACATTAACACCCTACCACAACACTGTGTGAGGCAGTGCTGCAAACAGACACCTACAGCATTTCTGTAGGGTTACCATGGATGGTAGGGTTGCGATGGACAGTCCCTCTTTGGGCAGTTGTGTCCTGCAAAAAGTTGTACAAATAGCAAATGTCCTGAGATTTTAGGGCAAAATTATTTCTTATATTTTATGTAATAGTTGCATAAAACAGTTATTCTGTATCTGAAACACCTAAATATTATCAGAAACAGAATAAACAACTAAAATGCTACAAGAATGACCTTTTATTTTGTCAAAAAAGTGAAGTTTTGTCCTTTGTACTGGCTGTGGGTATGTTTTGGCCTGCAAAATTTCATGCTTGTACCATAATTGTCCCACTTTGGGCATTTGAAAAGGTGGCAACCCTACTGTAAAGCAATAAACATGATATCACTGCTCAGTCATTTATCTCACCTGATGGCTGTGTAACCGACAAGATTATTTTCAGCTTTCAAAGTAACTGAATCACTTCAGTTTGCTCTTCTGCAAACTTTTGTTGTGTGATGTGTAGATTAATGGCAGCCACTGTTTTATCTTGCAGTTTCAAGGCTCCTAACAGGATCATTAAACTATTGATCTTATTTAGAAGGACTATTTCTGAATCCTGTGCACACCTGACCAGGCATGGACTATGAGGCTCATTCAATATCGTGCACTCATGTAAGAAACTGCGAACAACAATACACTTTTATGCTAGCGTGCATGACCATGGCAAAGTTGTGTGAAAAACCAGGGAAATATTATGGCCTGTAGATGTGTCAAACTGCAAAAATGAAAACATATGTAGGTACTGCGCTGCTGGTATGCTCCTGAAATTCCATAGTTCACACTCTAAACTCATCCTGCTAAACCATGTATATTCACACTAAGCTATGTTGACACTGTAATTTGCTTCAGTAATGAGGTGCCTGAAGTTGTCCATCATGTGTTGACAGCAGCAATGTGAATGGACATGATAAGGCATTTTTCTATGACTTGTGACCTGCGACTTGGATAATGACATCTGCAGGCATCAGGTGTGGCAGGACACACAGGAAGGGGTCTATAGAGAGCAAATATTTCTGTAGCTAATGTGCAGAGACCACTGAGAGTGCCTATTTCCCAGTATAAAGTGGATGCCAGGGTGCTGACTCCTGTTACTGGCATTAGCTGCTCTGATGAGCAATGCAGACAACAGATGGGGTGCATTTTGACCTTCTGCACCCATGGAAAGAAAAGGTCAGTAGGAGTACTCCTGAGAAGTATAGCAAGTATGCTGGGCATGTCAGTGTCTTTTACTTTATTTCAGATGAAAAGATCCCTTGCAGGACTTTTAATTCATGATGATTGCATTTCTTTTTAACATTTCTCTTCTCAAAGATAGATTTCAGACAACAACCTCCTGTACTGGAGGAGAATGCAGCATCTCTCCAGATGTGGAGGTGAGTGTAGTTATTGTGATGATATAGATGTTTGTTTGCCTTTTCGGCTTTTCCCAGTTAGGGGTCGCCACAGTGGAACTCCGGTCCGCTAATGATTGGCAGTAAATTTTTATGGTGCCGAGTTGCCAGCCCAATGCCCAACCTTCAGCAAAGGCATGCCCATTCACGCATGTCTTTTGGAGGCCACTCAACCCTGGGGAGGACATGCAGACTCCACACAGAAGGCAGTCCAGCCAAGAATCGAACAGGAGAACCTCTTGCTGTGAGCCAACAATGCTACTGCTGTACCACCGCAGCTTCATTGTGATGATATAGATATACTCTGTATATCAAACCAGCATATTATTTCTCACCATTGCATTTCTGTAGAAGTAACACCCATATGTAAGACTACCACATACGGTCTGACACTATCTCTCTATATCAACTGATGTACTATCCATATGAACACAGGGCATAGTCAGGGCATACAAATGCCTGGTGCCACATGGTGCCAGACATGCAACGTTTTTGTCTTGGTATCAATCTGTCAATACTGTCACAGAAAATATGGTCCTACAGCATCCAGGAAATGCAGCAGATTATATTTCCCATACACTGACTAGCAATGTATACATGCATGTGTCACGTCCAACTGTCATACCTATGCTATACGTAGGTTACAGGATTTCTACCCCAAAGTACATATTAGCTAATATTATGATGATTACCCACCAAACTGACTGCTGCTTGTGTTACCATCACTGTCTATTCTGCCTTTGCTGTACTCAGCTGGCACAGTATGCCTGTTGGTCTTCATAACTAATTGTCCATGTCCTCATGGTCTATCTTTCTCTGTCTCACATTATATACACAGGGATCAGTCACATATAATCTACATACCCTTTTATGACTAACAACATCATCCCTGTTCCACATATATATTGTCAGTCACAGTCCCATGATCTTAACCATCCATCTCCTGCCAGCACATCATTTATTTCCAGTCGTGCCTCTCAGTCAGGTGATGACAGTCATATGACAGTGGGACAAAAAACAGGTGTCATTCCTGGCCTCTGGTGATACATCACAGGAGGTGGACACTGCGTTATCCTCTTGTGAGACCACCATTGGGGTCACAGTTTGTTACACTGTGGGAGATGGAGGAAATGATGAGAGAGTTTGTGTATTAGCAGCTTGATGCCTTCACCGGACACCAGCTGTCTGGAAAAGGTCCTTGTGTGCCTTTCAGATTTGCATCACTAGATGGTACTCCCTTATTTTTGCATCTGAGACAGGACCCAAAGTGGAGGACAGTTGTGATGTCCTGTGTTAGACAATGAGGTCAGTAGCTGGGTCTTCACCCTAGCCCCATCATAGTGCTCCCCTTGAGTGTCACCTTTCACCTCTGTTTGTTCACCCTGATCCATTAGTACATGTTTTCACTTTGGCTACATATCTACATATTCATTGTCAACCCCTTCTTTGTGACAGCACCCCCCTTATTGGTCTTTATTTTACTTAGATAAAAACATTAGATTTCTAGCTAGCACAAAAGAGATAGCCCACTAAAAGAGTACAAGTCACTAAGCCTTCAAAAATTTTGTTTCACAGCAGCAAGACTTTTACTAATATGCTTTAACTCCTTGTACCAGTAATGCTATATGTATTACCAAAAAACGTCTAAAGGTAAAAAAGCCAATTCATGGAAGATGTGGAAATACTGAACGCTATGGTATGAAAAGTATTAGCCTTATTTGTAACATCTGATTAATATACAGGACATTCTATGCTAAATATTTAGCACTGTCTGCAAACTTAGTTGCAAGTATCTTACAATAATGTTCACCTTTGTAATAACTTTGTAAAATGGGGCAGTGAAAAAGCTTGATTTTGAATACACTAGCTCCTTGATATTGTTCATGAAATAACACTTGCATTGCAATTAACCACATAAAAGCTCTTGGTAGTAAAGCTTAAATTAATGAATCAGAAAAGCCCTTTAAATGCTAATCTTGAGACGAACAGTCATTTCAAAATATACCCTGACTGATGCAGTGGGCTAACTGGTGACTTAGGTAGCTATAACATATCACAATGTTATTTTATGTAAAATGTAATGTAATTTTCTATCATTTAATTTTTTGGAACAACCACAAGTCTTATAAAACAAAAATGGTTTGAAATATGTGGAGATTGACCATCTCCATGGCCACCTATGACAAAGAGCCTATTCAGCACCACTAGGTAAGTCCCATAAAAGTAAGCCATATATGTTATGCAAAGGAGTTACTGTGCTCTATTGTTGTGTTCCTTATATTTGGATAGATCATTTTTGTGTGTTTTAATTATGATTGGTAAATCTGAAGAATCTTCCCACATGGAAGCAAAAGCATTTTAAGGACTCCTATATGTTTTCCATGGATCCTGATAAGTTTTTGCAGAGTGGCATTGAATCTGCACATGATCTTTGTCTACTCACAGGACTGCAACAGTGAAAGCAGTCTCAGAAGTATATTAATAATGTAAAAAATATACTGTAGATGTCCAACACTACAAAGTAACGGACAATGTGTTGATATCACCAATGAAGAAGTATCAGACGCAGTATTAAAACTATTTTGGAATATTTTTTAGAAATGTTTAGAATGATTTTATATTCATATGTGCAGCAGAATGCTTTTTCAACAAATTGCTAGGGTTGTGAATGAAATGACGACTGAAGGGAGAACCTTGGAGTAATGCAACAGCACCAGTTATTTCCTATATTATAATTAGGTGGCTTACTGTCCCTCCAACCCATGGACACTACTAACCAATCAAAATTGTCAATTCACATCTCAAATCACAGTGTTGTCCATTCCCCTACTCCCTTTTCAAGGTGGTTTGAACCACTAAAAAGCTATGTACATATTAATATCTTAGGTTCATAGGTTCACAGGCAAGTAGTAGGCTAGCTGCCCAATTTCCTTTTGAAAGGTGAGAATCAAACCCAGTACCTTCTGTCACTGAGGTAATCAATCACGTTATTCTCAGATATATGGATATATAGTTTTAATATTAAAGAGTTAGCTATAATGACTATCATGTTATAATTTTTGAAGGATTCATTTAGAATATAAATCTTATACATACTCAACCTCATCTCCTGTTTCAATGTGCATCCTAAAATTACATTCTATCACAGACTAGTAAAATATACATATATCAGTAAAAGTGAAGAAATGTACTTCCTGTCAAGAGAGTTTGAGTTTAGAACAACAGACATATTGATTTCAGTAGAATTAGGAAACAACTGTAAGCACCATGAGTTCTTTAATTAAGAGAGGGAATTCTGATGCCAACTAAAGTATCTAGTTCCAGAAGTTTGATAAGCTGCAAAGCATGAGGTGGTTACATATGCTGCATCCATAAGTGCTGCTAGAAAAAGTACAACAATTTTAGTTAAAGCCTTAGTTTTCCTCATGAAGAAAAGTGACAGCTAGAGATGCATTTAGTAATTATTACAAGCCAGAATAATTTTGATATTTGATTGACTTTTGTTTATTTGTTCATTGCAAGAATATATGGCATAGATGCTTACATTCCTAAGCTATAGCACCAATGACCATGATTTCAGTGTGCTATATAACACTATAATGGGAGATAAATCAATTCATAGTACAATATGCAATTTAAAAAGAGAAAATTTTGAAAGACTCAGAAAGGGTATTGCCAAAAGTTGTGAATATATGCACAGCAAGTGAATTTACTAGTACACAGGTAACATAACCCCATCTGCTGGTGGTAGCTCAGGTGGATGCAAAAGATCTCATGGCACTAATTGAAAAGAGTAGGGGTTCTTTATTAGAATTCACAATATAATATATATATATATATATATATATATATATATATATATATATATACATATATACATACATATATACATACTATGTACAAATTTTACAGCTGCTTTACAGTCATTTACAGTTTACTGACATAGATTCCATGTGTTTTTAAACTTTCAATTCCCCCTATTCTTTTTTCCATAACCAAAACCTTATTTTCTTCAAAATTTCTGACAGTACCCATTTCCCATTAAATTTGATCTCATTTAGTCTTTCATTCCAGACAATCCACATTACTGGCCACGAAACCCGTATACTGAATGAGGATCATTCCACTAAAACACTAAACTAATCAGAGGACAAAGGGCAGGCATGCATTGTCTGAAAGATATGAAGTACGGAACAGAAATGTATATGTAATTATATATTGACTGCAATCTTCAGTGATTTCACAATAAACCACCCATTTAACAAGGACTAGGCCAAATATATGATGCAAATATCTGAGCATTCTGCAAAACTGTGG
>NC_056736.1:809684021-809706521 GCF_019279795.1 Protopterus annectens
GCTTTTTATTTCTATTGTCTCACTTAACTAACCATTAAATTCTAATTTAATTTTATTTTTGTTATATGCTGATTTCAAAATGTTAATTATTTTATTACTTATATTCTTTCAAACATTCCCATAATGCTTCATGCTGAATCATATCAAATCCTTTACTTACATCTCCTACTAATATTTCAAGTCTGTTTCCCTATTTATTGCATCATCTACAAATGAACTTATTATCATTAAAACTTCTTGACTTCCAGTATCTTTTACTGCAAAAAAAAATGTTTCATTCAGTAACTTATTAGTCTTTCTATTCTTTTCTTTTCTTCTATTTTCATAAAAAAATCTTATAATCTGCATTATTTAATGCTAGTGGTTTCCAATTTTTTATATTTATTATTTTTCCCCTTTTCAATGTAAATCTCATTGTACCCATAAATATATCTTCATCATGTACCCTTTTTCAAACCATTTATTCAACACCTCTAGAGGAAATTATTTTTGCTATTCTGGCATGTCCTTATACATTAGATATTCAAGTCAATCTAAACCTGTAGCTACTTCTACTTTTACTGTTTTCAACACATTTTTAAATGTTATCATTGTAATCTTTTCTTCCATTATCTTATCATCTTCTTCAGTTATATTTTTTTAGTTCATTTATTCTTTCTTATAACCTCACATATGGAAAAAAATATGAAAATATGTCTTTTTACTGTCTGCATTATTTCTTTTTGAGTATTCACCTTTGCTTTCTTATTATTCTTATTTCTTCTTTAACAATGTTATTCAGGTATGGTGCTACTTCTTTTCCTCCTTATAAAAATATCTTTGTTTGAATAACATTTTTTTACATTTTCTCTTGGTTCATTTTGTATAACATTTTCTCTTTTTCCTGAAAATCTTCTTTATTGTGTGTTATGTTTTTAAAGACTTTGCTGCTGATTTCCTTATATTTGCAACTAGCTTGTATCTTTTTGTCCTTTGCTATTCCAGCACTTCTTTTCTATATTTTTCTTTAAGACTAATCCACTAACTTGTCCAATTTTTATAAAATCTTCTCATGTTTATATGATCTAACAATAGTTGATGTATTATTTCTTTTACATACTCATTTAACTCTGATTCATTAATTCTTTTTATCCCTCTACCTCTTTTTATATAGCCTATTTTTTCTTGAACCTCTATCCAGATTACTACATAGGTTCATAGGTTCATAGGTTTATACTAGGCTATCAGCCCTAAGGCATTTATAAGCCTAGCCCAGAGTTTTGTGGCTTATGCCACCCCTTATGTTAAAAAATACTGTGCCCATTAGTTTGTTGTGCCTCTGTCCAGTAGTGACACAGGGATGATTCCCGGGGTAAACCTACAATCTCCCATCCACCGGTCAAGATTTCTCTTGAAAAGAGCCAGCGAGGTGCTCTGCCTCACATGGACCGGGATTTTATTCCACAACATAGGGAGTCTCTGGGTGACAAATCTATCCCTCCAGCATGTCCTATTTATATCCGTGCTAAGGTTTAAGTAGCTTGCTCTAGTGGATCTGGTAGATTTGGATTTTTTGAGGTGGAGCATGTCCATTAATTCCGGGTTGGACATTACCTTGTATGTCAGGCACAGGTCACCTCTGAGCAGACGGTATGCGACTGAATAGAGCTGGAGTTTCTTCAGTCTGGCAGCATATGACAGATTTTGGAGTCCCTTTATCCTTTTGGTGAGGAACTTTTGGGGTTTCTCCAATTGCTGCAGGTGTCGGGTGAGATACATCCCGAATGGGGCATTGTACTCGATCATTGGTCTGATAAGTGAAGAGTACAGGGGAACAATGACCTCACTTGATCTGGATGTGAATCCCTTCATGATCACGTGGGCAATGTAGAAGGTTTTTCTAACCACTTTAGCAATGTGAGTGTCAAAAGAAAGGCAACTGTCAACCTGGGTCCCCAGGTCCCTGATAACCTCTTCTGTGCTTAGTGGATTGCCACCTATATGGTAGCTTGGGGTTACCTTGTTTTTCCCGAAGGGTATGACTATACATTTTTTGGCATTTAACTTCAGGCCATGGCTCCGGCACCAGCTATCAGTTTCCGTGAGACCCCTCTGAAGGATATCTGTGTCCAATGTACTTTCCACTATGGCTCCCAGTTTGCAGTCATCTGCAAACTTTATCAGCCATAGTCCTCCTATGTTTGCCTGTACTTCTGAGAAGTAGATGCCGAACAACAGGGGGCCAAGGACTGAGCCCTGTGGGACACCACTTGTGACTGGCTTGGAGTCTGACATGATGCCAGCTACTCTAACCCTGTGGGTTCTGTCCTTTAGCCAGTTTGCAACCCATCTTGTGACATATGGGTTTACATTTAAGCTGGTAAGTTTCTCTATAATACCCGAGTGGGGTATTGTGTCGAAAGCTTTTGCAAGGTCAAGGTAGGCTGTATGGACTGCCTTTCCCTCATCAATGGCCTTGGTGACTGTTTCGAAGAAGTCGACCAAGTTCAAAAGGCATGATCTGCCCTTGACAAAGTCAAACTGGGTCGGGTACAATGTCTGCAAGTTCCCTATGTCTTTGTTTATGAGTTCCATTATGATCCTCTCCATAGCTTTGCAGACCAGGCTTGTTAAGCTTATGGGGCAGTAATTACCAGGGTCCGTAGAGGCACTGCCTTTGTGGAGTGGGACCACAGTTGCCGTACGCCACTCCTTGGGCATGTATCCTGTGGTAAGGCTAAGATTAAACAGCTGCCTTATGTGCGGGTTTAGTTCCTCATTGAGTTCGTGTAGCACACAGCCGGGGACACCATCCGGTCCCATTGATGTTGTGTTTTTAGCTTTAGAGAGAGCAGCTTTCACCTGTGCATTGGAGATGTCTGGGAGGTTGCACTCCACTGGGATAGTTATCTCTCCTTTTGGGGGGGAGAGGGGGGTGAAGTTTGCACTGAACCTGTCCACCAGTATGTTGGCAATGTCTGTGGGTTCAGTGATTTTTGTATCATTTTGGACTAATTCTGAGCATATCTGGGAGTTTCCACCCAGGTTTCTAACATATCTGAAGAAGGCCTTATGATTGTCTTTTGAATCTATGGCAATTTTTCTCTCAAAGTTGGCCTTGGATGATTTTATGAGTGCTCGTATTTTTTTACTAATAATGATCAAAGGTGTCTTCTCTTTTATGGATTTTGCTCTATCATGTAACAGCTTTCTCCTCTTATTGTAAAGTTTGTTTATGGCTGGGGTCCACCAGACTGGACGTTTGCCCTTGGTGGAAAGAGACTTGGTTTTATTAGAGATTGCCTGATCCATGCAGTCCTGGAGGTGTTCATAGAAGGCATTTGTAAGGGCTTCCGCAGCTTGGGTTGTGGTTTCCACTGGCTCGGGCGCCTTGAAGGATACCACACCAGTCTTGAGTAGTGTGAAGTTTGCTTTAGAAAAGTTCTTCACTGTGGTCTTTTTTGTTTGGGGTGGGGGCGGGATGTGGATATCCAGTGAGATTAGTTTATGATCTGATCTCACCAATGAGGGATATACTTCCGGTGTGGTGCATTTTGTCCCCATGTTTGTGATGATGAGATCTAGTATATTTTCTCCTCTTGTGGGAATGGTGACTAATTGTTCCATGGCATTTGAATTTATGAACTCCAGGAACCTTTGGGCTAGAAAGTTTGGACTTGAGTAATGTTCCCAGTCTATATTTGGGTAGTTGAAGTCACCCAATATAATGGTGTTTGGAGATACATTTATACCCTCCAGTGTCTTCAGGAAGGCTCTGTGGGGTTCCTGAGTTTGAGAGGGTGGCCTGTAGCATGCTACAAATTGTAGAGCAGTTTTGCCTATGGTTAATTGCACCTGGATGGTTTCCGATGCTTTGTGCATTGCCACCAACCTGGAGGTGTGGGTATCCTTGATGAATATGGATACACCCCCTCCTTTTGTGGTGTGATTTTGGGGCCGGAACGCATGATATGAAGTAAAACCTGATAGTGCCGGGGTGCTCTCAGGAGCCTTGAACCAGGTTTCAGTCACAGCACAGACATCAATGTTCTCCATACTGAGAAGGGCCTCGAGTGCGTGCATTTTGAGATTTAGACTTCTGGCATTGAGCAGCATTACCCTTAGTTTCTTCCCATTTTTCATTTCTAGGGTGGTAGGTTTAGAATTCGAGCCTTGCCTAAAAAAGGCACTATGGGGGTGGCAAGAGCCTTAGCCAATATCCGGAATCCCAGGAGTGACAGGTGCAAGCCGTCCCTTGCGAAGCAGCGTGGCTTGTCAAGCATGTCATCCCAGGCAGACAGACACTGGATCCCCTTTGAATGACACCAGAAATTAAGCCAATTGTTAAAGCTGATCATCTTGTCTCTATGTTGTGGCATCATTCTTGGTGAAGGAAGGATGCTGTTCAGGGTCAGGGTCATACCTGCCTGGGCTACATAATCAGAGAGCTCCACTATGTCTCTTTTCATGTAGTCCAGGGAGGTACGTCTCAGGTCGTTCACACCAGCATGGACAATGACTGTATCATATTTGTACTTGCTGTGGAGTGACCCGAGTGCTTGTGTTATGTAGCGGATTCTAGTGCCCAATAGTCAGCTTACTGTGACCCTCTCCTTGTTCAGCCTGGTGAGTGGGACGTCAGTGTGTCTGACTACGGAGTCACCTATGACAAGTATGTTTGGTGTTGTATTTGGCCTTAAGGGCTGTGACTGCTTTGCACTCTGATTTTGTGGTTTATGTGTTGCCTGTGGTGTGTCATGAGGTGGCGGTTGCTTGAGTGTCTGCTTTTGAGGCCTCTGCTGTTTAGGTAACTTTTTGCTCAGAGCCTCCAAGTATGTCTTTGTGTGTTTATGTGTTTGATTCATTGTTGTGATAGCTTTATGTGAGACTGGTTTTGTGGTGTGTGTAGTTGCCTTCTCCTCCTGTCTGGTCTTGCCAGTCCTGAGTTGAGAGAGCTCAGCCTCCAGTTTGGCTAAATAGCTGCATCTCTCGCAAGTATTTGTGTTATGTGGGAGGAGGAGAGGGTTGTCTGTGTACATGAGGCAATTGTAACATTGCCTCAATATTCCCATATTCACCAACTGGACAGGAGAGGATGCCAGCATCTGGCCCTTCGACATGCTTGAGAAATTAAGAAGTTAGGGGTGTAACTGAAAATCCTGTAACTTTAACTCCTTGATGTAATATCCTTAAATTCTCTGGTACTATAAAATAATCAATTTAATTTTCAAATAAATCCTTTTGTCTGTCCAAAGTATGTTTTTCCATAAGTATATTTTTCCACTTTTGCTATCCAAAGTATGTTTTTCCATAAGTATATTTTTCCACTTTTGATCATATCTGAAATTACCTTTAAATCTGCCCCATCTTTTTGCCTATGTCTTAAATCACAACTGAAGTCTCCCACTACTACAACTTGCAGATTTATACTAATATAATCAAGTATTTTTCAAACTATAATCTCTCTCTGTTTTTGTAAAGTGTATGCATAAAGTGTAATCACCCTGCATATTTGGTTATTCCATTATATATCTAATATTGAAATTCTTCCTAATAGTACTAAAGTATAATCCAGAATTTGTATACATTCTTTACATAAAACTGCTATTCTTGAACACATTTCTTCTCTTATGTTCCAGATAACTTTACCTTCCCATTATCCATTTACTTATATTCTTTCTTCCTCTGTTGTTATTCTTACATCTATTATTATTATGATGATGCCCATATCTAACAATCTACATCATTCCAGCACTCACAACCTTTGGTGAACATTATCTATACTATTTACATTTATGGATAAGATTCTCACTTTCTGAAAAAAAGTTTATATTACTTTTATCCTTTTCCTTTTTGTTTCCTCCTATTCCTATATATTTTTTTAATTTGTACTTTCTATCCTTCATTCTCTTTCCAAGAGAATGTTTTATTTTTAACTATTATCCATTTATTTTCCACTTCATCACTTCAGTTACTTAAATCTTCTTCTATCTCTCTTTCTTATTTTTTCCTCACATATTCGTTTATTTCTATTATTAGATCTTCCTCATTTGTATTTTCTTTTTGTGTCTCTTCAAAATCATCTCTTTTTCTTGGTCTACTTTTGTTTCTTGTGTATGATTCTCTTTAACAGTACAGTATATCCATGAATGTCCTACTTTCTCACACTTTATACATTTTGCGCACATTTCTTTGCTTCATGACCAATCTTACCACAAATAAAGCATTTCTTTATGTCACAATTATTAATTGAATGATCCTTTTTACTACAAAGAAAACGTGGATTTGGTTGACTCCAGTATTTAATCAAGCCTTTATTCCCTCCACATTAATTAATCTAGGCAAATGTATTCTTTTGCCATTTTGTATGTTCAATATAACACCACATTCCCAGCCCCAAGTCTATAAACATATATTGCCATAAATCTTTGTAATGTCCATAACATCTCTACACACAGTTTTTCAATAGTCCTTTACATTGTCTCTTTCAACCTCAGTATGAAATTGTATAAATATCCTTTTTTTGCTTTTCTATTAAATGTTTGCACAACATATAAGTTACAAGGATTTTCAGTCTTTCTTATTTCATATTGATCTAAGAATTCTTCCATATACTATGCCTCCTTGAAAAAATGTCACAAAAGTATCTTTGTTAATACAAATAAATGTTCTTACTTGCTTGGGTTCAATACTCTGTGGTGAAATTATGCTGTCCCATATTTCATACCTGTCCAGTTCCTTTTCTCCTTTGCTACTTATCCTTACTCAATACTTTCTCCTTGCTTTCATTTTCTTCACTTCTCTTCTTTCACCTTCTCTTACTGTTTGTGTATATAATTTATTTTCTTCCTTCCTTAATTCTCAAACTTCTTCTTATTGAATAATGTCCATTATTTCAGCCCATGACACTGCTTTTTTACTTTCCAGTTCACTCTACTCAGTTCTTTTGAATAAACATCCCGATGGGAGGGTTGTAACAACACACTCAGGTGTTGTAGAATCTGTTACAAACATATTTTGCTGAAATAACTCCTCTGAATCCATAATACCAACTTTGACTCCTTCATTTTGCCTTTTTACCAACTCTCCTTTGCTTTCTTTTCTCCCTTCTCCATTCTCCTCACTCTGCTTAACTTCTGATTCAATATTCACCATATTTGGCTTAACAGGTGTTTGATTAATAGCTTCACTCTCATCCAAAACATGAAAAACACCTTCTTCTGTCTTAATCCTTCCTGTGTATAATAATCCATATCCAAAACCACTACTGCCCCACCTTTGTCAGCCCTGACAATGGCAATGTCATTATTATTTTTTAATTCCTCAAGTGCCTGTCTTTCAGTATACTGAATATTGTCTGACATAATGTTAAAGCCATATGGCGGAAAATGTAAATCCCTAAGTACTGCCTGTTGAAAGGCAGTAACATGCATATTAGCTGGAGGTAGAAATGTAGATTTGAGAAACCTAAATTCAGTAGATCTTTGAGCTGTATTATTTGTCTGATCTGAAAAAAATATCTTAAGGTTACATCAGCAATTATTATGCTCTATATACTTATATTTGAGTCTGACTATGTGATTGATATCTTGTACATTTTATTTTCATTTTTATTTTTATTTTTATTTTATTTTTGATTTAGGTTTATATATATTATTTTTGATGTATGTATGTATGCTATTGTGTAAGGCCCATATTTGTTTATATAATAATTGGTTTTTTTCACAATATGGGGTGCTGGTCCCATTTAATATTAAGAACTTGTGTTTGAATTTTGATTGGTTTATTGTGTTGACTGACACTATAAAAGGAATCAGATGTTGTGTTTGGCTTTCTTCATATTTTTCAGCTCCACTGAAGAAGGGTAACCGAAACCGGTTTGGAGCAGGATATATTTTTATATCCTATGTACATTCTTCAATAAAATGCTTTTGGAACAGAACCTGCTGGCCGTTGTGTAATTTGCTTAGAAGAGAATAGACCAGGTACCTATGGGTTGGAAGCATTTATAGACATATGCACAGAAGACAAATGCTGGCATAGGGAAGACACTGTTGGTAATATTGTATGGATATCAAAAATTCCATTTTTTTTTTAGTTGAGGAGGATAGATCACAATGTGCAAAACACATTTAGAAATCCCCTGTAAAAGACAGCTCAAGCTCAGTAATAGCCAGGTTGTTACTGAGCCATCAGATGCATGGTCTGAAAGTGTTATACAGAAGAGACAAGGAAATAATCATAATACATTGAGTATAGCATGCGCAATAGACCTACATAAATAGCTGTGAAAAGAAGAACCAGACATTCATTGGACAATGCTGAAGTTACCAAATGCAAAAGAAAAGTGACAGAATTTCAGAGCTGCATTGAAAATGATTTGGAAACACACCCACTGACAAATGTTACAGTTTGCCAGAGTAAAACTCGTCTGCTAGGAAAGAAAATGCAGCTTACTTTGCATTGAGGGAAGAGATATATTGTGTACAAGCTAATGTTTAAAGATGGCGAAATAATAGTTCACAATCCAATGGAAGAAAAAAAAGTTTTAAAGAATATATTAAAGTACAAGTAATATGTACACGATGTAATGTTTTGATCAGACATGTCAGCTCAAACAAAACACAGTTGTGACATCCGCAGTATAGACTACAAGAAAAAAAACAGACAGGAGCAGACCTGGTACAATTATTTTAAACACATGTATCTCATAATTGTAGATTATTTAATTCTATACTGAAACATCAACATTTGCTAAATCAACATTTCAATAGATCAACCTGAATCATCAAAACACTAAAAACAATAAAAAAATAACAAAACATTGCTTTTGAATGGTGGCAAGCCACCCCACACACCCTACTAATGTATAGAAATATATATTAACTCCAAGATCAAACAACAGTGGGGGGATGAAGAAAAACTCCTTACACCATTGTTACAAATCTTACATTACTTGCTGACAACCCAGCCTACCCCACCCCAAATCCCCTAGACAAATGCAGACAAACACACATGCAAGCATGTATTCACAAATGCACACATTTACACACTGAAACACACATGCAAAAATCCATTTTAACTTTGTTCTACGTACATCAACCAAACAAGACTGATGTAGTGCAGCACAACGTTAAAACTGGCAAAATGAATAGCTCCTGTTTTTTTGTTTTTTTATGTATGAAAAAGAGAAGATGAAATGGAATGAGGGAGTAAAGGGATATGGAAAAGTGAAGGAGGGATGAAGAGACATTAAGGAGAAGGGTATAAATAAGACAAAATTCTAGTCTGACAGGAAGAATATTCACGTCATCATACAGAAGATGCTATACAAGGTAATTAAAGCTGACACTTTATATGGAGATGGGGGTGCTGTTATTAGTCCTACTGCAATAAGTTGAAATCCTTATAAAAATAGGAAATTCTGACAATGGAAATGCATGTGTGAGCCCTGGCTTATTAAAAATAAAATCCTACTGTAGACCATACTTCTCAATTGTACAGATTTTCACAGAGTGTTCTAATTTTTCCTCATATTTTTGGTCTATTTGCCATAAAATTGTGTTTTTTGGCAAACCATTGAGGGCTGAAGACAAACAATAATGACAGATATTTGAGTTCCAGACCTCATACCCTTCAGAAAAAATCATGCTAATGCAAAACCTGTTATTCTATCAAATGTCTAAGTTTGTAAGAGCAATATTTAAAATGTGTCCTTATTTATGGGCCTTTGTTCCCCCATTATGTATGGCTTTTATCCAGATTTTTTACCATTAAGAGGTTGAGAGGTATGCTGCAGACCAAAGTACATTTGCCTAAAGGTACCTGAGTATATTAAAGAATCTAATTACTAGAAAACATTTGCAATTTATTCTGATGACATATTTACTTGCTTCATAAAACCCCTTCATCAGTCAATGATTTTGTTAGAATTACAGTCACATAATAGAGCACTCTTGTCTCAGGTTCTACCTCTGTAGTGGATCCAGGCTAGCTAGTCTTCACCCTGTAGGGTCTACTAGGATAGAAGGATTTTGGAATACCTGATGGTTTTGCTTCTTAAGCTGGGCAGAGCATTCTGTTCTATCTCGGTGAATTACTCTTTTTTTATTTTATTTCCCACACTTCTTCCTGAACATCAGCCTTTTGTGATCAGTCAGCCTATTTATTCCTCAAAGGGTAAGAGCCAGGCTCAAAGCCCGTCATATATGCAGCCATCAATGGATTTCTATTAGTTTTTTACTCTACCACTTGGTGCTGAAAAAAGGACACCCACATCACAGCAAGGGTATACTATGTCTTGCATGTAAGTGCTGCCATTCACATGCTACTGAGGACCACCCCCACCAGCTAGGTAAGACAAGCTCATGTCTTACTTTATGGCTGTTTCACTTGAAGGCCCAAATGACCTATGCACATCATTGTCAAAGGCACATCCTATACGCAGTACTTTTATTCTGAGTGACCCAATCTTCTCATTGGCAAAGGCACCCACTCATACACACACACACACACACATATACATATATATTTATATACCCATGTGTGAATACATACTCGTGCATATAAACACATGCACATATACTAACACCTGATTCCCTACTTAATCCCAGTGATGGTGACCAATAAGGCAGAAACACACACACACAGACACACACACACACACCTTCAGTCATGCTTCCACAGACATACATACCTCCTTGCACACACATACAAATGCTAACAATCCCCTACCCTGCATGGCTGTGCTGATCTGACTGCTTCAATAGGAGTGAAAGGGTGTTCACCATTTTTTGATGGCATTCATTTTCCTGCAACACTGATTTGACAAGCAATTCTCTGAACTGATTGCCAACATAAACAGGAGCCACTAGCTGGAATTTCCAAGGAGAGCAGAAAACTAATTAGCATTAGCCACTCCCCTCAATTGTTACATTGTCATGCAACTCTGCAGACAAGATCATCCTCAGCTCTGCAATCCTCATTAGTGTTATGGTGGACTAAAGCTCAGAAAGACCATGAGCCTCATGAGGAGAAAACATACATGTTAAGCTTCCCCCTCAGGGTAAGCCTTTCTGAATCCAAGACATTAAGTCTGAGTCATATTTAGTGAGTGCAGTTAGCATTTCTTTGCCAAAAAATTAGGAAGTACAAATAAGAGGTATGTGGCAAAATTTAGGAGCATTCTTCAAAATCAGGGACAGATGAGAGCAAGGTTAATTTTTAGCTTTGTCTCACACAAGTAATAGCCAAAATGATTGCAAGTTATTTCACACAGATTCACTGTAATCTGCAAAGTCAGACAGTTAAATGAGCAAATGACAAAAAGCAAGTTATTGTCATCTGCAAAACAGCCTCCACTCAGCAGTTATACCCACTTTGATGTGTACAGCTCCTGTGATTGTGATACAGATACTTCTCAACCTCTCATCCAAAAAATTAGGAACATTTCTAGAAAATAGTGTAGGACAAGCAACCAAATTATGGCTATAGTTTAAATATTGTTGTTATATACTCAGAAAGGTCCTGGGATAACAGTTTTTTCTATTAGCAAGCATTTTGTAAAAGATGCGATATAGCGTGAAATTCAGATGTCTGTCATACATAGTAACTGCAATTGCTAGAAAAACATTAATTCTGAGTAACAAGCCAAAAATATGAGACAAAATCAGGAGTGTTCTGTTAATTCAGGAACATGGTTCCATACACACACGCACACACACAGACACACACACACACACACACACACACACACACACACACACACGCACGCATGCACGCACGCACGCACGCACACACACACACACACACACACACACACACACACAGATATTTTCATTTATTTCTCACTAATATAATTTAGTCTCACAAAGTCAAATGGTTAACTAAGGAAACAATAAGAACATAAGTTGCTTTTGTCCAGTAACTACCCCTATTCTCTCAACCCAATGGTTAAAATCATTTTATTGAGCACAAAAAGTTTTCAACCTTTTAGTATAGGGATCAGGGACAAAGCATTAAAATAATGAAGGACAAAAATCGGCCAAGTAGAAGTATTGTACTAGCTTGCATTTCAATTGGTTACTTCGCACATCATGCTAAAAAATGTGATACTTTTTGGGTTAGATGTTACATTGATTTTAATATGTACTAATTTTCATTTGCAAGCATACCTCTCAGCTTCTTTGCTCATAATTTCTGCACAGAGTCAAAAGTAATGGGGGGGGGGTGGTAGGGACAAAGACCCAAAATCAGGAAGAACTTTCTAATAATATTAGATATAGTTCTTCCCCTTCCATCTCCAAAATGTAAAAAAGTAGCTCTCACAATATGGAACAAATGTCCTGCTCTGTGACATACAGAGATAGAGCCCTTACTAAAACCAAGACAACCCAGGACTGATTAGTCACTCATGCACTAATGTAGTCAAGGAGACTGTCACTCACTGTGGGAGGGAGGGGTTTCTGTCCATGAAAAAGACAGAGGCCTGGTAATGGAGATGTGCCATGATCATGGGATGGATTGCTGCTAACACTAAGGTGTATATGTGTGTGTGTGTGTGTGTGTGTGTGTGTGTGTGTGTGTGTGTGTGTGTGTGTGTGTGTGTGGGCTGGTGCTGGAGAATGTTGTATGTGGTGACACATGTGAAATCACAAGCTTTGCTCATATGGATCATACCAAAACAGTTCTCTCTGATGTGCAGGAACAGGGTATATGACACTGCAGGCTGAATTATTTCACTTTCCATGTTCAAGCCACCACTGGTATTGTTCTAGCCAGAAAGATATTAACAGGGACAATGAAGGATAAATATGTCCTACACATTGCTGATGGTCACCTGAGGGTGGAAAAATATGCAAAATGTGGAATACTTTCTAAACACTTCATCTAGAAAGATCACAGACTGCTTAAAATGTGTTGTTTTATATCTATAACAAGAGAGTTTTTTTAATGAATTAACATGACTCATTATTATTCCATGGATGTTAGTTGAAAAAAATCTTAGCACTGAATGTTGAATGCATATCTCAAACTTCTTCACTCAAGAATGTGGTAAAAATTCTAAAACAATGGAGGGACAACAGCCAAAATCAGAGAGAAATTTTAAATATTACTGTCATTCAAAGAGTCATAGAACAACAGTTTTGTATCAACACACTTTTTTCTGAACAATAGGAAGCATGACACTCTAATACCTGACATTAGTGACTGACTGCATTTCTCAGTAATTTTCCAGAAAATCAAAAATTTTATGATGGGCAGATCAAGAATATGAGGCAAAATCAGTGATGTTCTGCAAAACCAGAGTTAGTTGAGAAGTATCTGTGAGTGTCACAAACATTTATAATGGGGAACTCTGAGGAACATGGATTTTTTAAAGACTAAAAATGAGGAACAATTCCCATAATAAGGCACACTTGAGTGGTGTCACATTGGAGTCCCTTTAAAAGTAAATTAAACAACAGTTCCTGCATCAGCATGCATTTTCTCACAAAAATAATTATTTTATTTTATTGCATTTATTTACCAGGAAAGTCCACTGGGCCTTAAAGAGCCCATTTTCACTGGAAGCCCAGGGAGAAAAGCTCTGACAAGAGCATAGATACAGGAAAAAAAATAAACATTAATACAGAAATAGAAACAGTGTTACACATAGTGATTATTACAGTAATACATACAGAATATATACGTAAAAGCGGGAATTTAGTTGGTTACCAGAAGAATTCAATCAGAGATGTATAAACAGACATATATTAATCAGCATTATTGTACCAGTATCAACAGGTGTTGAAAAATAATAAATATGGAGAAAGTATCATCAGTTACTAGTAACAAAAAGCATAGGAGTTTATAAAATGAATGCTTGGGATTATTGACTATATTCCTCAGTGATTTAGCAGAATATAAAACATTTTCAAAGAACAAAGCAAAAATATGAGGCACAATCAGTCCTATTTTCAAAATTCTGGACAGCTGATAGGTATCGCTTCAAACAGCAGGGCAGATGCCCACACAATACCTTACTGCAGTCCTTTTCGATAATCTATAAAATTATTTCACAAGGACCAAACAAAACTGTAATATAAATACAATTTGGGATGTTCTACCAAATCAGTTTATTTGCCTGCAGCCATAGGTGTGTATCTATCCCAGTTTCCCTTCACCGTTATCACTCAAAGTATCTGACAACCTACTTATCATCTAGAGCCTCAGGGTCAAGAGAAGGATGTCCTGCACTTGTGCAAACATTCACTTCAGATAGATGAGTATAAAAGAATACTCGTGGCATTTAAATGCTTAACACAAAAAATATGAACTTAGCGACTGTTACATTTAGCATTTCAGATAATTGAAATGAGTTAGCAGGGCTTATTAGTTTATATGCAGAATGTAACAAAATTACCTAGCACTGATGATTAGCTTATGTGCAGAATGTAACAATATTATCTCAAAAGATTAACAGTATTGCTGAGATGAATGGTGTTTGCTGCTATAGTAGGCCTCTCAGGGCAGCCACCTGAATTGCCCTCATTTTAAATCTGCCGCTGTTCAATTTTTCATTCTTTACTCTTAGAATATATATGTTCATTCTGAAGCTCAGTAAAGATCATTGTCACAAAAATAAATTTCAAGTATCCCATATCCCATAAAACTAGTATCTCTGCTATGTTCTTATTTTTGAGGCGTATGATCATGTCTGATTTTGACCCATGTTACAGGTCTTCCCAGAGGATTTATCATTTCTTTCCCAAGCTTTCTTAAAATTGTGTTATGAATCCAGTCTAATGTGATCACCCTATCCATTTTCACTTGCAAAAATGCTTTCACACCCACTTTTTTTCTCCTGAAAATAGCTTGGACTAGCTCTAGATATTAAACATTAATGCTACCTACTTGTCTAAAAATGATCTGAAGCTTTCATTCTGCTTTTCCTTCTTTTCCCTGACACCCCTAAACTCAAATACCTTATGTCTACTTCCTGTTTTACTCTGGTCACCTCTATGTTGGTTAAAACTATGCAACTGTTAGGACAACGATGGTGCATATTGCCTGATCAGTTATGGGATATGACTGAAACAGCTGCAAGATATGCAAAAAATCAAAAGTACCAAGTAAACTCGGTACCCGGTGGTTGACCTTAAGGTGTGGTGCCAACACAGAAACAATGAATCCTTGCACAGTAAAATTAAAGTAAAGCCATTGAGGCTTGTTTGGTGTGGGAGCACTTCCTCCATACACATTTAACAAATACATCTAGCCACTGAGTTTCTCTACAACAGAAAAGTAAGACATATTTTGCATTTGGTTAATTTCTGTATTGTTGTAAGAAAATTATTTTGCTTTTTGTAAGTATATAATTTGTTTCTTTAGACCTATCTGCTTTGTTAACAGAAGCTAATAAGCCTCAGGTTCAAATAAGGCTTCAGTGAGAGTTAGGCTGTGCTTCTATGCTTAGGGGCCTTGTTAGAACTGTGTTTTTTTAATGATCTGCTGTCTGTTTGGATTACTGTTCCCATAAAGCTATAAATCACTGCCTAGGAATTTAATGTAGTACCTGGACACATCTGGTGGAGCCTTGCAGTACTCACCAAAAACATGTACCCAGATTGTCCTTGTATGTGCATGTTACACAATATGATCCTGCGGAAACAGTTGCAGCAGGAACAGCACGGGACAGGGCCACACAGCCCCCCACCAGTGCCAAGGCCTGCACAGGTGCAGAGTGACTTGGAGGAGGAAAAATCTGAGACTGCTCCAATAGGCAGAAGGAGGCATGCCCAGTATGCCTTGGCCTTGGCAAAGAGGCAACGCATAGCACATGCACTGACACGGTAGGGACCCAGGGAATGACACCTCTCTCCGACTCGCACACACAGTAAAAGGGATGCCAAACATGACACTACCTGTGCTCAACCATGTATAGGGAGTGTACTATGTACATCCGACATAGGCAGCCCTGCATCACCACCCTCAATACTGGGACACCCACAAGGTAAGTGACTCACACATGCCAGTTGGGAGGGCACATACCCAAAGACAGTCACAGCCAGCAGGATAGGTGTAGACAAACACAAACAAATGCTGTACTATGGCCTCTGAATGAGCCCCATGGGTAAGCCTACCCCGGCCCTACACAGATAGACTACAGCAGGCCAGCCAGTTGGATGTCAGTTGTGAAGGCTAGGAAATCAGAAACTAATATGTAGGTAGTGAAAGCTATGATCTGTAGTACACTGGTATGCCTCTAGCCAGCACGATAGGTAAGACTACAGACTGAAATAGTGTACCTGACATACCAGTACAGCCCTAGCAACTGTGTAAAGGTGTAAAGTGTGCCCCACCATCCCTGTGTACACTTATAGTAACAGCAGGTATGCCCCCCCACCCCTTAGTAGAAATGTAGAAACAGTTTGGTGCCCCCCCCACTAAGCAGAAATGTAGCAACAGTAAGTGCTAACTGACTGATGTATACCCTGCAGACACAGCATGCTACCTGTCGATGTACAGCACAAAGGTCAGCACCGCAGTACAAACCACCTGGACTTGATCCACACATGCAATATAGATGGCCATACTGGTCATGCTCACACACTTAGAGCAATGAAGTCAATGTCAGTCAACAATATACTGAAAGCCCATACTGGGCATGCTCACACACTTAAACACAAGAAGGCCATGTCAGCAAACAACAGTGGACCCGACATATCTGGCAGTTGCAGTTCTCAGTGCAGACGCATGTCAGTATGCCACTCCTGCCTTGCACACACAGTGGATAGGAATACAGACATATATGTAAGGACAACACACTATAATAAGCCAAAGGTAGATGGACCTAGATGTGTTGAAGGGAGTGACCATGCCAAGGAGACATCTGGGCCTGTCCCACCAAGTACACAGCCAAAGGGCCCAAAATACATGAGGTGCAGGTGTCACTCACTGCAGATACTAGCCACCAGTATCTGTCAGCATGACAGCGTGTTGCACGTGCCAGCTGTGCAGCATGACTGTACAAGGAAGATGTCACCTAGTAGCTGTATACATGTACCTGTGGCATATGACCTTGCAAGTGCCCACATGTGGCATGTCAACCCCTACATGAATGGGTTACGGCCCATGCACACACCTCCCTCCCCATAGCAGTATCATGACAAGCCTGCTGAGGTCATACAATGTGAAATACACCTTTGGGGGAGGTGTAGCTCAGTAATCCCACATGGTGTGTCCCATAACTGTGTACTGCTGTACTGATAAACTAGTTAGGTAGTAGTCCTATCCCCAGACTTGGCAACTGTGTGAGTGTGTGTGTGTGTGTGTGTGTGTGTGTGTGTGTGTGTGTGTGTGTGTGTGCGTGCGTGCGCGTGTGTGTGTGTGTGTGTGTGTGTGTGTGTGTGTGTGTGTCTGACTGAGTAGAGAGCAATGCTTTTTAGGCCACTCACACCCTGTACAATACATATAGTTGACTTCGGCAAGGCTGCTGATGTCACTCATCTAGAAATACACCTCTGGGGAAATTGCAGCCCAGCAATCTCTGTAGTGCATCTTGTAACTGCATACTGCTCTACTGTGATAAAGTAGTGAGATAGGTGTTCTAACCCCAGACCTGGCAATTGTGTGTGTTAGTGTGTGAATCTGTGTGTGTCTGACTGAGCAGAGAGCAATGCTTTTTAGGCCATTCACACCCCATACAATACACATACTTGACTTCGGCAAGGCTGCTGATGTCACTCACCTAGAAATACACCTCTGGGAAAATCACAGCCCAATAATCTCTGTAGCGCATCTTGTAACTGCGTACTGCTCTAGTGTGATAAAGTAGTAAGGTAGATGATCTAACTCCAAACTTGGCAACTGTGTTGGTGTGTGAATCTGTGTGTGTGTCTGACTGAGTAGAGAGTAATTTTTTTTTAGGCCACTCACACCCCATGCAATACATGTACTCGACTTTGGCAAGGCTGCTGAAGTCACACACCTTGAAATACACCTGTGGAAAAGTCATAGCCCAGTAATCTCTGTAGGGTGTCCTGTAACTGCATACTGCTGTAGTGTGGTGTAGAACTGTGGTAGGGTTCCATCTCCACCCATGGCAGTTCTAGATGTTTTGTGTGTGTTGCAATGTCTGTGTATAGAGCAATGCATATTAGGCTACTCACTCACAGTACATTTCAAATGCCCTACATTGCCAATCTTGCTGATGGCATTCATTGTGAAGTAAAATTTTGGGATGAAAGTTCTTTAGTAATCCCTGTGGTGTGGCCTATAACAGCTCTATGCTGTAGTGTGATATAGACCTCGTCAGGGTTTCTATACCCACACATGTCAGTTGTGGATGTTTTGTGTGTGTCTCACTGTGTAGGGAGCAATGCATTTTAGGCTAGTCACTTGCAGTACAGTTGAAATGCCCTACTTTGATAATCCTGCTGATGTCATTCACTGTGAGATACACCTGTAGGGAAATAGTACTCCAGTAATGTCCGTGGCGCGTACTATAACTGCATAGTGCTGTAGTGTAATAAAGTAATTAGGTAGGGGTTCTACTCCCAGACATGACAGCTGTGTGTGTTTGTAACCTGTATCCTGTGTAGAGGTGAGTGTGTGTCAACTGTGGGCATTGTGGAGGGGGTTTTGCTAATTTATTTTATGGTGACCCTACTATATATATATCACAATGTCAACCATGCAGGAATAACAGATGTAAATTAGCTGGGAGGCTGGGGTGCAAAACCATAACCATACATGTGACATCAAGGCCAGACAATCCAAGTTAGCAACCCCACTATTACCCAGAGCACACACTCAACCCATGTGTCATATGAACACACATGCCTAGGCAGCAGCCAATACATGGGTAGTACACTGCATACTGGCCACTGATAGTAGCTATGCAGTGATAGCAGTGGGCTACAGAGGGCATGTCACCCTGCCCATCTGTCCAATATGCACGTACATGCAGACAGTGCACCTCTACCATGTTCCCCAGTGGACACCTGCACCACCTGTAGTGCCTTCACATGTGACTCACAACAGACATACCATACCTGACAACATGTCCTGTATTGACAGATGACACTGACATCAGGGAATGCTGTTGGCATGCCATCAATGTAGGTGAAGGGTAAACCTGCTGCCCAGTACCAGTTCTTGCCACAGGTGGGCAGGACTGGCACATCCGATGATAATCTGTGTTCACAACATGGGCCAGACACCCCAGGTACAGTTCCACATGTCACTGTACATGAATGTGGGAGGTGTGCACATCCCAGACACCATCCAAGGAACACATACATGGCATGTGGTGTACAGCATTGTCCACACACACTAGTCACCCAGGTGGGCAAATACAGTAACTACAGGTCTGAGCCACAATGCAGACCATTGTCATGTGGCCTGATGCCAAGGCATACCCATCGCCTACCCTTGTACAGCCTGCTGGCACAGTTGACCACCACACACCTGTGTAGACATGCACCCATGCATGTCAGAACTGGCACCATGTGTGTTTGTGTGTGTGTGTTGTATGGTGCGTATGTCCACATCCACACTCACTACAACCCCCCAGGGCATACTGAAGTATGCTGTCTGATGTGTGACATCTCCTCATACGCTTTGCACATATAGCCTATGTATGACCTGTGTGGTGCATGTGATACCTGCACATTGATGTGTTGTGGGAATCCCAGTAGTGATGAGTTGCACACCTGGCCCTGCCAAGTGTGTCAATGTGTGTGCATCCCTGTATGAGTGTGCCTGTGTTGACGCTGGCACCCGTTCATGCAGACAGGCACATGTATGACACCTACCATATATCTACTGTATGCCTGTTGCAGATGTCACCCACCTCACAAAGATGTTCTGAGTACTCCACAACAGGTAACCCATGTGGTGCATCCAATAACTGCATCGAACTGTGATAGCCCTACATAGTTGTCGGGGGTTTGATACCCTGTGCTGGTAGTTGTGTGACACAAACATGCTTCGGTTTTACACTCCCACCCCTCCCTGACATGTATTTACCTTTGTCTGCCTCCCCCACTCCCTCTCTGGTGGATGTGGAGACCCAGACCTGCCTTGCTTAGGCAACAGCATGTGTGTTTTATGTGATGCTCATGATCAGCTGATGGCCTCTGCACAAATTGCAGCCCTCCACTAGCTGATTGCATGTGGAACAGCTGTGGTAACAATCCCATAGCCAATTGCATGGAGACACATTCCAATACCTGGGAACATCATGATGGTGCTGGGCCTTTTCAGTCACTGTGAGCAGGAACTAGATCTGTTGTTTGGCAAACAGCATCTCAGATGGATTGGGGATTTCCCTCTAACAACATACACTGTGGAAAGAGGGCAACAAACAGAAGGGGGATGTGCCTGACCTGACTACAGACTGTAGGTGCTGCTATACTGCATTTGGAGTAATGTTGGTTTAATAGTGTTTGTCTGGATATGCCTGTTGTACATGTAGTAATACCTGTTATGTCAGTTCCATGTGTATGAGGAATTCCCATCTGCAGGGTCATCTGCAGACTGGACAGTGTTGTGCATATGGTTTCATGTGTTATCCACAGTGCATATCTCTGTGGAATGCAGATGGCAGCGTGAGGATTGCAGTCTGTAGATGGTGAAAGCCATGACAGTTACTGACTTCATATCCCTCATAGGACATATGTTGCAACTAACACCGTTACAATGGAAAATATAAAAGGTTACCACAGCAACATGTCTATACTGGCCCTGTGTATGTGCTGGAGGCACACCACTGTCAGCGTTTGTACATATGGCATGCATGAAGTGGTGCATATGTGCTGTATGCCATATATAGTGTCATCATATCTGATAACAAGCCAGTGATATAACCGATTGCTACACATATCATGTACAGTAGGGGTTATATTTCATGACATAAGCTGGACATTCTGTGGATGTTTGTACAGTACTGAGGTCTGTGTAGTGATGGTGAATGTTGGCAGTGTGTGCATTGTTAATATGTACTTTAGCCTGTGTACAGACTGTGGTAGATGTTACTGTCCTAGCTCCCCTTCTATCAGATGTTACATGCTGCCCCACTGTATGATACCGTTCTGCTGTACACGTTTGAAGGGCCATGCACACACATGTCCCATACCGCAGACAACCATCAGGCCAAACTGTGTAGTAGTCCAGTATATGTAGGGACATTCTGTGACTGGCACATATGAGGCTTGTGTAGAACAGATTGTCCATATACTGTAATATCATGCTAGCCTACCACATGTGGCTATGGCTGCGTTCACATTGGTTGTGACACACAGATGTATCTTACCCTGTGCTGTGACATGGCTGTTGAGCCTGCTATATATGCAAGTACATGTGCATTCCCCCATACAAGATATAGACCAGTGTTGAGCCAGTCTGCCTGTAGCCTGCACAGTGCATTGTTACATGCCTAGCAGTGTAGTGTACTTAACCAGTGGGATGTCATGTGAAGATACTTGCCAGATGTACTGCTGCTGGGCCTCCCTTAAACGTCATTTACATCAGACAGACCAGTGGGATGCTGTACAGATGTATGTCAATATCTAGTGGGTAGTATGTGTCCATGGCACCTCTGTACCAGCAGTCATTATGTGTCATGCCAGACAGGAGTGCGTGACTCCACCTATGGTGCCAAATGTACACCAGTTGTTATGTGTTATACCCATCTACATGGCTGTCTACATCCATATTGTCAGGCCTGGTACACATGTGGTGCACTAAGGGAATATGGGTATACCTCTGGACTTTACAGGGTGTGTCCGAAGTTCCATATAAAGTGGCCAATATCTCTGCTGCACTCCACAGGGGCATTACATGCTAGCAGTGGTACTTCACAATGATGTCCGTCAAATGTCTGTCATTAGCCAATGGCACAAGTTATAAGCAGATTTCAGCATCCACACACACCATGTCTGCAAAGACAATACCAATGACAGTAGCAACAGTCTAGTAATATATCTGCTGTACATACCTGACATCCCCTTGCACTACGACATTGGGACTGTAGGGGCTGGGGTACGGCTACAATCCATGTCCAGGACATATGGTGGAAATATATGTACATATACCTATCCAGATAGCTATATATATATATATATATATATATATATATATATATATATATATATATATATATATATATATATTTAATGACACATGTGTACTACATTGAATTACCACTGTCATGGCAACCACATGCTATAAATCCCTACAGCATGTGGCCGTGGTCCCTTCATATTTCCTGTGTGATGGACATCCGTCCTGTGTTTGGGCATCAGTGATACAGGCAGCAGGTAGGAACACCTCTTACAGGAGAACATGTACACTCAGAGTGGACACATATTTGTAGGAGGTTCAGGAACTACAGACTGTGGGTAGAGTTGTGTAATGCTTTGCATAGTACTGGTGTTACAGGGTGTGTGTGTGTGTGTGTGTGTGTGTGTGTGTGTGTGTGTGTGTGTGTGTGTGTGTGTGTGTGTGTGTGTGTGTGTGTGTGTGTGTGTGTGTGTG
>NC_056736.1:809709021-809816521 GCF_019279795.1 Protopterus annectens
TGTGTGTGTGTGTATATATATATATATATATATATATATATATATCTATATATATATATATATATATATATATATATATATATATATATATATATATAGATATATATATATATATATATAGATATATTCATCACTGAATGGATATAACATATCTATATATGTAGCTATAGGTACAGACATATATATATATATATATATATATATATATATATATATATATATATATATATATATGCCAATACATACAGATATACATAGATACGCATACAGCCAACGATATATATGTATATATACACATGTCCACATATAGATAGCACTAGGAATGCATATATGTCAGCATATATATGGCTCACCTTTCAAAGGGAGAAATCCATGTGTCCCGAGGCTGGTAGGCCTAAAGTATGTTCTCAACATTGCACAATCCTGCAATACATGCATCGAATGTGCAATGTGCGAATGTCAGTATGCATTCGCTCTTTGCAGATTAGGCAATTTGGTTGCGGATGTCACTATAGTGGGAATGGGGAATAGTTGCCTATCCCGACTGTAGTCCACACTAGGAGTTCGTATATCACAGTAGGGGAGTTGTGGGGGGCCCGGCCCCCCAGAGGATGGGGTGCAGGGAGTCATGCCCCCCACCATTACGATATGTATTCCAACCTGCAGTTCGAGTGTCAGTGAAGGTGCATGTAGAACTGCAGTTCTCTTAACTGTGGTGCAGTAAGAAATGACAGGTTAGTCCTTTCTGTTTGCAGAAATGGCCATTCAAAGGAATGATTGTCCCCTGTCAAGGGTGAACACATATATATCAATATAGGCAGATATGGACATACATCTGTAGATGGAATTGGAAACGTAACCACAACATATATGTCCACATGCACCATTGATGTGTTTGAGAGACCCAAATAACATACATTTGGCATGGATAGGTATCCCCCCCCCCCAGCCAAATGCATCTGGCCTGCAATACAATACCAACCTTAGCAGATCCCATAAGCAGGACCCTACATGACAAGGACAGTACATGTTAACAGTACTCCATCCCACCTGTATGATGTAAGGCTGGCATTACTAACATATCATGCAGTACAGTCAAGTGGCATGTCATGCTTGGGGGAACACCCTGGGCAGGTGAAGTAAGTAGCTGGGATCCCTCATACAGTCCAATAACCATACACCTGACAATGGTTTCACCAATGTTGGCAAGGACATCCACAAACCCACCATGTCAGCTGGGAACTACCACCCGGTAGCCTGATGACCGTGGTCTGCAGAGACATGGAACATAGCAACAATTACCAATGGCCAATGTCACTGGTTATCTCAACAAATGGGACCCTGCCAATGTTGGACTTGTCAAAGGCAGAGAATACAACCTGAACCCAGTATACCTCCTCAACCCAATCATGACAGGTGTAGATGAGGGTTAGGAGGTGCACAATGTCTATGTACATCATAGCAGGCTTTTGTACACCATCCCACTTGTAGAAATGTGTGTGGTTGTTACGGGATCTATCTCTGTTCACAGGATATGTTTCCACCAGGACTGCTTGGCATATGTCAACATACCACAGGTGCCATTCCATGGGCATACAGTCCTTCACAGGTCATAGATGTGTCAATTGCCCTCCTCCACACTGCTGAGGTGTGCAGCACTACTGTGTTTGCAATAACTCACTGGGTGTGGCTGTTGTGGACATGACTGCCATAAATGCAGTTACTGTTGCATCTATCCCCCCACATAGCTGTCTGTAATACTGTACAGTGTATGTAATCAGGTTGTTAGTTGTTGTCTACATCATTCACAGTAGTTGAGCGCCTCACACCCTCCTAAGTGTAGGGCTATGCCACCGGCATTGGCACACACATGTTGGTTAGGTGAGGATCGCAGTAGAGTGGGGAGAGGGACATACACCCTGCTGTTAGCATGTTCAGTGCGATCCACATTGCAGACTGCATATATAGCACTGTGTGGTTGTGCCTATCCTGTCTTGGTGGGATTACATGTCCAACAGATGTGTTACCTGCATCGGGACATACCTCCATGTGTACAGTCCTGTACCTGTACTGCATCCTAACCAAAGGCATTGTGTGTTGTACCCAGCCATGGCATATGTACCACCCACTACACTTACTGGTGTCCACTGTAGAAGGCCTGCTGGCACCACTACACCCATCAGCCATTTGGCACATGGACAAACACAACCCAATCTGAACAGATACTGGTGACAACAATACAACATTGTTAATTAAAGCTAGGATGCATTATGGCTGCACAGCTACACCTTCCAAGATATTAACATTTCACTTTACTGCTGACAACATACTACACATCATACCATTGCTACACTGTTGTACAGCCACCCTGTGCATCAGAACCATGTTAGCCTGTCCCTGCATTGATTTTATGGATGTCAGGCAGTGGCACAGGTATCATCATATGCAGAGGGTGTGCTGTTGGTTTGCCAGAGGCCTACACTGAGCCACACAATTGACAATATATGTGTGTGTGTGTGATGGGGCTGAGTATTGTTATGGGCCAATGGTGATGTCATGTGTGCAGGTATGTGGTTGCCCTAGGTTCGTTGTTTATGTCTGTGTGTCTGCATGCACACATTTCCTCCATGTGGCTGCCATATACAGGGAAATGTGGGACAGCTGCAGACTGTACCTGGCAGGTTTTGCCGTTCACCATCTCTGGCCACGAACATGGGACCTGGGCCACGTGCATGTAGTCTGCTCTGATGGGTTGTGGACAGCCCCCCGCACAGTGCTGAGGCTGGTACTGCCACTACGGGAGTGGCTGTGACTGTTCGGACGTCCACCGCGGACTTCAGCTGCTGGTGTTGCTGGCATATGTCCATGTGGCCATTGCAACCGTCCCGCCCGGTCCTGACACATGGACATGATATTTTGGATGAGTTCCAATGTCTCACTCCACCATCTATCCATGACCTCTGTGTAATTATGGATGGCACCTGCTAGGTCACGGATGCTCTCAGTTACAGAAGAGTGATGAGCCATCTGTGACCTTAGACCCTGCCTGATGTACCGTTCCATATGTGCCTGTGCCTGTGCCTCCATGACAGTCAGGAACATGAGTGTGGTTGAATCAGGGGTTGCAAGTATGCCAGGTGCATGATGACCAGCAGTGCTCCTATGAGCACCCCTGCACATCTGCCTATGTAACACCCTGCCAGACATCTGACTATGGCTGCTGTGTCCTGACACATGTGGCATAGATACCACACTGTCCTGGGCCATGCCAACCGTAGGCTGTCACTCAGCTATGGCCAATGGTGATGAGGTGTGTAGAGGCAGTGTGACTGTGTGCGTGGATGGTGTGGATATGTGTGGGTTGTCAATTGGTGGCCCAGCTGCAGCCCTTGATGACCCTTCCTGTGCCTCAACACACCTATCTTCATGGTCACTGTCTGTATCAGTGACATCAGATTCCCTGCGGGGGGGGACCCAGCCCCACCTTGCAACCTGTGAGAGGAAAACAAGGAACAGATTGTAAGACTTGTACAACACCACTAAACAGTAAATACACACACACACACACACACACACACACACACACACACACACACACACACACACACACACACACACATCTGCAGTGATGGCCACACACACAGACATACACACATGCATTCGACATACATGGCAACCCATACACTACACCAGACAGCACCTACAGACAGCTCCCGCAACCCCATAACACACACAATAGCAGGCGATGGTGCAGTACAGTAACACACACATACCTGTAATTACACACATGTCAGCATGCAGGACATGTGGAACTGAACAGCATACAGTGCAACTGTAGACAATCCCCGTTACCAACATTATACATGGCTGTGATGCATTGCTTCTGTTTTTAGGTGATGGCCCTCCCCCTGGAACCCACTGCACCCATGTCCTCAGCATTGCTGTGCATCCGTTCAGCACCCTGGCATGTACTGTGCACCATACCTCATGGGTGCGCACACCATTGCAGGATGTGTCTCTGTGTGTCAGGAGTGTTTCTGCTGCTACTCACAGCCTCTGTGTGTTCCTGGATCACGTGTGGACACATGTTTAGTGACTGCTTGATGTGTATTCACATAAGTCATCATCAGTGGAGCATGTATGAGTGGCAGATTACCATTAGACCAACCACAAAGACATTTTACTGTACCTATGGTGAGTGTAGAGACCATTATTGACCATGCTTGGGACCTGGCTGATGTTGCCTGTGGTACACATAGGTTCATAGGTGAGTACTGTTCTATTGGTCCTTGGGCCTGCATAAGCCTAGCGACAGGGGTTCCCTGCCATGCACCACCCACTAATGTTATTCCCCTTTTCCCCTGTCAGGCTGTGGCACACACATGCTACCCAGGGTGTATTCCCCATTCCCCATCCAATTGCCAAGTGTGTCTATCAAGAGGGCCAATGAGTCGCATTGCTTGACATGTATGGGTAGTCTGTTCTAGAGTGTGGTGATTCCCCAGGACAGGACCCTATCCTTCCAGTATATTCTGTGTAATGTGTTGATTAGGTTTAGGACCCTGGAGCATGTGTTAGCAGAGGGAGTGGGATGTCGTTATATGTAACATGTTCGACTGCTCTGTGTATGACATCGCTGTGTATGTTGGGCAGATGTCAGCTGTGCCTGGCTAATGTGCACTGGAGTGTAGCCACAGTTGTCTGAGATGAACTGCGTATTGCATGTGTTGGAGGCTGGTAATCCTATTAGTGAGGTGCGTACTGTGTCAGTGCACATGTACCGCATGGATTATGGGTAGGTGTATTAGTTGTGTACATGGCCTACACCTTAGCTATGACATGCACAGTGAATTGCCAAGCATAACCTTAAACTACACTCACGACGTCCGGCCGCTGTTTTGTTGGTATCCCAGTGATACCTACAATGACATGGGATAGAGTTGATGTCAGTGGCCACAGCTGTGGCATTGTTACAGGGTGGCTGCAATATTACAGTACAACAACAGCTGAAGTCCACAGTAGTGCAGTTTATGCATTACTGCTTATCAGTACTACACAGCAACATACCCCACATCTCACACATGCATGATCTAACTGTACAGATGCATACAATACAGCAGTCTACTGATATGCCCTGGAACCTTGCCTGCATGCTCAATGTGTGGTGTGTGAGTAGCACCCACCTCCATGACCGTATAGGTCTGGAGCTCTTGCAGGCAGGCAGGTGCTACCAGGCTGATGAGCAGCTCCTCCACTCTGGTGAGGGGGGGTGGATGCTATGGGTCCACCCCTGTTGCAAGGTGGTCACCCCGCATGGCAGCGGCACAACATCGTGCTTGACAGAGCCGGTCCCTACAATGGTGGTGGACCTGCTCATAGGTTCGGCTGTGCAAACCCACCTCATTCACCCTGCAGACCACATCAGTCCACATGGCTGTTCTCTACTGCTGGTCTTTGCTTGTCCATGAGAAGAGCAGCTGATAGTTGTGGATCATGTGGGTGATGACGATCTCCTCCTCAGTGGCACTGTACCCGGGGTTTCTCAGGTGTGCCATACTCCCTGAAAGACATAATGATGGAAATATGTCTGAGCAACTCGTATGTCAGGTTTACCATAATACAATACACATATCAGTCTCCCACCACCGTATCAGCTCCAACATACTGCTCACACTACGCTAGTGGTATGTGTCCGGTATGTGTACCATTGGGCCATATATTGTATTGTACAATACCTTCTGCTATGTGGTTATAGACATGCTCCATGTGGGGACACAAGAGTTGCAGGGCTGTTACAGGGTATTCCACCTGCATGCCATTGTCACTGCCACTATGTTTCCACATATGCATGTGGTAGGCCTGCTATGTGATTGCTACACATCTGCCATTCTGTAGCATTGGGGATATTGATGCATGCTGTTGGACATGTTCTGGGATTATGTGGACTATTACAGCCCACATATGTTCCATGACAGTTACACACCAGTATGTGTAGGGGTTATTTGCCAGCAGGAACACCACTCCAACCTAATGTGCACATGTTACCAGTCCACATCACATCTGTGGCCCACCATGGAACCTCATTTTCTACTGTTCCGTCACTACCTTTATGTAGAACCACCTCAGGGGATGGTGTCCCCACATGGAGCACACACAAACATGTGTCTGTCACCCAGGTAGGTCATGGGTATTGAGCATAGGGTGGTCCACAGTGACATGGGGTATGTGCTACATCACCTGGAGGCATGCAGTACACATACACAAGGTTCAACATGCATGTCCCTCCTGCCCAGCACACAGCCCAGGCACCTTTATGTCCATGTAGATGCTACTGTGACTGTCCATGGGTGGGCACCATGTTCTCTTTGTTCCCATGTGGGGACTCAATGGCCTCCACATTCCAAATGTAACTACCCTTCCACAGTGTTTAACCACCACACGTGTCATATACCAGCCCTGTATGCTGTCTTGTTTTCACCCAACCAGACCTACATACCAATATGTGCCTAATACGCTTCACCAAAATATATACCCCACCATCCCATACAATTGCAATATGTCCCCAACATGGGTTACACACCTCAATCCACACTCCATCTTGCAGCCATTTACTGGTGTGTAGGTATGTTGTGTATTGATGTGTGATGTTCTCTCACACATGTCATGGCAGGGAAAATGTATTAACATATATATTTTTATATCTATCTATATATATATATATATATATATATATATATATATATATATATATAGATATATATATAGATATATATATATATATATATATATGTTGACATACACACACACATATATCTGTCTGTAGATATATCTATATATATACATATATATATATATATATATATATATATATATGTATGTATATATACATATGTGCATATATGTGTAGATGTCATTTTGTGTTGTTTATATACCTATATGAATGTATAACTGTCCAAGGTTCTGTACACATACACAGCTGTGAATATGTATCACACATATATGTATCTGTATGCGGGGTACGTATGAACATCTGGACCACACTCATGTACCCTCTTTACTTCACAGCTGAAGTGTTCTGCCTTGCTGCAATACAGACAGGTGAACACAGAGTAACATTATGGGGGTATATATGGTGACAAACTTTAGATAAGCATATTATACTGCTATGGCAGTGTGGGCATGCTATGCTACACTTTAACATGACTTTCTTGCAGGTCATGTGGGCTCTCACCCATGTGTCTATCATGGCAGTATTAATACCCCCACCAGCCGTTGGCCACAGTAATTTACAGGACACAAATATCATGGGTCACATCCTTGCCATTCACTGCTGGTCAGCACATTTGACAGGAATGTCCCACTGCCTACAGGGACCAATACTACTATCCAGTGCAGTTGTTGAGCACAACATCATTACAGCAACATGTACTGATGGCACATATACATCCTTTCACAGTATACATCCTATTTTTCTATGCCATATACTACATGCCAGTAAATGCATATCTGTATCACATACCTGTTATGTTGTTTCCACTGTAACACAACCCTGAGCTTTGTGAACCTTCTGGAAGTGTTTTCTTTTTTTTTCTCCTCTCTCTCTCTCTGTCTGTCTCTCTGTCTCTGTCTCTCTCTCTCTCTCTCTCTCACTCTCCAGTAGAGTGATTGAGCTGATTTGAATAGATTGCAGCATGCTTTTGTTGGTATTACACATGGTCAGGTGGTGGCCTCTGCACCAGTGTCCACCAGTTGCTAATTGCATGCAGCCTGCTGTGTAGTACTTCAGATAAACACTGTCATGGCAACCATGTACTATAAATTGCTGCCTTCTGTGGGCGTTGTCCCTTCACCTTTACAGTATGGAAGACATCCTTGCTGTGTGTGGACATCAGTGTTACAGGCAGCAGGTAGCAATACCTCTTATAGCAGAACCTGCAGACACATGCCACATCCACATTTGGGTAAGGTACCAGACCTACAGACAGCGTGAGTAGTGTTGTTGTGTGCAATGTATCGTGCTGTTCTAACAGGGTTTCTGTGTACATGGTACTTTTTCATGGAATGTTGTCTGTCTGCATAGCTCTCAACTGTGGGCCTATCCATATGATACCAGGGGGCTTGGCTGTTAGGTTGCCCCCCCCCTGCATAAAAGAAGATTTAGTGGGTTTTTTTCTAACGCACTTTAATGAAAGTGCTTTTTTGGTGAAAGTGCTTTTGTTAAAGTGCGTTCAGTTATTTTGGATTCGGACTATTGAACTTTCGTTCGATAGTCCTTGATCTATATATATATATATATATATATATATATATATATATATATATATATATATATATATATACATTTATTTATATATATATATATATATATATATATATACATATATATATATATAGATATAGATATCTCTCTCTCTCTCTCTCTCTCTCTATATATATATATATATATATATATATATATATATATATATATATATATATATATATATATATATATATATATATATATATATACATACATATGAACATATGTATGTATCTATATACAATTGCTGTTATATGATTATTTGTGAGTCATACATTAATATATATATATATATATATATATATATATATATATATATATACATATATATATATATATATATATATATACATATAGTTTTCTATCTGTCTACATTTACAGATATATCTGTCCGTATGTCCATGCATGTTTGGCTCATATTTTGGCCTTTTCCTCCTTCATTTGTCATGGATGATCGCAGCATTGAAGTCAGTAACGTGTGGCAACACTTCTGTGTTTCAGACTTCATCTCCTTCTACATATGTGTTTTAATACATATAACTGTGTAACTAGCAACATTTTCAGTGTAACAGAGCATTAGTTGACATATATCCCTCTTTGTACCCACAGTGTGGCATACTTTGTCCAGACTTCTTGCATTAACAGTTTATGTGGTGTGATAATTATACATTCCATGTACTGTTGACTGATTGTGCTGCAGGATATGTTTGTGAAAGCTTCAGGTTATGTATATCTGCCATGGTTTAGTGATAAATCACTTTGTGTATTGAGTGCAAGTTCCTTTGTTCGAGCCATGGAGAGGCAGTTTATTTTGTTGCTGAGCAGAACAAGGGATGTTGGCTACAGAGTGATTAAGGCACTTTTAAGAAGTTCTAAGCTGGTTTGTGCTGGATTGCATGATAGTAAGCACTGCTCACCTCCGGTTACAGTTTATTACACTCAGTTAGCTTCTACTTTGCTTCATCTGTGTAGTTAATGCTTACCCCTGCCAAATGCACTTAAACCCACTTACTACTGCTTATTTGTGCTTAAACCTGCTTACTACTGACTAAATTCATTTTGACACTAACACTTCACATGTGCATTTCATGCAGTACTCCAGTTCACATTTAAATGTTATTATGGGGGTTATAGAGCATAAAGATGTGAACATATGTTCATATACACATTCCACATGGAAAATGATATGTGTTGTAGTGGGACTTGAACCGGGAATGCCTGTCTATTAAGCAGATGCTCTAACCACTACACTATTGCTGTGCAGATTTATTTGTATATATATTCCTTGTTATCCTCTTCAGCCTTTTCTGCTGCTTTAACCTTAGCTAAGCGATGGGCAAACCCATGCACCTATGGTTAGCTGTACTCGGGGTTTTAAATAAAAAAAAAATACAAGGATTTCTTCATTTTATTTTGATGTACTGTTGCTGTTGAACACATGGGGACTGTTGGTGGGGATATCAGGACACCTATGAGTGGTCTCGCTCATTTCTTTACCCTTTCTTCTGTTCTACTTTGCAGGGGCATGTTTATTCTGAGAGATCTGCTCTCAGACATGCCCCCTGCACTCGTCCATGCTCAGTGTAGGATTTGGAGCTCAGGCAGCACGTCTTCATTAATATGCATGGTGCGCTGCCATCCTTCTCTTAAACTGCCGCTTACATGCAGGACTAGTTTAGTCCTGCAATGCAGATTAGTAAATCTGGTGGTATGTCTCTGACTTCTGCCTTTTGTGGTAATCTGACTTCCAAAGTCCCTCCCTCCCCTCTTTCAATGCTATTGTCTGTTGTGTAAGCTATTTAAGTACTTTCCACATCCATTGTGTTTCCATAGATGCTTAATACTGACTGCCCACTTACCAAACCAGTAATACTCTTGAGTAAACCTCCCTTACTGCAACTTGTCTCCTGTATATCTTACCAAACTCACATATAGTTGCTGTCCACACCACATTCTAAGAGGGTTCAGCATTAATCTCCTCCATCTGTGGCCGATAAGAGATATATTTTATTGCTTTACACTTCAGTTAACTGTTTCAGACTGCTACCACTTTGTTTTTGCATTATCTGATGATTTAGCACTTTAAATCATTTTAAAAGTCCATAATACTTTAAATTGCCTTGTCACAGTAGTTTAAGTAGTTTTGTGGTAGCATTACATTCTCAAGTAATCTTTTTTTGCATTTTTACATTAAGACGACTGGGATATTACATTTAGTGACTGTAGGTGGGGCCTAGTCTATCTGAGTTGGGAAACATATAAGTAAGCTCTATGTTTAGTTGTTTTTTTTTTTGTTTTTTTTTTTGCCAGATGACTTCAAAGCCAGTTTCCTGTGTTTTAAGTGCCTGTATAAAGTTATCACATTTGTGTGCCACTGCTCAATGTGCAGAGATGGGTAATAGTGCCCTGTACAGTTGCAGACCCCTAGACACCAAAATTTCCCTATAAAACTTCCTCTGAACCTTTATCAGTAACTCTGTGAGTGCAGAGCAACTACTTTGCATGGTGAGTAGCACAGATCAGCTAGTTTGTACATTGAGGAGCACTGCCCTTTGAATTTAATACTATATAACCTAGTGTAGTCTGTGGCCCCAAAAGCAACTTTAGTCAGCCCACTATTAACACCTCATGCACCACACCCTTATAGCTCACCCAATAAAGGACCAGACATCATGGATATATAATTTCCCAATTTCTCCACAGCGAATTTGATGGATATGGGTATACTGAGACAATGTCCTAATTGTCTTATGTTCACTGACAATCATTTGATCCTTAAATAAACCAATGCTGTATGTAAGAGATGTATATACACAATGTCTCTGGAGGCCAATCTCTTGTGTACAAACACTCATAATAAGAATCTGGTTGTCAGAAAGACATATGCTATACTCACAACACATAGTACACATCCCACACATAGAACTACTTATGCTGAGGCACTTAAGTGCAATCTTCCCAAACTCCAAAGACCTCCCAGACATTCCACGTACAAAAAGTATCCTCAGCAGACATAAACTCACTCAACAGAAATAACGCCTAACACTGTACATAGAACTACACCCAGAGAAGCCTCAACCACCAAGTCTAAAATGTAAACCAATACACTAGCCAGGACACTAGTCTTAGGGGATTCCATTGTATGACATACTGATGCCCCATTAACCAAGCAGAACAAGGTGAAATAAGGGACAGTTGTCTGTCAGTGGCCAGGATCTGCCAAGTTATGCATGCACTCGTCATTGCACCACAAGTGTTAGTATGTTTTGGTCATAATCCATGTATGTGTAAATGACCTGAGCCATACCTCCCTTTGACTATATGAAGAGAGACATAATGGAGCTTTATGAATATGTCTCACAGGTATGTGCCTAGCATTGAGCAGCATTCTACCTTCACCAAGGGTGATGCCGCAATATGAACAGAAGATGACTGACTTTAATAACTGTCTTAGTTTTTGGTGTCATTCTAGAAGGATACAATATTTGTCAAGGTGGAAGGACATGGTTAACAAACAATGTTGCTTTGGCAAGGACGGTTTGCACCTGTCTCCTTTAGGCTTTTGAATATTAGCCAGAACATTGTCCTCCCTGATAAAGCCTTATTTTGGCAATGCCAAGTTGTCAGACAATGTCTAACACAACAAAATCTACCCAAAGAAATCTAAAGCTGTTTCTACTTATTTCTAGGAGTTTAAACAAAAATCTCCATTCATTCCAAGCACTCCTCACCCTGGAGAATATGGGCATCTGTTACAAAGACATGGTTTAAAGCAGCAGAGAGTACCCTGGCAATGCAAGGATTCAGTGATTTGCAAATATTTATTCAACTGCAAGGACAGGGACTAAAGGTGGAGGTGTCCTGATCTACGTCAATAGCAAGCATACTTCTAGGTTGGTTAAGCAAGATGATGCACTGGAGTTCTTCCATGTCCAGATTACCATAAAGAAAGTCTCATACCATATCCTAACAAGGCATACGTAACTATCTATGTCCCATAAAACCCATATCTCATAGTTATAAATATTGAAAATACTTACCATTCAAGCTAATACCATACTCATGGGAGACTTTCATTTTCCCTCTGCAAATTAGGAATCCTACATGATCCCAAATTTGCAGGCTCAGAGATTCAGTCTTTGTAAATACAAATACCCTGGAGCAGGTGGAGCATAAAGCTACTTGAGTTGCAAATATATAGGACCTGGTACTCACAAATATAGGAGAACTCTGCACTCCCACCAGTGTTGTGCCCTCTCTGGTAAAGTCAGACCATAAAGCAGTCTCCTTTAAAATAAGAATCAGTTCTGTAACCTCATCAAACCCTTTAGCAGATAGAAATGACTCGAAAGCAAACTACCTTTTATTAAGGGATAACCTGTCAAAATGTTAAGAGCATCCAAACCAAGATAACACAGCAAGCTATGTGGAATTATTCACAGAACCTCTGTACAAACATGCAAATGATTGCATTGATGCTGCTGCTCTGCCTACCTGAAGTAAGCCCAAAACTAATTAAAAAAACAAACTATCTTGGTGGAATCCAAAATTAAACAGGTTGTAGAACAAAAGAAAAAGTCATAGCTAAAATTAAGAAGTATAACACAAAAAGGTAAAAAATCTCTCATCATTCTGAATAGACAACTAAGAGGAGTAATTAAGTCCAGCAAAGCTAATTTTAAGGTAACCATAGCAACCCAGGCCAAGGACAACAATAAGGCCTTCTTTAGCTACACCCAAAACCTCAAAGGCAGCATATAACAGTGTGCTGAACTGTTACAAAATGAAGACACATTCACACATCTGGGAGACTTTTATTTTTTTTATTTGACATTTGGTTACCGAGAATGTCCGACTGGGTAAGAAGTCCATTTATGTGGAGGCCCAGGGATAAAAGGTCTCTTACAATAAAATTGAACAATACAATAGTACCTAATAAGAGACTAGCGTACAAAATGAATAACAAAGTATAAATGTTAACAAAATTCAGAAAAGTTTCCATAGATTGAAATCACATTTTAAATATACAATTGATTTGTAAAAAGAGTTCCAAGTTACATATACAACTGATATGTAAAAGAGTTCAAAGTATATTTGACCTTGTTATACATTTGTCTGTATTTTTTGTTTGTCATTATTTGTTGTATATATATATATATATATATATATATATATATATATATATATATGTGTGTGTGTTTACATGGAAGTAGGTGTTATATGGAAAACAGAGAGAGTGTATAGTTGTTCTGAATATAATGAGTAGATGACAGAAATCGGCTGTGAGAAGTAGTTAGTGACTGATAGTAAATGAGATACAGATTAAGTATACAATAGAGAGGTTAGTGATTAGGTAGTATAGAATAGCGCATGAAATGGTGTGGGGTTAGTAGGAGTTAGTGAAGAGAGGATTGTAGTAAGAATAGAATGAGTAAAGAACATTGGTGGAGGGTTTGAATTAAATTCAAGCTAAAACAATAGTAATTGTTTTGGCTTGAATTTAAATTTCCTGTGGCTTAGGGACCAATTAATATGTGATGCCCTTGCACTGGCCCAGTAATCAAGGAGACTCAGTCCTCACCACTGGCAACAATGGGGAATGTACAGAATGGGAGGATGACAAGCATACACACAGAAAAGTGCAATTTCCCTTGAACACACAGAGAATACAGTCAATATGAGGCTGGTTGCTCCCTCTTTCTACAGATCTCTAATAAGACTCCCCACTGGCACAGCTTTAGTGTTGAGATCTCAGCCAAGTGACCAAGCTAAGACCTCTAGCACCTTCTCTGTCCAACCAGTGCTTCGTGTCCCTGCACAAGTAGCTGACACACAAACACTTTGAGATTTGATTTATACATAAACACACGCATACACCTAAGAAAGGCTGGCACAGGTTTACTACCTATGTCCCTTTCTGGCCAGACTATAATGTAGTTATCACTGCCACCAGACAGCTCCTTATTAGCTACTTTAAGGCCCTTAACAAAGGGTGTCCAATCCTACTGTGCAATGTTACTATTAATCCAAATGGTAGTTTGACCAAGAGACAAGGTTATTAGGAGTGGCCCTCAGTGTCACTGAATAAATATGTAAGTACTCTCAGAACTTAAATATGTCTCACAAATAGCCCCAAAGATAGGTTTTAATATATTTAATAATAAAGGAACAATAAAATACTCAGTAAGTAATCAGTTACATCCTAATTCAAAATCACAGGAAATATTTAAAACAACATTGCAGGACAGTCACAAATAAATAAAGAAAATATCTAAGCTACACTTATTATATTCTTAGCTGAATCTAAAAGAGTTACTATGCCCTAAAAACTTACTTACAGAACAACAAGCAGGCAGACTGCTGAAGGTGAAGCTACATTAACACTTCAGCATATTTTACTCTTATCAGTGAAATATATCCCTGGAAAGATATTGAAAAGTCCATAACTATAAAATTAGATGATGTGACTTGAGTCAAGTATTTAGAGTTTAGACACCTTGTCTTTGTATCCATGAACATTCTACCTCACTGATTGTTTATGGTGGTAAACCATCGGGGGGGGGTTCTTCCTGCTCTGTTACCTTTGCTCTCTCTGCCCCTCTGCCCTTCCTCATATACCACCCACCCCCAGCACCTCTACTCTTATCCTAAGCAAATCACTCCCTCGTCATTCCTTCAGTCTAATTATATACAACTCTACCTTGTCCACATCCACATTTCATTCACACCTTACTTTCTTTTATTTAACCAAACTTATTTGCTTTCCCTTATACCCATCACCTTGAATTCTCATCTCCCCTACTATAATTCTTTGCATCTTACTCTACTTTATCATCACAATACAAACACCACCTCAAACTATCTTATATTAACTCCAGGCTTATCACCTTCTTTTCTACTATACACACAAACTAACATTGCCCCATAATTTTTCTACTGACCAATCACATCTCCCTCACTCCTCTTTATCACAATCCACAAGGCAAAACACCTAACCACATTGTCAGAGCCCAGTCTGAAGTCAAAACATTTCCAATGTTACCTTCAGCTGCACACATATCATAAGATAACATAATCTCTATTTACACCTGATATCATGTTTCAAACACACAAATACCACTTTTTGCTATTTTATACCCACTATCACAGTTGGCATGCTCCTACTAACCCGTCTAGCCTCTTTACTCTTAATTCTCAACCTTACTACAGCTATATCCTTGTATACCCCCACACACCAATACTCATCAACAACCTCCTCCAACCATCTCCCCAATAAACACAGCTTCTCATGTCTCCTCATAGCTTTTCCCTTATACCATAGCTTATTATTCAAGCCACAAAGTGGCCTCCTCATCTCCTGTGAAACCACACTTGACAGCAGTACCATCACCTAGGAATAAAAACACTTCCCATGGTCCCATTCCTCATTATTTATCTATTCAAATGTGGAGACATACATCCTAACCTTGGCCCATCCTATAATCCTAACCACAAGAGAAACCCCAAAGATTTAAAAATACCTACACTGAACCTTAGAGGTATATGCAATAAAATAGCCCCACTGCATGCCTGGATTGATCAAAATAAGCATGACATACTAGCGCTTACTGAAACATGGTTAACCCCAATGTAAAAGACTCAGAAATAATACCTCCAAACTTTGCAATAACCAGAAGAGATAGATCTAAAAAAGGGGAACATTAGCACTTCTATATCCTTCTACACTCAACATCACACCCTGCAAAAGTAATATACCCATCTTTTTCATTGCTGAGGTACTAATCTCTTTTTGAACCTCAACATATCTAAAATAATTTGCATAATAGTAACATACATCCCACCAGGTAACAATGCTCCAGTGTTAGAAAAGATTTTATCCTGGACATCCCAGACGATAAACCTCAAAACAATAAAAAATAAACCATTGCTTCCAACTCCCCCACAAATAGTATAAATCTGTATTTTTTTCTGTTTGGCAATAATCCAACAAGATACAGCAAAGATCTTACCTGCCAATCCACCCTAGATTGGATCCTAGTATCCCATCTCACCAATTATCCCTATTCCAGTACACTGTCTAGCTCCCTGACTGATCATCTGCCAGTTTATTCCCTTAGAACAAACTCCCAACAACTAAGAGTACACACTGTAAAATCAGTTAGGAACTCAATTAATTTTTGTCAGCATAAATTCAACAGTCTCCTACATGAAATAGACTGGACACCCCTTAAACAGCTACCCCTTAATGCTGCTATACTATACTTTAATAACACCTTCCTTCACATACTTAATACACCAGCTCCCATTCATATGAAAAGAATCAAAAAGAACTCAGCACCATGGCTCTCTAAGGAATGTAAACACCTGATGAAGCAAAGGGACCTAGCCTGGTCAGCCTGGAAACAAAACAAAATGAACAAAATCATGTTAATTTCAAAACACTAGGTAACAAAGTGACACAACTAATCAACAGAGATAACAAGTCCCAGCTTCACCTCCAGCACAAAATCCCAGTAGATTTTGGCACTCCATATCTTCTCTACTTAACCCTGGAAGAAATGGAGAGCACACCCTATCACCTGATACCCCTCCATCACTAATAGCGGAAAACTTTAACAAGCACTTCATAAAATCAATATCGGACTTACTAACTAACACCCCTAATGCTGGACCCACCCCCACCCTTCAACGTATCAGACACCAAACCTAGACCATCAACTACTTCTAACCATGTCATTAATAACCCCCATGCTTAACAAAAGATCATACGAACCCCATTCTCATTTCAGCCCATACCCACTGACACCATTAAGAAACTGCTACAAAAACTAAAACCCTGCTCTACCTCAGCTGATAATTATCCACCACACTACCTTAGACTGGTTGCTAACTCAATCACCTACACAATCAGTATCCTTATAAATAGGTCTTTATCTGACTCAGAAGTGCCTACCATATGGAAACAATCTCAGATCACCCCCATCCACAAGGAAGGCAAATCTTTTGATCCATCCAATTTTTGTCCTATAGCCGTCTTGTCACCCATATCCAAAATTCTCAAGAGAGTTATCCATCAGCAGGTAATGCACCATCTATTGCAAAACAACCTTTTAACCAAACCCAACATGGCTTTTTACCTAGCCACAGCACAGCTACAGCCCTATTATCTTTTACAGACACCGTGAACAAGGCCAGAGATGCAGGATGCTATACAGCCTCAGTATTCCTTGATCTCTCTAAGGCCTTTGACAGAGTGTCTCACCCCTTACATTTGAACACACTGTCTAACTTAGGCTTCTCATATAACACAGTAAAATGGTTTCAGAGCTACCTCAAGGATTGTAAACAAGCAGTGAAATGATCCAATGAACTCTCACCCTTTCTACACAACTCTACTGGAGTCCCTCAAGGCCCCATCCTAGGACTCCTACTCTTCAACATTTTCACGAACAACCTTCACACTATATCTCACCCTGGGACCCTCATTCAATACGCTGATGATTCCACAATAATCTATATTGCTAAACCACTACAAGAACTACTTTCAAAAACTCAGCAGTCCTTTACTGCAGTCGAATCCTGGCTAAGAAATGCCCAAATATTTCTAAATCCAAAGAAGACAAAACTAGCATTCTTTCATCCCAAAAACACCTCCCCTGTCACTGATCATTTTAACATCATTGCATCTGACAACACTGTCATAGAAATAGTACAGGAAACCAAACGTCTAGGAATTATCATTGACAATAAACTTTTATTCAGCCCCCATATATAGCAAAATATAAAGAAAACTCAAAAAAAGTGGGACTCCTATAGAAACAAACATTTCCTTACTGCAGCAACCAAAACTACCCTTGCAAAAACATTTTTACTTCCCTCCCATCTCTATGGTGCCCCTATCCTAACTAACTTACATACTTCTACCCTAAGCAAGATGGAACAGTGCTACAAGAAAGTTGCAAAGTTTGCCACAAACTTTAAATATAACACACACCACTGTAAACCACTCCTAGAATTAACCTGTCTTGAATTCCCCAACCAACGTGCCTTTATTCAGCTATCCTTTTCAAGCCTACTGCCTACCCTGCAACAGCCAATCTAGTCACACCTTACACACCAAATCGATCCCTACGATCAGAAGACAAATATCTCTTAGCTATCTCAAAACCCACAAGAAAACCAGGTCAGTCTCTGTATTCATACTTTGTCTCTAAACTTTGGAATTTACTACTTCCAGCTACCAAGTCTATGCCTGGCCTAACTCATTTCAAAGCCTCTTTAAAAAATCATCTCAAAAATACACGGCTATGCTCCTGCATAAAGCCTGCCTAATGCTCAGCTCATCCTGCTCTTCCACACTAACCTCATCCTCTTATCCTCTTCTTCAGTCATATTTCAATCCCTCACAGTCTGCATGAATCAAAGGCTCTTCTAATCCCTTCTCTATTTCTATACCATATCTTTAAGCTACTGCTCAGGCTGTATTGCTTCTATTCTTCTAAACTCTCACACTATCTATCTACATCACTAACTTTCTGGCTATTATTTTCCTAACTGAAACTAACATTCTATTTTTCATGTACTGTAACAGTCAATGTCACACATTGCACTACATACATACTATTTTTTGGGTTCCCTATTATATGATCGAAGATGCATTCTTTCAAATGCGTCTTGATTGAACTTGAAAGCACGAAACGGCAAAATACCGAAACGGAATATAAGCGAATTCTTTCCCTGAGAAAGAAATCGCTTGGCCGCCTTTGTTATTTTGCCATTTTCATCACTGTAGTGAGATCTTTGAGTTGGTATATTTAAGTAGGGGGGGGTGTGGGGGGCAAAGCCCCCCACTTTATGTAATGTTTAACATTTTTTTTTTCTTTTTTGGAACTTCTATGTGTCCTGGGATTGTAAGCATTCACTTACATGGGGTCAATAAATCAGCGTTCACTTTTTTAAGCATTCTCTGTTTTAATATAGACCCATTTTTTGGACACTATCTACATCATGTAAGGTGAGTGACTATTATTGTCTATAAACTCTATAGAACTGTCTAGATGTGTAGTATATATTGTAACATCTTGTAACATAGTTTGTTCTTTCAACTTACTTTTGTATGGTATTTCTAATGTAAATTGTATTATATTGTATTATACCGTATTTGTATAGTACTGTATGTGGAGCTTTTCTCCCCAGGCCTCTGTTGAAAATGGGTTCTGTAGACCCAGTCACATCACCCCAGTAAACAAATGTCAAATAAATAAATAAATAAAGTCATTCTGATGTCTGATGGGTAGTGTGTTCCATAATTTAGTTACTGAATAGGAGTAAAGAGATTGTCCTTTAGTTTCATTTGGTTTGTATGCAGCTAATAGATGTTTGTCTTCGGAGAGGAGAGCTCAATTGGATGTATAGATTTGGAGCACATAATTTATGGAAGGACATGTTTCTGTATTATATATCATTTTGTGGGCCATTGTTAGCTGTTGATAGCTTAGTTGCCGGGGAAGTTTGAGCCATTTAAGGGATGTAAGAGTACAGTGATGTTTGTAGAATGGTAGTCCTGTAGCAAATTTGGCAATTTTATTGTAACAGGATTCCAGTTTATTTGATAGTGTAGTTTGGAGTTTGGTAAGTATGGAGTCACCATATAACAAGGAGGGTAGTAGGTACATTGAGGTTAGTTGTCTTTTAGTGTTGAAGTCCATAACATTTTTGTGGTGATGTAACATTCCCAGTTTTTTTATGTGTTTTTTTGATGGTATTATGAATATGCAGGTCAAAGGATAGTTTATTGTTAATTGTTACCCCTAATTGTTTGGCATGTGGAACAATGTCTATTTCTGTATTATTATCGGAATGTATTTTAAAGTTGGTGGAGTGTGGTTTAGGTGTGAAGAGAAGTAGTTTAGTTTTGTTAGGATTAGTAGGAGTTGTGCATTATTGAGCTAGTTTTCTATGGATGAGAAGGCAGTTTGGATTGTTTTAGGTGTGTTATATTCTGCGAGGAGCATATGATAGTTAAATCATCTCCATATTGGATAAGATTGTTTTGGCAGGAAGGAGTATGAAGATTATTTATGAAAATGTTGAAATGAAGGGGTCAAAGATGGAGCCCTGAGGGACTCCTGTTTTGTTGGGTAGATATTGTGAGACAGAGCCTTGCCACTTTACACATTGTTGTCTTTGAGAACGGTAGCTTGAAAACCATTGTAGAGAGGAGTATGTAAGGCCTATGGTAGATAGTTCCTGCAAAACTTTGGGGTGTGACACAGTGTCAAATGCCTTTGATAGATCAAGAAATATTGCTGATGTTAGATGGTCTAGGTATCTAGCTTTGTTGATTGTATCTGTAAAGGATATTAGGGCATTTGTTGCACTGTGTGCTGGTCTGAAAACATGTGTGAATGTGAGTAGTCTGTTATGAATGAGGTAGTCAAGGGGTTGCCTATATATAAGATTTTGGAGAGAGAAGACAGGATTGAGATGGGACGATAGAGAGTTAATTTGGTTTGCCTCTTTATGTAGGGAGGTGACAACTGATTTTTTTTTTCCATATTATTAGGACATAAGATTCTATGATGGATCTGCTTACGAGAATACTAACTGGGTAGCCTGTAGCATCAGCTGAAAATTTTAAGTATTTAGATGTGAGGTTGTCAGCAAAAGGAGAACTGGGTTTTATTTATTTACTTATTTATGTATTTATTTTTTGTAATAAGCGCTGTATATAGTGTGTAGATACTGCTTGCAATATAAGGGATATTAGTTTTGGAGGCAAAGTTGGAGTAATGTGAGAAGAGAATGTAATGAAAGTAGACTGTTTGGAGTTGATATTGGAGAGGGGATATGTCAGGTTGGGTTTCTGTGTGGAATTTGCTTTGAGGGATATGGTAGGTTTATTAACTAAGTTGTTTATACACTCGTAACTTGTCTGTGACTGTAGCAGGATTTTGTTTTGATCCTGGGTTAAGCAATGATGAAACTGTAGATCAGAATATTTTAGAATTATTTTTGTGGTCAGATAATTGCTGAGTAAAGTACTGCTTTTTGTCTGCAGTTAAAAGTTTCTTTGCTTGGTTATGTAGTTGCCTAAAGCTTTGTAAAGATATTTTTTTTTCTGGAATGCTTATATAGCATAGCATAGATGCAGTAAATCTTCTGGCTGACAACATCAGCTCCAACTCTACCCCCTTCTCACTTCTAGCACCCCCAGAAATACTAATCTCATAGACTTCACAGATTGCAAACCAATAACAAATACATAATCTCTCCATCTATTAGTAGAAAGCATGTTCTAGATGCACTCTCTAAGGCCAAGAATACAGCTTTGAGGGGCCCCAATAATATCACAGGATGCCTCCTACATAGCCTGCAATATGACCTATCAGGGCCACTGGAGTCACTACTTAACCATAGTCTGCATACAAGCATTGTGCCACACAAATGGAGGACTGCAACAGTTACCCCTCTGCACAAGGGTGACCATCAATGGATCCCAGGTACTACAAACCCATAAGTCTGACCAGTGTCATATGGAAAACCATGGAAAAAAATAGCAGTGACATAGAAGACATTCACACACAGGACCCATTGAAATTTGTTTTTGTCAAAGACTGGCCATGCCTAATGAACCTGGTGAAAAGGTAAACAAGGCAAAGGATGAGGGCAAAATGGTATGTACTGCCTACCATTACCTTGCTAAGGCATTCAAGCAATTGTAAACAAACTCTTGGAATTAGTCATAAATACCTGTGTAACTCACTGGATAGCCTGCTGTCTCATAGACAGGACAGAGGAAGTTAGGATTGGAGAGATCATGTCCACAAATACGCTGGCCACCAGTGGAATCCCCCTAGGATCTGTGCTGTGTCCTCTCCTCTTTGGTATTTATTTTTTGAAAGTCAAGGCCAATGGCAAGAGCTCCTGGTATACCAAGTTTGCAGATGATTGCAAGCTAGGAAAAATCATAGAACCCCCAAGACACCAACATCTTACAGGAAGGTCTAACACAGACAAATGACTACTGTCAAAGCCACGGCTTAAGACTAAGTGTCAAGAAATACATAATAGTACCTTTTGACAGTTCCAACACCCAGGGAAACTACCTCATTGATAAGACACTTCTAAATATAGAAACAGTAGTCCATAATGTTGGGACTCATGTAGATAGAAACCTAGGTTTTATCCAACATAAATCTAAGGTAATACGATAATCATTCTATGTCACTAAACTTTTAAGTAAGGGCATGGCATCTAGATACAGGGAAGTCATTGTGCCACTGTGCTCAGTCCTCATCAGACCCATCATTGAATTTAACATCACCATAAATATTTGCCTGACCAGGTGCATGCAACAACTGGAATGTTTACAGAGGTTCCTCATGGAGCAAACACAATGCTGTATGCAGATCATCTCAAAGCCCAATCTCTATACTCTGTTTCCTACAGACTGCTAAGAGGTGTTTTATTCCTAGAGTACAATGCATTCTTGGGTCCTGCTCTGATGACCCTTTTGCATATCTACAAAATGAGCAGCAACAGAGCTACTAGATCTAAGGATTTAAGCTTTGTTTTTGACATAAATATGACATGTTGGTGGGACAGGTATGTATCTCAGAGAATCCTCATTATCCAGAATAAGCTTCCTATCCATGTGAAGCAGAGCCTTTCCCTAACCCTAATTAACTGCAACCTGGAGCAGTGGATAGGAAATCGGAAATTCACCCCTGGTCAGACACCTACTTCTCCGATGGAGAGAAGTAGCCTTTAAATCATGCCTTAACTAACATATACCCCTTAAAATTACCTCTAGGGCACAATAACTTGTGGGATACACTTGAATTGCATAACTAGGCTTATAAAAGTCCCAGTGATCTTTATCGTAGTATACAACTTTGAACCTATAGCATCACAACATCACACTATGACATTTTCTTTTTAAATAAGAAGGAATCAGTAAAACTGAAACAAAACTTTAACAGCCAGCAGTATGTTAAAATATCATTGGATATAACAGATGACTATTGCTTCTGAAAAATGCTCTCATTTAACATAACTGAAACATTGAACACACACACACACACACACAGATGCACTCACAAGCACACATAAATGAATGCACACCAATACAAACAAATTAATAATATTATTACTTAATTTAAAATTGAAACACAGAAACACTCACACAAAAGTAATATCAGTGAACTTCAAACAAATTAAAAATATGAGACAATATACTATGAAATTCATTCATCAGCTGTACACTTCTTCATAATGCACCAAGACAACGGAAACATCTAAATGAAAGAAACTGGAAAGTTTGCCATGACACAATAAAAGAGGAAAGAATGAACTTATTTAATGTTGCAGTAATCTATCACATATAAAACATTAAAAATGTATAATTGCTTTTGCACATTACAAAATGATTTTACTATAGCATCCATGAAGATTTGCACTTTCTGACATTTGCAAACCAACTTGGCCTTCTTTTTCCAGTTTCTATGATAAAGTAATGTAATTTTAGGGGCGTATTGAAGGTGAGTCTATGTTTCCTCCTGTTCCACAACACTTCCCAATACTTCCTTCCCTGTTGGCCAGTAAATGTGTTTCTTTTCTCACTTTCCCTGTCTTACTTCTAACTTGAGACTAAGTGACCATGCTATGAATGCAGTGCTTATTTCTTTGTCTGACTGGTCAGCTGGTGTTTTGACTTGATCACACCTCACCCCTATGTAGATTGTTTTTACTTGTTCTTTTATCATTCCAGGCTAAAAGGGGTATTGTATATTAATATCACATTACTTTATTTATTTATTTACAAGGGTAGAACGCTGATCATATATGACCATTTGCCGACTCAGCTCAGGATATTTATCCCAGGATTTAATAAACTCCGTTAGGCACCATGTAGAGCCTACACAGAACGTATCCATGTACATGGCCATGGTCCCCCCTCGGCAGCTCGCCATGAATATTAATGATAGCTCGCTGATGAGAGAGAGATAAGGAATACGGATACTGAGTCAGTGCTGACTGTGTTTTTTTTTTAAATGCATGTTTGCATGGTGTGGAGCTCAGCAATATCAAGCTGTGCTCATGTGTAGACAGTTGTCATCTGCCAGACATCTAAAAATAGAAACTGGATGTAACTAATAACCATAATGATATTTTATGTTTTTTTTTTTTAATTTTGCATTTGCACAGTGTGGATTTCTTAATATCAGCATACCTTAATGGGTAGAGTTATGACTGTATTTTGTTGCACACATTATAGACAAACTTAAAATATGGCTCCGCTGTGCACTCTGCAACTGTGCTCAAACCTGCTAAGCACTGCATAATCATGGTAACAGCTGCCAATGTTTGTGTGGTACACAGATTTGCTAAAACCATCATTGTACATGTTTGTGCACTGCTCAGCTCTACTTGGCTGGTTTGCAAGATGCTAAGTAATGTGAATGTGGTGTTTTTTTAAATGTTGCTCAATGATGTGAAAGGGTGAGAAAACAGCCTATATAAAGTGCACTAGGTGGGAATTCTGCAGAATCCATTGGAGTTCAGTCATCTGTCAGTATGGCTGGTGGTGTTAGAGAAAGTGTGCACTTTCAGGTGCAGCGGTGGGGCATTCAGGAATCCAGGGTCATGGCTGGGATCCTTGTCAAAAAACATGAGGATAGGCTGTTGCAAGGAGGTTTCCAGGGCCCAGAGTGTAAGGCACAGGCCTGGAACCGGCTGGCCAGAGAACTCACCAGTGTTGCTGGTATCCCCCACACAGGTGAGCAGTGTCATCACCACCATGACAACCTGAAATGACAAAAGGGGGGAACCTTGGACACCTGGGTCCAAGAAGCAAGGGCAGGGAATGCCTCATAAGTATGTAAGTACTTTTTTCTCTGTTTCACCAATATGCAATTTGAATGTTTGCAAAACTGGTATGCGTAATGGTGTGCTTCTCCCCCAACAGCTGCAGCTGAGATGACTTGCAATGTCGAGTCTCAAGCTGGGCACCTAGCCAGGTTGCTCCCTAAGCATGGTGAGTATGGATGTTTTATGCCAACTGTAGTGCAAGAAGGAGTAAGCATTAACTGCAATAAAGTATATGCAATAAAGTCTGTAGTGCAATAAGGTTGGAATTAGAGCTGTAGTGCAATAAATGAATAACAACAACTGTAGATCAATAAAAATGAGAAACAATACTACTGTTTGCATTGCGTCTATAAGGTAAGGTTGCTGCAGTCAAGTATAGCACTGTACTAACTGTAGAATGCAAATCTAATGGCTGCAAACTGTATTGCTTAACTCATAGTACTGTTCAAGGCTTTCTCTAGGCCAATATCAGTCACATAATGCTCTGTCTTCCACAGACCTCGGGTAATCAAGGTATATGGGTGAGGTAGCCCACTCCACCACCAGATATTGTGTGTGTGGACTTCACAGATTGCAAACCAATAACAATAACATGTGTTCATCTGCAGTGTTGAAAGTAAAATAAAGCTGTAATAATATATGCAGTGTGGTTGTATACCATGCATGTGTGTTCTATTGGCACATCAGTCTAATAAAACACTGTAACAGTACTAGAAGGCTAGAGGAGAGTCCTGTAACTTGTATTGCCCAGTTCATAGTATGTTTCCAGGTGGTCTCCAGGCAAGTATTAGTCACCCTGTAGTCAGCAGTGCCTCAGTAGCTCAGTCTGTTAAATTCCTTATACACTGTACATTTTGCCACACACAGTCCTCAGTTTGAATCTAGTGCTATGTAGCACTACATGTTCAGCATCACTCACATAATGCTCACAATTCCTTTCTTCCAAACAATGCAAAATGTGATGGGTGAGTTAGCCCATATTATGTGCAGATATTGTGTTTAGATCTCACAGAATGTTACACTCAATAGCAAGAATGTGTGCATGAGCATTGTTGATTCAGAAATAAAACTGTGTAATACCAGTCTGGTTGGATCTCTTGCATGTCTGTACTATGCTGCTGCAGTCAATTATTATATTATTTGCAGATGTCCCCTGCAGTCACAGCTAGTGGGTTCTACTCACATGCTTGCCAACTAAGCCATGACAGCTGTCTAGTTTAATTACTGTACACAAACATGCCTCTCAAGTGTCACAGTTTCACATAATGTAATTAAATCCATCTGTCACATGTTTACCAGATAAATGATTACCTGGAATGCAAAATATTACCAAATCTGTTTACAGATCACCCTGGTAGTTATATAAGTCCACATTATGTGAAACTTTCTGAGTAGTTCTCTACTTGCATTTGTTAGTGCTTAGCCCTTATTGTCCCATGCTTGAGAGGTATGTAAGTACTGCAACAGCTATAGGAGAAGTTTAGTCACTGTAATCACAACTGTCAGTACACACCTGTAGAAGTATGTATGACCAGTGTTGTCAGGGATATTATCTGCAATGTCACCAATGGAATGTTTTTCTCTCTCTCCCCACCCTTCATCTTAATGTATTCATTATTGTAATGTATTATTATGATTTAATATTAACATATTTTGTTAAATTAACTATATTTTGGAAAATGTGGTTGATTATTGTTATGTTTTATCATGATTTAATATCAATAGATTTTGTTAAACTAACTATATTTTGGAAAATGTCATTGATTATTGTTGTTTTGTTATGATTCAATATTAACATATTTTGTTAAACTAACTGCTTGGCCGGCCATATGGTTTATGTCACACTGGTATGCTGTTACCATACTAACTGTTATGTTACATTATGTTTTGTTGCCTATAATATACATTAATATGTATTTGGATTAATAAATATGATGTTCCATTCTGTTAATACTAACAATGGTTTGGTTGTAACTGACCATAACATATTGCTTTACCTAATGTACCACAGCACATCATGGTAGGCTAGTTCTGGCTGATCCCACTGTATTGCCTCAACTGCCAGTGGCACCAGGTCCCAGCATGTCTGGGACCCAGACCAGTGGTGCTCCCGCTGCTGCTCCTGCACTACCTTTAACCCAGTCCCCCTCTGGGAGAAGTGGCAGAGGGGGAGTGGTTACCTATGATGAACTACCAGTCCTGGTGTGCAGGATAGTCCACAATGGCTATGACCAATGCCTGTGCTGGATTGCGGTCATGTTGGCTGACCTGGTAGGGCAGCATCACCCTGGTGCCTAGCCTCCACCAGAGCCACCCATGGGCAGAGAAGGAGCAGTGTCAATGGTCCCATGGGTGGGGGATGTGAGTCATGCTACTGCCACCTGGAGGAACATGGGACTCAGATTCAAAACACTCTCCCCATCAAAGGTGTTCATCCCCCTCATGTGTCACACACTGCCCCTGCCTGCTGTCTTGTCTGTTTGCAAATGCATCCTCACCTACCCAACTTACCTCCCCCACACATACCTATTTCCCTTCCCTGACATTCTGCTCTCATCTTAAAAAAAATAACAAAATGGGCACCTGTCCCAAAAAAAAAAAATCATCCCACTCCATTTCGCACGTGTTGACTGAACACACGTAATTTGGTCCAATTGGCTTGACAATGCAGTTATGTTGTCCTCTCCCCTCTCTCTCTTGTTTGAGAATCCAAATTTATGTACAAATCTGTCATAAGTGCACAGTTTTTGCTTTGCAAGAAATGGATAGCTATGGTTCTTTCTGACACCCTCCATGCACATCCCTCCCTGCCTTTCAATATATTTTCCCCCTGCTAGCCCCCATTTCACCACTTTCCTATCTCCCCTTTTTTCTTTTCTTTATATTTTTTAGCGTGGAGCTGGGCGGTGTGCCATGTTGTGCAGCTTTACATAGCTCTCACCTAAATAGAGCTATAATGAGTATATGTGTTTTCAACATTGTAAGTAACATGTACAAAATAAACAACTCTGCCATGTCTTGAACCCAAGCCCATCAGACATGCAGCACACTGCATTAACCCACCATGCCATGCAACTCTTAATTAAAACACGTGGTTTCAACAAAACATAGTAATTGCCAATTACAGTCAGGCGTGTTTCAGCAGAGCTGTGCGCTGCGCCCCACTACATAATGGAAAAAATGGGAGTGTACCTTGGATTCTGGTGCAATAGTACACTACTAGACAGCCAATCATATGATAATGGATGCAACTGAGGCCTGCGATAGGAGTTAAATATGCCCTTTTATCAGCAACATCTAGAAAGTCACTTGCTAAGGCATTCATGGCAAAATGCATGTTCAACTGGGACTCTAGTGCAGAAATACACCCATATAAAGCCATGCACATACTGATGGATGTAGAAAATGTTTGTTACAGCCTGTATGTGTGCACATATATCTTGCAAGTACACTTGCGGTAGCAGTGACTCAGTAGCTCTGTCTGTTAAATGACTTGCATACAGTACATTTTGCCACACATAGTCCTGGGTTCAAATCCAGTTTTGTGCTGCATTTAAATTACACAATTGTGACGACACCAATTAATGGGTCACTAGTACACTCTTTATCCACACAAAGCATTGCAAATTAAATATCAGATTTCTAGTGCATGAATTCACAGGCCTGCAGGCAAGGACACATTTCAAATATCCATATAGTAGTACTGTATGTCACCTAGTACTCTGTTACTGGCACATTTGCCTAACATCTTTATCTTAAACACATGCCTTAATTGGAGTGTAGAGTGTACCCTCAACCTGGCACTACCTGTACAACAGGGCTGACACAGTTGATACAGATACACCTACAGCTTGTTTTTCTCCAAAGTGTTCACACTATCGGTCTATGTCTACTACCTGCAGCAGCAGCTGCAACTTGTGGTACACACAGCTCTATGTAAAGGTTTCTGCTACAGACCTACCCTCTGTAAAGATGTAGTCTCCTCCTCCCAGTTTTGTCCATCTTGACAGCTAAGAAAGAGGCCCAAGTCTACACAAAGGCCTTATATATTGCACAGTGCTTGCAAGTCATTGACTAATAATAGTGTAATTCAGCTGATTTGGCTTCAGTTAGCATTTCAGAACCACAGATTGGTTTAGAGGTAATCACCTGCAGATGGAGAGCATGTTTAAAAGGCAGGAAGCTGGCTATGAGGAACCATTCTGCAGGAGACATAATTCATAAAGAGCATGCTTTTGTGAAACTTTGCCAGACACACAGTTCAACAGAAGAGTACTGCACTCTAGCAGGTATGTAACTGTTTTTTGTGAATAACAGGATTCAGATGGGAGTAAAGAGGTATGGGGAGTAGTGATTGCAGTAGTAAGCTGGTCATAGACCTGTGCAATAACAAGTCCGTGATACCCTGTAGACTTACATGAACAGGGGATGTACAATACATCAGGGTGGTATTGTCTTTTGTCAGTGTGACACACTGGTCTTGTCAGACTGTCCAAATCTAATGGATGTTATAGCACACTGCTATTTGTCAGGCACTGCTAATATGACATATTATTGTGTGATTGGCCTTAGGGGACATACCACAGTGGACTGGAGTGTGGGGTGTATAATCATACAGCAGAAGCTCCCATGGCACACAGGGAATATTTCAGTAATGGTACTATCTTGGTTGTATCCTCACACGTAGTATGTTGTCACACAGTGAGTTATGACATGTGTGAGCAAGCAGTAAATAGTGCTGGCCATTTTGCCCTTGCTGTATCTGTATATAGTGGATGTCCACATATCTGATCCTATAATGTGTTCTTCTTGTGTTGTCTTTAAGGTATAATATACCACAGACAAAACCCACCCTTCTCGTATGTAGGAATGAGGTAATCTTGCAAGGACTAAGGCAGCATCATGACATCCTGTTATCCAGGGGAGACATAATAGGGAACAGTGGGCTGCACTGCAGTCAGACTTGACCATGATGTTAATGCCACGGGCTAGCAGGCAGGGCAGGACATATATGCAGGTTTGACACTGGGCAACCGATATGATTAATGCTGCATGTCGACGGGCAGCAGATATAGTCAGGGATCATGCTGTCACCAGTGGAGGGCCTGCAGTGGAACATCAACTCTCGGCCACTAAGGAATTTCTGGCATACCTAGACACATGAAACAGCTCCCAGACAACTATCACACCGTACTTCGTGAAGGTGGGTGCCACAGTTTCCACAGCTGAGAAGTGTGCAGATAAGCTTACAGTGATCAGCTTTGTAATACTGGTAATACTGTAGTAGTCAGTGTGTCAGCTTGTAGATACTATTATGTGGGGTCAGGTCTTTGTTCTTTGGGAGGGTGTAACTTCAGGTATTCACTCATACACATATTGGTACCAATACAACAAGTAACACAGTAGCTACTGTAAATGTGAGATATATGGACGTATTACCTTGTTGTTCTGCAACATGCAGTGGTACTGACATTACCCCACCCTCATCTTTTCACAGGTCCATCAGGTATTGCCCATGGCTGTGGTCCTGCCCAAGGTAAGATGACACTTGTTTTATTAAGGAACAATTATAGTCTAGTATGGGTAAGGGCCAGAATAATGCCATATGTACACATGCTTTGCCAGAGATGGCCTGCACCTGTTGCCCTTGGGATTCCAGATACGGGCTAAGGCTCTTGCCACCCCTATAGTGCTTTTTTTTAGAAAAGGTTCAAATGACAAATTCACCACCGTAACAAGTACTAGCAAGCAAAATCTGAGGGTAATGCTACTCAACACTAGAAGTCTAAACCTCAAAATGCACTCACTCGAGACACTCCATAAAATGGAGAACATCGACATCTGTGCAGTGACAGAGACCTGGTTCAAGGCTCCAGAGAGCATCCCTGCATTACCAGGCTATAATTCATACCACACCTTTCGGCCCCCTAACCTGGACCGAAACACTAAAGGCGGAGGTGTGTCCATATTCATTAAGGATATCCACACCTCCAGGCTAGTTGCTCAGCATAATGCATCCGAGATTATCCAAGTGCAACTAACTCTGGGCAAGACCAATCCAAATTGTAGCTTGCTACTGAGCCCCCTCCATGCCCTAGGATTCCCCCTCCTAATTTCTTGATATACTGGAAAATATTAGGGTATAACCTAACACCCTATAATGGGCGATTTCAACTACCCCACCATTAACTAGGAAAACTACTCAAGTACCACCTCTTGTGCTCAATGTTTTCTGGAATTCATATATCCCAACGCCTTGGATCAACTTATCCACACCCCCACCAGGGGCAGCAATATGCTAGACCTGGTCATTACCAACATGGGCAACTGGTGTTCCACACCAGAGGTCACTTCCTCATTGGTCAGGCCCTACCATAAGCTAATCACCCTAGACATCCATATCCTGCCCCCACCTCCCATTAGGGAAACCACCGTAAAAAATATCTCCAAAGCCAGAAGTGGCAAACTTCATGACACCCATGCTGATGGAGAATAGAGGTAAAACTGCTGAATCCTACACAAATGCACTTTATAAGCACTTACACAAGTGCATGGATCATGCAATCCCTAACAGAACCAAGATGCTATCCTCCAAAAAAGGAAGCCAATTTGGTGGTCCCCTGCCATAAACAAACTCTACAACAGAAGAAAGAAACTGTTGCAAAAGAAAGTAAAATCCCATAATTGGAGGAACTCCCTGGTCAGCCTCAATAAGAAGCTGAGATCCCTCATAAAATCTTCCAAAGCTAGTTATGAGAACAAAATTGCCACTGATTCTAAAGGCAACCACAAAGCATTCTATAGCTATGTCAAGAATCTCAATGGCAACACTCAGATCTGCTCTGAGTTACAGCACAATGGCACTAAATATACAGAAACAACTGATATTGCCAACATCCTGGCAGATAGGTTCAGTGCTAACTTTACCCCCTCTCAGCCACTAAAGGGCCCATCTCTATACCAGAAGAATGCAAAGTTCCTGTAATCATGGCTGCACAGGTAAAAAACACACTCTCCAAAGCCAAGAAAACAGCATTCATGGGACCTGACAACATCCCAGGCTGCGTTCTACATGAACTACAAAACAAACTGGCATCCCACCTAAATACCATGTTCAATCATAGCCTCACCTCAGGCTTTGTGGCCACTGAATGGTGCACAGTGATAGTTATCTCACTCCACAAAGGGGGTGCTGCCATGGACCCCAGGAACTACTGCCCCATTAGCCTGATGAGCCTGGTCTGCAAGGCTACAGAACATATCATCATGGAACTTATAAACAATGACATTGGTAATCTCCAAACTCTGGACCCCATCCAGTTCGGGTTTGTAAAAAGTAGATCATGCCTCCTAAACCTGATAGACTTCTTTGAAGCAGTCACCAAAGCTGAAGATGAGGGTAAGGTCGTTCGCACAGCCTATCTAGATCTCGCCACAGCTTTTGACACCATCCCCCACTCTAGAATTATAGATAAACTTACTAAACTAGGTACAAATCCCTATGTCACAAGATGGGTTGCCAACTGGATCACTGACAGAGCCCACACTGTGAAAGTAGCAGACTCCAAATCCAACTTCAGATTAGTGACAAGTGGAGTACCACGGGATTCAGTCCTGGGTCCTCTCCTGTTTAGTATCTACTGATCTGAAGTACAGGCTAACACAGAAGGTCTTTGGCTAATGAAGTTTTCAGATGACTGCAAACTAGGAGCCATAATCAAGACTCCTAATGATGTCGACATCCTACAAAAGGGCCTCAAGACAGATGCCTGGTGTCAAAGCCATGGCCTCAAGCTCAATGCCAAAAAGTGCATTGTCATCCCTTTTGGTAAAAACTCTTGACCCATGAACTACCACATAGGCGATAGTCTACTTAACACTGAAAGTGTGATAAAAGACTTGGGACACAGGTGAACAGTAGTCTCGCCTTTGATAATCACAGTGCCACAGTAGTCAGGAAATCCTTCTACATGGCACACCTCATCATTTCTCATCCAGGAAAAAAGAGGTCATTGTTCCCCTCTACTCATCACTCATTAAGCCCATTATAGGGTACAATGCCCCTTTTGGTATGTACCTCACAAGACATCTACAACAACTGGAAAGGCCACAGAAATACCTCACAAAGAGGATTACTGGCCTCAAACAGATGCCATATGCAGACCGTCTAAAAAACCTCCAGCTTTACTCCGTCACATATCGCCTACTCAGAGGTGATCTCTACCTAACATACAAAGCTATGTCAAACCCAAAGCTATTGGACATGCTCCACTTAAAGAAATCCCAATCCCTTCGAGCTACACGCTCTAGGGATCTAAACCTTGTCACCCACAATAAACAGAACATGCTGGAGGGATAGATTCCTGTCCCAGAGACTTCCCATACTCTGGAACAAACTACCTATCTGTATCAAACAAAGCTCCTCCTTAGCACTGTTCAAGAAAAATCTTGATGACTGGATGGGAGATAAGAAACCCCCCCGCCCCCGGGATCACTTCTGTGGCTTTGCTTGACAGGGGCACAGGAAAATAATTTTCTTGGATGGCGAAAGTCAGGATACCTTTTGACTAGGCTTATATAGGCCCTAGGGCCAATAGCCTAGTAACTACCTATGAACCTATGAACCTATAATTATGTGTGTAGACAGCATAGCATGTTTTTAAATGCCAGTCTGGAAGAAGTATCTAAGGTTTTGAGAGGGGATAGTCACAGAATGGTAGTTCAACAAACAGATACATTTTGGCAGTTACAGGTAAGAGCAGATCAGGATCCTTGTTTAAATGATGCGAGGTATCTAAAATGCCTTTTAAAATACAACAGGTTGAAGGCAAATACATTAGCCAGTGATATGTGTATTTCCATATAATTTTGAGGAGAGTTGTACTGGGTTTTATGTCTTGTTTTTTCAATTATAGTGTCATACTGACTAAGTAAAAGGTAAATATTACTGGTAATGTTTGACTTGATTTACTTCAATTGATGGTTATAAAGGTCCTGAGTTGACTTTGAATTATCTTCTGATGTAGTGCTTTGTGGACAAAGGGGGACAAGGAAGTTGTTTGACTGCTAATTCATTTGTGGATCTTCTTTGTTATGGGTCTTGAGTGCTTTTCATACACAATAGTGCAGGTATTAATGTACTGCTTTTTTCATTCTTATTGCAGGTGAATGCGGGGGTTGGAGTTGGTCCACTACACAACCTGTGTTGGTTTCTCTTCAGACACTGGTGATGATGGTGACCACCGTGAGGCACAGGTGGGAGTGTCAGGGGCTGAATCTGTCCCAGAGGTAGACTACTCTTCTGCACCCATTGTCACCACACACAGTCTGTTTGCCCACACATACCCCATCCCTGGAGGACATAGATATTGGTCAGTCAGAGGGTGGAGACAATGAACAGGAAAGTGTGGCAACTGTGGCTACAGTGAGTGTAGACAAGGGCCACAGACAGTGAGCTGGTGAGGTCCCACATAGGCAGATTGACAGGCCTGCTCTCCGTCCACCACCTGTTGCAGGTGTCATATCATGGGTCAACCAGCACATGTTTTGGGCCATAATGGAGGCACAGGCATGTTCTGAATGTATGGTTATGGTTATGGATGTCACACATTCTGACATCTGTGTCAGCCTCCACAGCATTAGGGACACACTGGGTTGGTTGACTGATGCAGTGGACAGATGGTGGGCTGAGAAAGTCTCTGTCTTGGACTGTACATTGTCTGTTCTGGAAAGTGTGGTTGGAGTTGAGCACCAGACCCATGGATGTAGGTCAGCAGCACCATCTGCTGAGAGTCTGCATGGCTGTGCACACACACACTCCCATAGTGACAGTACATCCAGCACTACAGAGGGGAGTGTGCTGTCCACACCACGATGTGGCAGGCCATAGACTCATGGTCCTGGGTGTTCCCATTGGGGACACGGTCCCAGCAGACAGCAGTCACCATCAGGTATTAGCACCTTTTCTGACCTCGGTGGATAGCCCATGAAGGCATGTCCGATCATTTGCAGGGAGATACACACACACACTCTCACATACACACACACACACACACACACACACACACACACACACACACACACACACACACACACACACACACACACACACACGCACACATTCTGACACAGTCACACACGAAGAAGGCTGGAGTAAGATTAGAAGCCCTACTTATCTCGTCTTATACCCAGTTTATCACAGTACTTATCACACTCACTATACTTTAAGTGTGCTATTTGTGTAATTGCAGGCACAGTACTTGTGTATTACACAGACTAGGCCAGTGTTGACCAGCATCTGTGGCCTGCAGTGTGATATTGCTTCATACTTTTATCTGCATCTACTATCCTAGCAGTGGGATAACTGTAGTTATCCTAGCTATGTGTGTGCAGTTACCAGTATGGCCATATGTGGCTGCCTGCAGTTACAGAAGCATACCTGTGAGCAGGGGCAAGTTGCCCTGTCCCTACATGCATTGACAACATTATACATTACAGCACCTGCTCACCTGTGTCTGTCTATTTGGTGACATCCAGCAGGCAGGGGTCTGTGGATAAGTGGAATTTGTACTACTGCACCCTTAGCTTGGATTCTTTGAGCAACTATGTGATGGTGGAGATTTACTCACCATTATTATGGTATGTCTGACAATACAAGTATCCACACACATATTTATGTATATAACATAGATGTATATAGAACTGTAACTGTATGTATGTATGCTATCTATATGTGTTATGTAGATATATGGGGGTAGATGTATCATTTTAATATATATAGCTATATATACATATCAGTACATATCTATTTGTCACTACATAGCGATAGCTATACTATGCATGTGAAAGAGTGATAGTGACAGATGGATATGTATACATATATCTGTCTGTATAGGCATTTATACATAGCAGGTCATTTTGATGAAGGAGCGACAGGATTGCGCTCATTTTAACTATGGGCATGCCCAGTGGGACTGCCAGTACTAATAAGGTGACTCCAGTCCACGTCTACCTGTATTCCAGTCTGGGATTTTGTATGTTACAGACATTAACATCCACCCCTGTTTCTGCAGTACTGCACATCACCCAAACTGTCCATAGCATTCCCCAGCTGTATGCTGTACTTAATCTGTGACTGCAGTTGGTAATGTTACACCAACAACAAACTGACAGTCTGCATACCTCTCAACTGTCCTGATTTCCACAGATTGTCCTGAGTTTTGCCTCATATATTTGGTCTGTTCCTCATACATTTGTGGTCTTCTGGTGAAGTACTGAATATTGACGTCACTACATTATACTATTTACAGACAAACATTTGTGTTTCAGACTTTATATTATTCAGAACACATGTAATAATGTAACACCTTTACTTCCAGTGACTTTCTAGGTTTATGGGGACAATATCTGAAATATGACCCTATGTTTGGGCCTTTGTGCCCTGAATCTTACTGGCTTTGTCCAGATGTCTTGCAGTAAGAGGTATGACAGTCTGTGATAACACCAACATAGTACTACCTCACATGCAAAACATATGAGTAATTCCAGATTAGAACCATCAACACTATCACTCATGCTAGATTTTCTAGTCCACTAAGCCACTCAGGTCACCAGACAGAGAGGAGTCATTCATCACACAATCAACAGCATAAATATGTACATTGTTATCCTGCATGAGGAGAGACATACAATGTTGTAAACAATATCTATGTTACAGCCCTGAGATTGCCTTGTCAACTGATATACCATAGGTGGTTTTCTTTTATAGCAGTTGTATGGGTACACTGCTGTTTTGGGGGTGGGGAACAATGGAGCATGATCTGCTGGGATATACAGTAGTCCAAATATCATGTGAGCCCACTGTTTAACATCTTCCTTGACTGATGTAGTGAATACTCCCACCATGAGGTCTAGTGACTATTAAGGAAAACATACTATTGGACTGGGTATCTGTAGTCCCATATGGATATTACATCTGTCCAATTAGCCCACTATATTTCCTTGCATAACAGCAGCAGATCCATACATATGCTATATTATAGTAATCCTTACAGTTAGTGTGTAGCTTAGAGACCTACCTTGCGAATGCAGCAGTTAAGACACCTGCAGTTCAGGGCTGACTCTGTGTGATGCAAGTAGTACACAACCAATACATGGATTGGTAGAGGTTGTGTGGGTTGCCTGGCATCAACACATTTATTATATGTTTGTGAGTAGGAGTAAGGTGTCGGTCCCTAGGGCCCTAGGTTGTCAGTGAATGTGCTATGCGTTGTCTCTTAGCCAATGCCAGGGTGAAAAGGGCATGCCTATGTCTGCCTATGAAGAAATCATCAGGGGGCTCCTCCTTTGAGTCCTCTTGTTAGGGTGACTTTGGTGACCTAAGCACTGGTGGAGGGCTGTGTATCCCTTCCTTTTGCTGATGCTGCTGCAGCTGTTTCTGCAGGAACATATTGTGCAGCATGGCACATACTGTGAACATAAGTGCACATTCGGCTTCAGAGTACTGCAGGGCTCCACCAGATATATCAAGGCACCAGAACCGTGACTTCAGCAGCCCAAGCACATGCTCTATGATGTTTATAGTTTGTGTGTGTACCTCATTATGTTGTTCTTCGGTGAGTGGGTGTGCATTTCTGATGGGTGTCATCATCCACGGTTCCAGGGCATAGCCAGCATCGTCCAGTAAATGACCATGTGGGATGTCCCCCACAGTAAACATCTGGTACAGGTGCGATGCATGCCATATAGGAGAGTCATGATAACTGCCAGGGCCGCTAGCACACACATTTATGATAATGCCCTGGGCATTGCACATGACCTGGCAGTTGATGGAGTGGTACCCCTTGCGGTAGAAGTAGATTCTACCTTGCTCACCAGGTGGTGCCTTGATGTGTACATGATTGCAACCAGTAACTCTGGGTAGTGTGCTACATGTTAGAACTGTTGCATATTACTGGCCCTCACCTCAGGGGTGAGGGGTAAAGAAATATGCTCACTGGCGTGTAGTAGCATGGCATCCAGGAAATGGTGGAGTACCCTGTATGCTGATGCCTGTGAGACCCCCATCATGTCCCCAGCTGGTCTTTGGAAGGTACCTGTGGCTATTATCCTAAGGGCTATGCACACCTTTGTTTCCACTGGAATGGGTTTCCCTCTGTTTTCTCTGGATCTGAATTGAGGGTGGCAGAGCTCAGTGAGTTCTTGTAGTATGCCCCTGTCAACCCTGTAGTGCTCTACAATCTCCAGCTCATGTAGCTCCTGGAAGGTTACCCTGGGCCTGAGCACTCTTCTCCTTCTCTGCCTAGGCCTATTATTAGCAGCAGCAGCACTGACCTCACCCTCTAGCACATACAAATGTAGCAGAGCAGCAGCAGCCCCTAGCATTCTGTCAGATAAAATTCCCAAGTCTGTACTCTAATGAAGCAGAGTATGGGTGAAAAATGAGAATGTGGGGTATATGCACACTTTATAGTGCTCTACTGTTGGGGCTGACTGTGTAATTGGCTACCTATGATGCATTCCACCTGCCAACTACATCATTAAGAAGATTTAATTGCCTTAGTTTAAGTGAAACAGGGGTCATCAGTAATTAATATATCATTGGCTTTTGGATACGCTCAGCACAGCGGTGTGCCATGCAAACACATAGAAGCACGTGCCGCAAAGGTAAATAAAGCTTATCTATCACTGTACACACCCCCATGAAAGGTTATGCTTAGCACTGTGATGTGCCACTCAAACATGCAGAAACACCCTCCCCGAAGATAAATAAAGCTTAGCAGCCAGTGTACACACCCCTCTGCTGAGCACAGCGGTGTGCCATGCAAACAGGCACAGCTGAGCTACAATGAGCTTACAAGGCCACAGACATACCCCCCTTGATGTCAGCTATCTCTTCTGTGAACGCAAACACGATTCTGTGCCTACATGGAAGGGGCATGTGGATACCCATTAGTGCTATTCAGTAACCCCATCTCATTTGCATAGGGATCAGTGCACACAACCTGCAAACTACATGATTCCAGGCCCTATCTGGTTAGCAACAGCACCATTCCACCAATGCAGATACTCCACGCAGGATCCTATAATAAATGTCTGTCACATACTACTAATTGTGGTTTTTCCATTCCTTTTTTTTTTTCTCATAAAAGCATGTTTACACACAGGGTCTGCAGGGCTGTCTATCTGCTTGCTGGATCGCTCTACTTGAATCATTTGCATGAGATTCACCTCTTTATGAGGTGATTTGCATGCCATGGAACTTCCAGTGTTGGCACGCTCATTCGTGCCTCTCAGCAGTACGTACTGGGTTGCAAACCTGCTTACGTTTGTGTAAGCAGTGTGCCACAATGCCTACATGGTAAAAAAAACCCATGTAGGCTTTATTATATTCTCCCCTTAGTCTTAGTGCACCCTGACTCATTGCCACTGCAGCCAAATACATTAATCCAGTGTCTTCCAAGTTCCTTTTTCAGTGGTTCTGTGTTCTTGACATTTCTGTCAGTACTGTGAGATCATTATATCTTTCAGTCTCACAAACAATTCTTCATCCATGGTTTTTGAATGACTATGTTGAGTCATACTGTAAGAAAAGATATACTAGTACTGTTCACTGCTTAATGTCATTGTGTGTGGTGAGTTTGTTTTTAGTGTCGGTATAAGTAATAGCCTTTCTGTTTTGCAATAGGATGTAGATGTAGATATTTCCCATTGTTCCAGTATAGACACATAAATAAATAACCAAAACATGCACTGAAAGCTTAGTTTGCTGCTTAAAAGTTTAAATCTATTTTACGTTTTTTTCTGAATTCTAACAGATACATTTACAGCTGATGAAAGATGCAATCAGAAATGCACACTTTAAGTCAAGAACTGATATGTTTCTCCTGCACATTACACAGCATAGCATCTTAGGGATGTAGTCCAATCTTTCAAGGGCAAACTCCTTCTGAAAAACCTCAATGAATTTTATTTATCTATCAGACCAACTCATGGATTAAGCAACATGCTGAAATACAACTATCTCATCTTACTGCAGATAATCGATTTGTAGTTTACAATGCAAAGGTAAGCTTTTTCCCAGGAATGTAAGCACCTCAGTACCTCATATGTAGGGGCGTACATCCACCATATCCTCTGTACTTTTAAATAAAGGTGTATATATATATATATATATATATATATATATATATATATATATATAGATATATAGATATATATAGATATAGATATATATTAACATGATATATGGTAACATTGAAATCTCACTGTGGTGGAAGAAGAGGAAGAGCTTCCCCTATATGAAGAACTCTGATTTCCATATAGAGAAACTGTCCCCTTTGTCTATCACAGCAGATCATGAAATATAGCTTAACATCTTATTAAATGTGATACTTGATGAGATAAACTCAGTTACAAAGCTCTTGACGAGAAGACTCTATCCAAACCGGCCCAGAACCCATCTTTCGGTTTCAGTTTTAACACCTAGTAGACACAAAACATTTCCACAGACAATGTTAGCATTATAAAGTTTGATATTGATTTCATTTTCCTGAAGCCTTGAAAACAGGTATGTATTAGATCAAAAACCTTAGTTTCTATACCATATGTTTCTGTTTTTGCTTATGCGGGGAAACCTAGTCTTCATCATTCAGTTAAATAATTTATATTTCTGTTATTGTACAAAAGTTGTTAAATGAATTTCTATGAAATTCCATGTTCACAAAAATTATTTAATATAAATTTGAGGACTGAGCTCATCTAAGTAAAAGACATGACATCATAATTATTCTTCCCTATCATTTAATTCCCAGTATATTCTCTGTAGTGATAGAACCATATCAAAAAATGGGGATCTATTTCTCAAAAGAAAGAAAAAAAGTTACAGTTGTAAAAATTCAGACTGCATCATGTGTCCTTCATTAAAACATCACATGGTGCTCTTAATCAATAAAAAGTGATATAGAAGTGGAGCTATGAATTATGTCAAAGCCATTTACTTGTAAAACCGGACTGAGACGGATATTGCATTTTCAAGCATTATCATAGAAAGTAACTATATGGTTGGGGGTGGGGTGAAATGAATCAACCCCTGTACCATTGCCACAGTACATCTCAGCATTAATCCACTACACTAATTGCATTGGCGAATATTGTAGTAGGGTTTTTTAATATATATTGAGGTTCTTGGGCATGTTTCAATGCCTGTAACAGTTTGCGGCTTATGAGAGAGAGTGGAAGAGAATGTTAGGTATACCTTTCAAACTCATAATTCAGAAAATCAACATACAGCAAAAATTAACAGTGGGAGAAAATCAGTGATGGATTTTAATTATTGCTCCTACAACCTGAGAAAGTAAGTAGTATAAAATGTTTTGCATAGCGAGGATTTACTGAAAGTTATGAATTATGAAACTAATTTCTGACATTAATGCCTGACTGTAATTATTTGTGATTTACAAGACCAGGACAAAGGAGACAAAAGGGACATTATCACACTACAGGGATAGGTATGGGGGTATTTGGTGTGTGTGTGTGTGTGTGTGTATTCTAGGTGGGAGAGTGAATGGCGGGGTGCCACAGGAAACAGCTGATCTTCACTCACAGTAGTTAACAGCAATTCAGAGACATGCATGAAAATTAGCTGATAATGAGGTCTTTCTTCATTGCAGCTAATGTATCTCTGAATCCTAAAATACCACATTGTGGAAACAGGGCCTTTTTTACAGCAGCCCTTAATGTGAGAGGTGATGTTTCTTTCTGAACTTCTATGACTAACTTAAAACAGAATAGTTCTTGAAACCAAAAACTGGGCACATACATGTTATAGTATAAAGGGAACAGAGAAAATTATTTGCACACTTTATAAATCTGTTTGCCGCATAGTTACCTGGAAGTGCTCTGGTGAGTGATAATACAGCCCAGCTACATTATCTAGTCACTCCTTGGCTAACTGCTGGTAAACACCACCTGAACATGATGTTGTAGCTAACAGTATATTAACACAACCTCCCCAAAACCAGATAATTGTATGTTTGGAGCCAAATAAAGATAAGCTACTTCTGCGTTTACTAGTGTTTTGGCGCCAGGTAGAAATAGCTATGATTTCTGCTGCCCAAGTCCCAATATGCTGTCATCAGTGTTTAAACAATAACACACTGCATCAGCAGCCAAAAAGCAAATCGGCTGACCTTAGCGTTTAAAGCAACAGTCTGCTGAAACCACTGCTGCTACAATCAAGTACATTTTTTCTGCAGTTACCATCTGAAATCCCCTAATTCACACATTCTGCATAACAGATACTGTGAAACTAACAGCATTCTGGTGGTTTATTGAGATTTAGTTATGTTATGTTAAGACTAACCTGTCCTTCCTATTGAATATGGATGCACCTTTAGACTAGAGCTAAAGGGTTTTTTTGTTTATTTGCAGCCTATTCACTGATATCTTGTGCAGTTTGGAAAACTGCAGAATCACTTGCAGATGCCTTAACTTTCTGTGCAACTAGCTGCAGTACTTCTGCCTAATAAGTTAATACAGCTTAAATGAATATTGTGCATACTGTTTTTGTTTCTTGTAACCACTTCTGCTGACCCTCTCTCTTGTTCTTATGCTTTTCTACATGCTATGTTACCGTGAACCCCCTTTCTTTCACTCATGCTCACACTCGCTAACACCTCTCTTCTCTCACTTCCTTGCCTTGCTCCACTCACCTCTCTTTCATGCACCTCTCTCACTCTCTCCCCTGATCCCTATACAGTTCTTACTGATACCTACCCTTATGAACCCCAGCCTACTAGCTTAACCCTACTGCTTGAGTAAATATTAACTATCTTTCTTTCTGCTTTCATTTCAGTTTGCTCACAATAGCTTCAAACCCCTCTCTTCCAAGATGCTACTAGACACGCAACTATGTTTCCACCTCCACCCAGGACCAAGGACTCTACTGCTCTGGTTTTCCAAATGAAAACCTTGCAGCTTTCACTACACAAGTGAATGTAAGCAAGCTTTATTAGTCTTGTCAGCAAATACAGTGTTTTATGAATGCTATCCCAGTTTGAGCGCTTATCGCTAGCATGCACACTCGCAGGGACCCCGACTCCCTCACTTGCCCACCTGTTCTACCCATAGTTCTCCACTAGGTGGCAGCAGAACTCCACAAACCCCCCCCCATCAGCCAGCCAGTCATCCCTCCCAGCCACAGTCCCCTGCTGCTCTGTTCTCCCTAAAGTTATCAGACAGCCTAAAGCTATCAGACAGCCCTTCTTCCCCAACTAGCAGCCCAACATCTAAGACATTCCCCAGTCACTTTTAAAAGTACTACGTAGAGCTCTTAAGGCCTGAAAGTGTGCATCTCCTGCTAAAACCACAAGCTCTCACAGACAACAGCCTAAATCAACTACCTACATTGGCACAAGCATAGTGCACAGATAGTTTTCTGCTCACCTCTCTGCTGGGCTCTACCCACTCCGTTCACCCTATGGGCTCACTCCCCTCCCTACCCTACCCACAATTCCCACCTGTCCCCACTACTCCTACTTTTATTCTAACCCCTCATCACCTGACCACAACTTGAACCAATCAGCTACCTCTAAGCATTAACCTAATCCACATCCCCTAGCTAGCTCCTTAATTCCACACTCACTACCAAGCCCCCTGCCAAAAAACAAACACAAAGCAGCAGCTAGCTATGCCATCAGAACTGCCTCAACCTATACACCTTAGCATCCCTCATGCCAAACTACTACTCCCACAAAATACACAAATCACCTTAGCATTTCTCTTCCTAACTCTCCCATGCCTAACAAATATGACATGCATGCACACTAATACACCACTGAAAAACACTTTATACCATACTACACACAACTCCACTAAAACTTCCCCCACACATACATTTCTCAGTCAGTCCAACACTATTTAAAAACAGCCCAATATTTCACAGACACAAATTCCACATAACTACATCTTACAGTCTTATGATATTCAGATCCAGCCTAAAAATAGTACATAGAATTAAACTCATACTACTCATTACAAAGCAGCTACTTATATCAGGCGACATACATCCAAACCCAGGCCCACTTAATACCCCACTCTCAACCAAACACAACTCTGACCTGCTGATTCTCAACATCAACACCAGAAGCATATCCAATAAGCTTCCCGACCTACATGCCTTTATTACCCACTACTCCCCAGACATACTAACCATCACTAAGACCTGGCTAAAACACAATACCCAAAATGAAGATATTCTCCCACCAGGATATAACATCTTCAGACTAGACAGAGTAGGTAAAAAGGGAGGTGGAGTTGCAATTTTCTTTAAACATTCTCTCAATATGCAACCACTACAAATCTCTCTAACTAAATTCCAAAATGCTGAAATCTTAACTACAATTCTATATGTAAACAACTCCAAAAAATTCAACATTCTCTACTGTTACATTACCCCAGGAAATAACTCCCCCATTATTAAAGAAATATTACAGTGGATCTCAGAGAATCTACAACAGGAAACTATCTTACTAGGTGACCTAAAAACTGACTGGATAGCTTGTAATTCTAACAACCCCTCCAATCATATTAATGTATTTGTTTTTTCTCAGCTCATTCAAGAACCCACTAGACTTGATAAAAAAAATGTAAACAATACATTCTAGATTGGACACTAGCCAATTGCCCCAAACAAAACTACCAGGTAGGTTGTCTACTAGATAGTCTCAATGACCATCTTCCCACTTTGCTCTGACACAAACGTACTAACATTCCCAACCCCATAACTTTTAGGCAAGTTGGAGATGACCATAAACTAAACATATACAACCTTAACTACACTCTAAAACAAACAAACTGGGAACCACTACTTACCCTATGTTTAGACAAGGCCATCAACTACTTTAATAGTACTGTCTTAAATATCCTTAACAGTCTTGCACCTATTAGAAAAATTAGGGTCAAAGCAAACTATGCACCATGGCTAAGTATGGACACTCGAGCCCTACTTATGTCTAGAGACAAAACTAGGAAAATATGCAAGAGGGATAACACTAGCCTAGCCAAACAAAACTTCCAACAACTAATAAATCAGGCCAAAAAACAAACCAAACTGGATAAAAAGAACTACTTCCTCAGGGCCCAAAACAAACACTCAAAAGACCCCCAAAAATTTTGGCATGCTATCAACTCCCTTCTAAAACCAGGGAAAACTACCACTCCCCTCTTCCGATAACAATACCAAAGACACAGCATCCCAATTCAATCACTATTTCACAGAATCGATCTTAACTCTATCCTCCCAACTGTTCAATAACAACCATACACATATGGCTAGCAAATGCTCAGATAACATCCCCTCCTTCATTCTTTCACCTGTTCCCACTTCCAGAATTAAAAAACACCTCCTAAAACTGAAACCAACCACCCTTGCAGCAGACGGTCTACCTGCAAACTTCCTAAAAATTCCTGCCGAATCCCTATCTTACCCAGCCTCCATCCTCATCAACCGCTCCATAAAGGAAGCATACATCCCCCAACTTTGGAAAGTTCCTTACATTATTCCTCTTCATAAAGGTGGCACTTCTTTTGACTTCTCAAATTACCATCCTATTGCCATTCTACCCCCTCCTTATCTAAACTGCTTGAAAAAATGTATTCACTCTCAAGTTATGAAATTCCTAAATTCACACAATCTTCTCTCCTCTGCACAACATGGCTTCTGGCAAAATCATAATACAACTGCCCTTCTCTCTTTCACCAACTTAGTCAACCTACATAGAAATAACAATAATTTTGTATCCGCAATATTTTTAGATCTCTCCAAAGCATTTGACATGGTCTCACACTCCAAACTACTAGCCTCCCTAGCCTCCCTATCTTTTGATCATTCCACTATTGACTAGTTTAAAAGCTTTCTGTCACACAGACAGCAATCAGTTCAATGGCAAGGAACACAATCTCCTTTACTCCCAACTACAATAGGCATACAACAAGGCATGATATTAGGCCCAGTTCTTTTCTCCATATTTACAAATAATCTACACACCTCCACCCAGCATGTGTCACTTATACAGTATGCTGATGATTCAACTCTCATCTGCTCTGCTCCAATCCTTTCCACTCTCCAACAACTCATTCAAGAATCTTTCACTTCTGTGGAAAGTTGGATAATTATTCAACTAATCCTAAACCCCAACAAGACCAAATTTCTACTTTTCACCCCCAACAAATCTATAGCTACCCCTCTATCCCTTACAATCTCATCCAAAAATGGCACCATCATATCTCCCTCTGAACACACCAAACTCCTCAGTGTCAAAATCAACAATAACCTCCTCTTTGACATCCATATCTCATAAACTGTAAAAAAGGTCCATAAAAAATGGGAACCCTGTACATACATAAACAATTCCTCTCACATCAGGCACAACTCACTCTAGCCCAAACTAATTTATTAACCACCCTAATGTATGCCGCACCAATTCTCACCCAAGTCAGAAAACATGATCTTGCCAGGCTGGAATCATGCTATAATAAAATTGCCAGGTTTACTTATAACTCCACTTTCTGAACCCATCATTGTGGATCTCTAAGGGGGCTAAAATGGTTAGAACTTACCAGCTACTCAATTTCCATCAGTTAGTCATTGCCTATAATATAGTCAGATATCCCCAGAAAACCTCAGCACTAAGCAGGTTACTTTACCCCTACAGAACAAATTGTCCTCTCCGCTCTAGTGATAAATAACTCCTCTGCATCTCTAAGGCCAATAACAATGCAGGCAAAGCTCTATTTCCCCATATCATAGCTCGAACCTGGAACAACCTACACCCCTCTTTTACTTCTGCCCCCATTAACACACATTTCAGAAATGCACTTAAATCACATCTTATGAATAAATGGCTATGTCCATACATTACATAAAATTCACAGCCTCAGTATACTATAGATAGTCCATCCCACCATATCTATCATAACTATTTTATGGTTAAGTATCTTACTGTTGACTAATACAAATGTTTTTACCATGTGGATTTATTTTTTGTATCCCATCTTATACATTGCTATCATAAGTGTGATTGTATGTGACTTTTATCCCTGTATTTTATCTCACTTGTTTCTAAAAACATTTGTTGTTAGGATTGTATGTGACTTCTTATCCCTGTGCTTTACTTCACTGACTGTTGATATATGTGCTTTGTACTATCTTGTTTGATTGTAATCTCACTGTAGAGCTTTTCCCCCTGGGCCTCCGCTGTAAATGGACCTGCGTAAGTCAGACCATCCCGGTTAACAAATGTAAAATAAATAATTAAAATAAAATAAATATTATAAAGAAAAAGCCATTAAGTCAAGAAGAAAGATGAATTCAGTTTGATGCTGAGATTGCATAGCCTTCTTAAGTTTAGATTAAAGCATGTGACTTCAGTGTAAAATGGATGGCACAAAGAGTGCTGAACATTAATATTGGTGAATGCTGACAGCACTTACTACCTTAACATTGAAGTATAAGAATAACCACAGAAGGGAGTTACATGGAACATAAGCACAAAGCTCAGTGCTGCCTATCAAAGGCAGATTTAATGGTTCGAGACCCATCACAGGAACTTTACTTAAGTTTACTGCTATCAGGACAGATATAATGATTGTTCCTTAAGTATTTATTTATGCAGTGATTGCTTTGTGCTGGACCAGGCATACTTGATTTATTTATTTATGGTGGGCATTTATGTTGTGTAGGTATGTCATGTGTATGTGTATGCCATAGCTTTGGTGTATGACTGTGAATGCACTGCCCCACATGACATGTACAACTTTATTTACAGTGCTGACAGTACATTGCTATGCTTAATCGTATACTTCAATATTAAGCTTGCTGGTGTTGTAATCATTTGCCAATATTGACATGTAGCACCCTTTGTGCAGTCAACTTTAGATCAAAGTAGCACACTTGTATATAAAGTTAGAAAGCCAAATCGCCAAAAGACCAGCAGCAATGGACACAAAATTTTGAGGTATGCCAATTTAAAAACTTATATTATGAAAATTGACAATGATACAATATAACAAGTTGCCAGAAGCTATACAGAGCTACAAAAAAAGAAACCTGAGGACTAGTATTTCTTTTTTGATTTGTACAGAAAGTGTTTGCTTAAATTAGTATAGCTGTTAATGTAAGCATCTGATGCATTGAGTAGTTAATTACTGATATTAAGCTAAAGCAATGATGAAAACCCATCAGGTGACAGTGACATGTAAAATGTTATATTAGGCCAATAAAGACATGCCATCACCATGGTGCCAGGAAAGTGATTAGTATTTCATAGCTACCGTACTCCTTGTCACAATACAGTCACAACACATAAATCACTATATACTTCGTTTCTGTGATATATTCACACATTATTTTCAGTAACTGCTTGAAACCGAAGTGCTAATATCTATTTTCACTTTACAGGACTTTTCTCCCCTCATTATCTTCTACAGTGTAATTTATAACAAGACAGTACTCTCATTAGATACCTAACAGCTAGTATTATTCAGCTGGAGATATTTATTACTAGGTCACTACTATGCAGTCAATCATCCTATTTGATGAGAACTGTCTCCACCAGGTCCAAGCATCAGCATACTTCTCAACCTCTTAGTGGAATAAATCTGGACAAAGCCTGACATAATGGGGGGGGGGGGGGGCACTGGCCCCAAAACAGAGACATATTTTAAATATTGATCTTATAAACTTAGAACATTTCTAGAATAACAGGATTTGTGTTAGCATGCATTTTCTGAAGGATATGAAGTCTGAAACTCAAATGCATGTAATAAAATAGTGACTTTAATCCTAAGATCATCCCAGTAATTCATCAAAAAACACAATTTTTATGAGGAACAGTCCAAAAATATGAGGCAAAAACCTAGACACTGAAAAAATCTGTACAGTTAAGAGGTATGGGCTTTGGACATTGCTTCAAGTCTTGGGATTGTTAACTTTACAGCTAGGTGCTGTGAGGAGTATCAGGTGACCAGACAAAAAACAATCAACTGACTAAATGTATACATGAATACAAGCACACATACATACATATATACATACATAAACAATAATATTAATGCTTTTAAAAACTGCCATCTTTTTTCTGCTGTATCAGGAACATTTAGTTTGATGAGATGTCATTCAAACTTAATTTATCTCTTATTTATAAACTAACCAATGATGAAAGAGACAGTATTGAAAACTTATCTATTCAACATTTGCATTTTTAGAGATATATTTTTAGATCCTACTGTGAATGTTGTTTATTTTATATCAGATCAGACATGTTGGTGCTGACTAAGAAGAAAAGTTTGGCAGCAGTTATACCTATGTTATGTTTATTTGGCATTAAGTACTTTTTGATAGTAAAATGCAAAAGGATTTATATTTTAAACTTCTTAGAGTGATGAACATTTTTAAAACATTTTCTGAAACAACAAGCTTGTCAGAATTTTATAAAATCATGTGTTGGATACCCCTGTCCCAGGTGACAGCAGACATTCTTAATCTTGTCATGACCTTTTGTCTCCCAGATCCCTCCTGTACACAGAGGAAAAAGCTATAAAATGCACTTGGTTATCACAGATGTGACTACTGATGGCTGTGGTTAATTGCATTCACCTCTGCAATGGGTATCAAAAATGGTTCTAGAAAATGAACATTAGAAAACAAGTCAAGCCAGATGGCTCATAGTTTTTATGAAGTTCGGAAAAGAATAATCTCTTCCCATTTATATTGCTGATGCTAACTTTGGCTGGAAAAGAATTTCTCAGCATTACTGTTAAGTAATGATGGCACAATGTATTGACAGGGAAATTGTCCCACAATGCAGTAGCATGATGACATCATGACCTTAATACAGGAAATATGGACCTGTTCCTGAAATGCACCAATCACGTTGAAGTACTTACTGCTCTTATGAAATAATGAGGGAGACTATAACTGAAAGACTACTCAGATAATGCTGGCGGCAGTTCCTAATTATACAAGATCTTGGAGTGGGAGAAATAGCCTGTAATGTATTTCTTATGTGATATTGATGACTCTGCCTGAGACATGGCTTTGTAGAACATGCAGGTCATGTCTATTCTGCACTAATGATATGTTCAAGGATGATACCACTGTTGTAGGTCTTGTCAGAAATGTTAAGGAAATGGCCTACAGGGATGAAGTGGAGAATCTGATAGGCTGCTGTGACAGCAACAATCTGGCCTTAAATGTAAGCAAGGAGGATGCAGGAGATACATCAACCCCTGGAAATTAGGGGGGGGGGGGGTGACAGTGGAAAGGGTCAAAACCACCAAGTTCCTGGGGGTACACATCTCAGATGACCTATCCTGGTCAACTCATATTAGCCAGACAGTGAAGAAAGCACAAAAATGTCTGGACTTCCTATGGAAAATGAGGAAGGCAAACCTATCTCAGTCCATCCTCAAAGCCTTCTACAGGGGGAACCATCAAGAGCATCCTCTCAAATAACATCATAGTTTGGTATGGTAACCATAAATCATCCAACCACAAAGCTCTCCTGAGGGAAGGTAGGTTAGCAGAAAAAGTCATTCATTCCTTGCTGCCATCCATGGATGATCTACACAAGACTTGATGTGTGGGAAGGGCTAGGAAGATAATCGATGATCCCACTCACCCTGCCCATGGCATGTACTTCTGCCTTTCCTCAGGCAGGCAACATTGCAGCTCACACTGAAAAATACTGTAAAACATCTAGACTGAACAGGAGCTTCTACCCTCTTTAAATGAGGCTGCTGAACTTGAATGCCGGGCATGACAATGAATAATCAGATCAGTATGCCACATGCTGTGAAGTATCATCTGTAGCAATCACTCTGGCAAATTACTTCAGTAACTGGCATAGTTAGCCTGATTTCTTATGTAATTACTTCCTGAATGTGCAATTGTCAGGAGTGAGTCACCACTTCATACATGTGCAATATGAATATCAGAATATATCATACTACAACCGACGAAGTGCAATATCTAAGCAATCACAATGTGAAGTCATAGTCTTTGCAATGCCTACTAGTATAATATTGTCTAATGTCTTCCTGTCCAATTGAGGTAATTTATTGTGTTGTTAATATTTTAATTATTACTGTATGTGCATTAGTGTTATTGTCGCTCAAACTATGTGTTCATTGTAACAATAATAATATCCGTTTATTGTAACAAATATATAGAGTTTCCCAAAGCTTTACACTTATTTTATATTCTACTTCCCTGATGCTCTACAAATCTGCTTTTGAATTCACACAAATAAACAAACACCTTTAGATACATACCTGGGCTAGCTGGTTGATTGTTTTTCTCTTCTCACAGCTTTTCCAAATCCTGGTCCATAGCCCCCCCTTTTCTTGTTCTCCTAACACAATTCTAGTGTAAGTTTCCTAGCCCTGTCAAACCTGTTTTCTCACAGCTTTCTCTAATCCCTGGCTCTTAGCCCCCCCCCCCTCTCTCAGTCTCCTAACATAATCTTATTGTAAGCTTCCCAGCCCTGTCAATCCTGTCTATTCCCTCCCTCTTCCTCTTAAGAGTTTACTTATTCCTCCCCTGAGCTGCAGAACCATCTTTAAATACTAAAAACCTCTGCCTGACTACACTCTATTTCAGCTGTCCCAAGGGCATCCCTCAGTAGTGTGCCCTTACTGCATGTCCCTTTCTAAAATCCCTGGCATAACTACATTATTTTCCTACTTCTCAGTGACCTGCAGCTCCCCATTGGTGCATAAATAATAAAAACAAACAGAAAGGTAACATTCAAACCAAAATGATAGGCTGCCCTAGTTTTGTAGTTGCTAACCTTCTCACTGATTGTTTTCTGTTTGGCGACTGCTGCTCCTCCCGGAAGGTGTAACCCACTCTGTTCACCTTCGGGATCAACCCGCTCCCATATCCTGCCCCCCAAATTTCAGCCGGCCCCACTACCTGTACTTTTTTACATCCCCAGACTCCTCCCCACCCAATACCTCTCCAATCACAGCACACTTAAGTGAAAACCCATCCATCTGTAGATCTACATCACTCCAAACATGCACCCCTCCTACAATGCTCTACATAACATCTCTCCCTATAAACCCATTTACCCTACTAATCGCTCTCTCTTCTCTTAACTATCTCAAACTTTTTCCCAACCCTTGTCACAACTCTCACACACACTCCACTACAACTTACCATCAACTTCACTTCCCATCCTACTCATCCATCTCACATGAACTCTTTACCTCTAACCCAATCTATTTCTTTAAACCAAAACTGCTCCCAATCCAACCCCCCGTACTCCTCCCAAGTGTGGTACCAGGAAATCACTACTCTCATACAACCCAAGCTACCCTTGTTCAACACACTGCCTCACTCCTCTACTCCATCACATCTCCCTCTCACTAGCCGGTGATATCCACCCCAACCCCGGACCCATCTCTAACATCAATCTCACCAAACCCTCCACTCAACCCACAAACTCAAAGTCCATTTGCCTTACAACACTTAATGCACAAAGCCTAAAAAACAAAATCCCTAACCTCCATGCCTGGCTCTCCCATAACCACCTCGACGTCACCGCCATTTCTGAAACCTGGCTGAAAACCTATATAAAAGATAGCGAAATCATACCATCAGGTTTCCAAATCATTTGCAATGACAGAGCCCACAAAAAAGGAGGTGGAGTATCAATAATCTACCCCACCTCCCATACCATAACTCCCTACTCCAATAAAATACCAACCTTTGCCAATACTGAAATTATAATAGTTTTACTAAAAATAAACAACCACAAGTCCATATGTATCGCTGCCCTCTATACCCTCCCTGGTGATAATATCAAAACTCTTGAAAACATCCCATCCTGGTTCTCCTCCAATATAAAAAATGAAACTGATATACTCAATGATACCAACATCAACTGGAATACTATTAACTCTGAAGCCCTGTCCCACATAATCAACCTGCACAACTTCTCACAACTAATACAATCTCCAACCAGACCAAATAAAGATGGTACCTCTGTTACTATCATTGACTTGATCCTAACAACTCACCCAAACCTTATCACTAAAGCCAGAACATTACCTGATCCTCTCAGTGATCACCTACTAGCCTTCACCGACCATTTCCCATCTCCACTGCATAAACAACACCACTACATCCAAACCAGCAACCTCTCCTCTTTCAACCCTCTTACTTTCTCTGTATGCTTAAAGCATACTAACTGGTCCCCTCTAAAAAACGTTCTTCTAGATGATTCTGTTTCCTACTGTAACCACTCATTCATAACCCTTCTCAATCAGCAATCCCCCCCCCCCATGAACCAAATGCATCAAAACCAATCCCTGCCCATGATTATCAAAAGATACTAAACTAGCCTTGCACCAAAGCGACAAAAAATGGAAACAATATCAAAAACATAAAAACCCTAACATCCTCCTAGAGTATAAGCAACTACGAAACTCGAAACTCCACAAAAAACTAATAATTAAAGACCGCAAAGCCCTCTACTCCAAACTCCAGTCCTTGCCCTCAACAAATCCCAAAACATTCTGAGACTCTATCTCATCCATGCTGCATCCTGGCAACAAAGAAAACCCCTGCCTAGACCCCAACCTCTCCAACCTTGAAACAGCCAGCCAGTTCAACTCATTCTTCATAGACTGCATAGCTAAATTAAGCCTCCTTCCCACCCCCCTCCTCCACCACCACCCACTCCTGCCCCAACCACCCCCCAATCATCAGCCTTCCTCCACATCCGTCTGCTCAGGCCTATCCCCACAAGCACTATAAAAAGGCTTCTCCTCAAACTCAAACCCTCTTGCAATGCACCCGACAACCTTCCACCCACCTTCCTCAGTCTGCATACAGCATTGCCTATCCCATCTCTATTCTTATAAATAGATCCATACAAGAATTATACATCCCTTCTATCTGGCACCATGCTTACATCCCCCTCCACAAAGGTGCAAAAATACTGATACCACCAACATCCGGCTTATTGCCATCCTTTCCCCTTTTTCTAAAATACTAGAGAAAACAATACAAGCACAACTCATGGCACACCTAACACTAAACAATCTCCTGTCCTCTACCCAATACGACTTCTGCCCTGGCCACTGCACCATAACTGCCCTTCATTCCTTTCTTGAAACCATAAACCTCGAATGCGACTCAGGCAAGTTTGTATCCACACTATTCCTAGATCTGTCAAAGGCCTTTGACACCATCTCACACACCCTACCTATATCCCAACTCTCCATCCTACACCTCTCTCCCACCACCATCGCCTGTTTTTTCAGCTACTTGTCCAATCACCAACAAGCTGTCCAATGGAAAACTTCAACCTCCCCCTTCCTTCCCTCACGCACAGGTGTCCCACAAGGTTCTGTTCTTGGCCCTCTTCTCTTCAACCTATTCATTAACAACTTTCACCAATCAATCCCAGACTCATTATCATCCAATATGAAGATGGCTCAACAATCATCTGCTTAGCTTTATCCTCCTCTGAGCTCCTAGCAAAAACCCAACTAGCCTTCTCCAAAACAGAAACCTGGATGCAGTCTAACTTTCTGGCACTAAATGCAAATAAAACCAAACTAATGTTTTTTCCCCTACCAAAAACTCCATTGACAAATCCACATTCACCATACAGAGCCAAAACAGCACCCTCCTTGAAATCATTCCCAACACCAAGCTTCTTGGCATCATTATTGATGAAGAACTAAAGTCTGACACCCACATCCACTCTACAATCAAGAAAATCCATCAAAAGTTAGGTCTCTTCTACAGGCACAACTGCTTCCTAAGCCCCTCTACCCATCAAACTCTTGCATACACCTTTCTACTCCCCTCCTTTATATATGGTGCCCCTCTTTTTACCAATCTCCATATTGGCCTTTGGTCCAAACTTAAATTCTGCTACCACAAGATCTCCAAATTTGCAACCAATTCAAAAAACCCATGCCACCACTGCCACTCCCTCCTCACCCTCAACTGGCTTGAACTACCCAACTACCTCAGTTACATACAACTCACCATTGCCAACAAACTCATCTTTAAACCTGCCAACTGCCCAGCTCTCACTACCTCCTTAAAACCTTATATTTCCAGTCACTCACTCAGATCCAAAAACCAAAATCTCCTTCAGGTCCACAAACCTCCACAACCTCCTGGCCATCAATTGTTGTCCCACTCCTTAGCTAAACAGTGGAACTCTCTCCCCACACACCTACACAACCTACCTAACCATGTTGTTTTGTCTTTTCGGCTTTTCCCGGTTAGGGTCACCACAGCGGAACTCCGGTCCGCTAATGATTGGTAGTTGAGTTTTACGTGCCGAGTTACCAGCCCTGATGCATAACCTTCAACGAAGGTAAGCCCATTCACACATGTCTCCACGTAGAAGACGCTCTAGCTGAGAATCGAACCAGACATCGTCTTACTGCGAGGCGACAACGCTACCGCAGCACCACCACCGTGGGTTGCAACCTACCTAACCATACAAATTTCAAATCTGAGCTACTGTCTCATCTTTCTTCCAAATGGGAATGCCACTCTCCAACTTAAACACCCCCCCATTCCACCTTGCACTAACTCATCCAACTACTTCTACTATTACTTCATCCCACGCAAAACAATCCCTCCCCTACTAAAAACTAACTTTCTCTCTAATATCTGTTGTACTATACTCGCCAATCTCAAATATACTATTACCCTCTCCATGCATCATATTTTCCTAACCTACTAATGGCTAGTAGCTATATATTTTGAAATGTTAAACCTACGATTGAGTTTATAACAAAAATATTCACTTTATGTAAATGTTGAAATTTCTGTATTGAATTATGTCTTTTCATTTTTGTAACATTGTGACAAGGCCATTGCAAATATCATAGAGCTTATTTGTAAATGTTAATTAGCTGTATGAACTATGTCCTTTTGTAACATGTGAAATGTAACTTGCAATTATTGTGGAGTTTTTCTCCCTGGGCCTCCACTGAAAATGGGCTCTTCTTGGCCCAGTGGACTTCCCCAGTCATCAGACTTAAATAAATAAAAATAAAATAAATAAATGTATTGTACAGTGATCAAAGCAACTTCATTTCATTCATCTCATGCTGCTGTATATATCTGATCAACAATAACGTTTACTTTGACTTTATTAAAATTGCTACATATCAAACCAGAGCTGATTGCTACATATCAAACCAGAGCTGATTCAAGAGTTCCTAGCTCAGGTGGTGTACACCCGTGAAATGAATGACACCCCATAACGTAACTGACTAGAATGGGAAAGGGATTTATCTGATATCTACTGCCGGTGTCACATAAGCGAACGTGCCTGCTAACAGGGAAGAAAATGATAACATGTTGAAAAATTATGCAATACATTCAATGCCTTCATAGATTTGCTGCGATTAAATCTCCTAACAAAAAAATCAAACAAGCAAACATACAAGCATGCACTGAGCATTGCTATTTCCTCTGCAGAGTTTAGTTTATTTCTTCCAACAGAATGTATCATGCATGCACACATATACACAGGCATTCACATATCCATAGACTCACTTGTGTGCATGCAGAGACACACACACACACACAAACACACACACACACACACACACACACACACACACACACACACACACAAACCTCCTGCTCAAATTCATAAAATATCCATGTTTCTTATACAGACTTCCATGACTATTGTTAAGGTCTGCTTTCACTGAAAATCTAATAATAGCCTTTTTATGTGAGATCTCTGGTATGCTTCCTTCTTCAATCTCATTGTATCTCAAAGCAATACATTTTTCAGTGTCACTTTTTCAATGAGGAAGTTTTTTTTTTTCCACTTTTTTAGTGCAGCATATAATAAGCCAAATATCTTGGAAGCTAAAGGATTACAAGTGAACTGCTGAGTGAGAACAATTTTGTCTGGAACAATTGACTGCAGAGCAGGCTAAGCAGGAACTCCAATTATTTTCCAAAAGGAAGAAGAAAAGCCTGTGCACGTGTGCTGTCAAAGGGTGATTGTAAATATGCACATTATCGAAGCAAATATAATAATAATAATAATAATAATAATAATAATAATAATAATAATAATATTAATAATAATGAGCTCATCTAGTCTGCAGAATACACCAAGACTACTATCTCTGGTTCTGTTGTGGACACCCTCCATCAGCAATTATTGGTTCACAGAGTAGTAACATCATTAAATTGTATTAATCTGCAAAGATAAAATTAATGTTTTTTTCTCTCCCCAGTCAAATACCCTGACACAAACCTATCCCATTCCAATGCATACTGTGGATGTCAGCTCCATACCACTTCATTTGATCTCATCCCAGCTGCACAAATTGAAACAATTATGATCATTGTCATTATCCTTGATAATCAACATAATTTCAGTTCTGAAGCACATAATACAATTGAAAAAAGCTAGCATCGTGACTGAATCTTTCCTTACAGCCATAGCTAGATTTTCCAGAGCTAGATTTCAACTTCTAGGGTGTCCCATGTACTCTTATCATTTATTTCATAACTTAGCCTCACCACATCAAATCAAAGTGAAACAAACATATAATTGGATCAGTCCTCTTGTTTATAGATTAGTAACTACATCTACTACTTCACCACTCTTCTACCCAAACTGCATATCTCTACCTATAGTTATTATTTATTATTTATTTATTTTTTATTTTATTTTACATTTGTTAACCGGGGGGGTGTCTGACTAAGCCGAAAAGGCCCTTTTTCAGCAGAGGCCCGGGGAGAAAAGCTCCACAAAGAAAAATTACAGACACATTTAGTTATTTAGACATAATCAGTATATTGTAAGGCTTCTCCATCAGAGATAGATCATGGTCAAATAGGGCCCCAGGCAGGGTAATGGACCAGGGCCCCCCGTGTCCCCACCTCCAGCATTCTTACCAAGCAGCCCTTCCAACATCCTATTACTTGCATCTCTCTCTCCCCTGCTAGAATAAAACACTGTTCAATACTGTCAGTGTGTATACTATTTTCTTACTTACTTCTTTACCTCTACAATGATTACAGATATTTGGATATAATTTAAAATTTTTATTTTTAATTTTATAGCAAAACAAAATGAAGTAGTCTCATAATGAAAACAGAGTTAGCGTGAGAAACAGTAAACTTTTCTGCTCACATTCATTGAAACTGCATTGAAACTCACATTTATAGAAAAATACATCTGGCCAGTGGCAGATTAAATGAATCTTTGGGCTGTTTTCAAATGTTGGGACCCTGCACACATTTTTAGGAACATGCATAAATAGCTTTGATTCAGCTCCCCAATTGTATTAAATTATATTATTTGTTTAATACATCACCACTTGTTAGAAAGCATTTTAAATATGCAGTTTTAAACCTTTTTTTCATTAAGCAGTGAAACAAAACATATGAACAAATAATTACAAGACTACCCATTTCAGAACATTTAAACCATAAAAGGTCAAACAAACTGCTGTGATTATTATCTACTAAATAACAGTCAATATGCTGAATCCCTGCTAAAGTAAAAGTCAGCTGAATAATTCCACATTAGAGAGCTGTAACCAGTTTTGCATTTCAGTGCTTCAAGTGCAAATTCACTGCCTGCTGATATTGAAGAGTAAAATTGCCTATGCTACTTAAAAAAGAGAGATACATGATGATATGCAATAGGGAAAGGCTGGCAAGCAGACAACAGGTTCATAGTTAGTACACACCTCATCCAAAGGAGGCCACACTGAGGGGTTCAGCAGCACTCTCCATTCCCCACACTGCTTTGAAGTATCAGCAATTGATCTGTCTGCTGGTGGAAGAGAACCCACAGCTTTTTGCACCAAAGGGACATAAGCTACCTGTTGTATCACTGACAATGAATAACATGACTATAAATTTCTAACTGATGCTGATAGACTGTAATACTCAGGGATTTATAAAAACAAGGACAAATATAAAAGAAAGAAAGAAAGAAAGGGACCTGGGGTTTGGCTTGGAAGCTTAAGGCACTAATTCCAATTATCAAGACTCAGGGCTGACTCTAAGTAAAGTCACTTAACTAGACAGCCAACTTAATTGAGACATTGCACACATAGACTTGCTCTGGCTTCAGTCAGCTTGGTTCCATGCTGGATGGCCATCTGATCCCTGCTTAAGTCTCCCACAGCTGGACATTATCCTAGAGGAGCTTGTTTGCTCTTCTTTTTGACAGAAGTCTCCAGTGTGGACTTAAAGCCCCCACCATGCCAACATGGGCCCTAGGCAATTGCCTAGGTTGGCTGCTCTTCATAGTGCCGTGAATAATCCTGTCAATGGCTGGTTCATATTCCAAAGTCTTTGAATAAGTCTGGCAACTCAATGCTTCCTACAACACCTGGAAACAAATTGAAATAAGCTACCTAATAAAACATAAATAGGTATTTGAATGCCTTCCTGACTCTTACCACTGCAACAATAGGATATGCAAATGTTGCTTCACCTGAGTACTTCATTCTCTTAGTGAAGCACCTGCACATAACTGTCACTCTATAGTGTTCCTGTACAGCTGTTGGGCTTGTCAATAGACCTAAGGTAGAATGAGTCCTGTTGACTTTCTCCACTTGCTACTAATTTTTACCAACACTTGCTTTAGAAAATTTAGTTCATGTAATGCATGTAAGTGTATACTTTAATTTCTTATTTTACTATACTATCATCAGGGCTAGCCACCTGGTGGTGTGAATGTTGGCTCTAGTTGATAATCACTGTTATGTGACATCCCGACCTCATGTAACAAATGGAATAAAGTGGGCTGATGCCAGTGCTGATCCTGTGTTTAGGACTACATGATGTAAATTTTTGAAATATGTCCTGCACATTTTTAAATAATGTCAGCTATAACTTATTTTTTTTTCTTGTTGTTGTTTCTTGTCTTGGAGCTGCATCTCTAGGATTTCAATGGAAATGTGACCTTCCATCCCAGGTAGATATTCTCAGTTAACAAATGTAAATCAGTAAATCAATGGATATATACAGGTGGATAGCTATATTAGAATAAATATTGTGCATGGCAGACCAATCTTACCTTATTTGGTGACCAATTATTGTGTAGGAAACTGGTATAATGACATGTTTTTTTGCCATAAATTTACAACATTTGTAAAAACACAAACACATGTGCCAATAACTTTGAGAAAGCATCAAAAAATCTCTGAAACTAGTCATTTCAAACAAGCCCTTCTATACACCAAGTAGGGTGCAAGGTCAAATTTTTGAACGATACTATTCTGTCCTTGTAATGCATTCCCACAATACTTTACAGTGTCTTTAATAGAGAAAGCGTCAACTTAAAAGTCAAGCACAATTAGTCTGAATGTACCAGTAAAGACTTAAAAAGTAAAAAGTCTTGCACATTTAGAAACCGTGTAGTTGAAACACTGTATGTCCTTAAGGGTGGCATTTAGATATAGCCCATGGGTCTCCACTACAGGAGATTTAAGGTATTAAACAATAAAAACTCTAGCCTGGCTGAGTTTTTCTTGTGTTTTTTACTGAATGGTTTATCTCTGTGATCTGTTTTACCATTTGGTTTGGATGTGAATATTTACACATATACAGACACACACACACACACACACACACACACACACACACACACACACACACACACACACACACACACACACACAAATGCATATAGCACTTGGGGTAGGACATCCATCCATTAGCCACTACCTCTTACCCCTCGATTAGCCCTGCCAGCAGCCATGGTCATTTCTCAAACTTTACAATACCAAATAGGTGCTTGCCTTTGTGCTGTTGTGATGCTGGAACAGTTTACAGATTTCTGTAGAAACCCCCAACATTTCAATAAATAAACATTATGTCCATTCCTTTTTAAATCCAGTGTGCATGCCGCCATGTTTTTTTTCTGGTGATGCATAGGTGATAAATTTAAATTAAATGTTGGGCTTATATGACTGTAAAGTACTCTGTAGCATTTGACATTATCAGTGCTTATGACTATCAGAATAATAGATCTAGTAAGACCATATTTGGCATCATATAATTTGATATACTTGGATTTCATACATTTCAATAGTTACGTGGATCCAAGTGATGTTAAGAAAAAAAACCCTTTAAGATAGTGTTCCGACACTTCCAGGTATACGGAAACAAAAGAATCATGACCTCAAATATCCACTCTTTTGTTAGTCAGCCAGGTTTCTGAATGACAATGTGTGACCCACACACACAAAAAAACACTCAATGACCCACAGGGTTATATACAGGGACTGACCTTGGACACTTGTACTGCTGTTTGAAAGATTTTGTTTTCGTATATCATTTCTGAGTATATAATTCAAATACTGATATTACATCTTGCAGCAGAGCAGCAGTCTGTTAGTCTGTCAGCCAGAAAGATAGCATTTGTAACAGCCTTTATTAATAAATTAAGTGACAACTTTCTATGACTCCTCACCTACACCATTTGAAACAAAACATTTTTCCTGAACCTCTGAGATTTCTCTAGAACTATGAGTAAACAAGGACACTCTGAAAACTGTTTCATGTTTTCCTAATAGAAAAAAAAAATATATTTTTTTTGCATACTGAAAACTCATCTCAAGCATGCTAATTAGATCCCCCTTAAATTATTATTACTGACTGACCATCATCTGTATATCTGAGTTTCATGCATTTATGAGTGTATTGCATAATGGTAGACTATTGATCATAGTAAGTACAGTGTCATTTTGTGGTAGTTCTAAGCAAGTGATCAGGCATTTTTCATGTTAGACAAAATAAATAATTCAGAATGCTAAACTAAGTATCATTACAGAGAGCATGGAAAACTTATCAAACTGATGGACTGTGAGTGTTAATAATGCATCCTGTATGCCATGCATGAAAGAAAAGGAAAATGTGCAAAATATCAAGATATGAATGATTTTGTAACATTTCCTTACTATTATAAACTTCACTTTTATGTCTAGAAACAACTATATGTATATATCCAGACTAAACAAAAATATGGGAGCTATATTTAACATCGGGGCCTCTAGTCAGCAATGACCTCAATTTAATTCTGCCATGACCAGCAGAAAATCAATTATATGAAATTATATCCAGTTGTATAAATGGCTCACCACTGAGAAGCAGTCCACAGCTTTTGTACAACCTTCCTGTAGAGGACATAAAAAAAAAAAAAAAGAAAGAAAGAAAGAAAAAGGATAAGTTGAAATAGTGTGTCTCTTTAGATTTCTGGAGTCATATTGTGAGTATACTCTGCTCACAACTGAAACATGCATTAAACCTAATAACATGATGAACAATGAAAGAAGCCTGATTTGTTGTTGTTATTGTTGCTGTTAATACTTTACTAGACTGGATGAATGCTGAATTTGCAGACACAGAACCAACCAACCACACTATTTCAACAGTCATGTGACTGAAAATATTCATTAATGGTAAAACTACGTTTAAATGCATTTTTGCATGGAGGGCTGCCCCCCACACACACACACATCAATACCTCAGAAGTCATACAGCTTGGAAGACACATGAATGTAATTTTTCCTTTTGTTCTGAGTTGCGATTTGAACCTTGTACCTTGAACATAGTATACTATCCTCACATACAGGTAAGAAGGAAACCTCAAATGTTATTGTAAGAACAGTTTAGATTTGGGGGGGTGGGGTGGCACCAGATTGTAGGATTGCACAGGTGCCAGAATAGCTTGCTATTCCTCTGTTCTGCACTGATCAGTGCACCAAAGAATACAATGCCCCTTTTGTAATGTACCTTGCTAAACATATCAAGCAGTTAAAGAAATCCCAAAGGCTGCTGACAAACAATATTGTATTAAAAGACTTGTGCTATCAAGAATACTTGTCTCTGAACTCAGAGTCCTACAGAATCCTTTGGGGAAATCTCTGCCTTGTCTTCTGGGCCATTAGGGAAATGGCATTCCAAGACCTCTTATGTCTCCACAAATCAAGCAGTCCCATGAATACATGTGCCAGAGATGAAAATCTGTGTCAGCAAGTAAACATTATGAAGAGCCAGACTTGTACTATAGCAACTAACACTTCTCTGGAACGAACTTTCTGTCCAGATCAAGCAATGTGACATATTTTTTTTTTTCCTTTAACAAGGATTTAGATAATTGAATGGGTATTAATAAAGTCACCTCTGGTCTGACTAGCCTATTCCTCCTTAAAAAAAGAGGTAAGGTCTGAGTACTGGCAAGGAATAAATAGCCACCTGACCCAGTTACCTTGTACAATCTACGATTCTATGACTCTTTGATTTTATAATTCTAATATAAATCTTGTCATGTGTTTAGATTGTGCCTGGAACATACTTTTTTAGGCATTTAATGACTCCAACACAGATGCCAGTGACAAATGCAGTGATTCTTTAGCTGAGCATTTGAACAGGTCCATGGTATTGGCAGAGTTGAATATCCAGATTATATGCTAGCTGAGGCACTATATGTATGCTTATACTCTTTTTAGGATGCAGAGATCACTTCACAATAACAAACAGGAGTTTACATTGCTACCCACTAAGAGAAGTTGAGTTGCTGACTGACATTAGTGTTTTGGGTTCTGGCAAATGATGGCTTTTTTTGCTGGAAATCCATATTAGGAAGCAGCTCTTTTCTAATCACACTTATACAGAAGTTACAGTGGCCAAGGAGTTAAATAAGAAAGGAATTCCCCTTAATGAATGAACCGGTTATTACTCAGAGATCAGACTATTATGGAAATGGGTGCATCACTGCTTTAGGAAATTTGTGACCTCCAATGAAGACCATGGGATCAAATGTAGCTAAGCTTGGAGTCTGAAATGTTGGATTTGAGGCAACTCTATCACTTTAGATCCTCTCTTCTAGGAAATATGTATGTCAAAGTCTCTTCGAGGAAATATTGTATGTCAAAGTTCTGTTCTTAACATAATGTTTGTAATAAATTGTTCTCTTAGAGCTTTTCTCCTCGGGCCTCCACTGAAAATGGACTTGTAATCCAGTTGGAGTCTCCCAGTCAACAAATGTAAAATAAAATAAAATAAAATTTAGTGGCATTTCACAAGTTGAAAAGAAATAGTCAAAGCTTATAGTTTGAATCCCAAGTGCAGCAACTCAAAGAATCATATGATATCTGTTTGGGAAATGGACATTTAGGCAGCCATGCTAGAATTGTTTTTAAAGACTAAAATACTGCATACCTCCAAGGCAGAATTACCTAGGTCTTGATATATGGGTCTCCCTTAGATGAGTAATCAGAGAAATGAAAATTGCCTAGTTTGGAAGATTTTTGAACTACCAATAATAAGCTTTACTAAGTCTGTGCTGGAGAAATTATATTCACTAGGCTAGTTCAGTTCTTTTTCGGGCACTAGTAGAATCTGTTAGAATTGGAACAATACACTTTGAACTTGATGCTTTTATTAGGATAGTCAGCTTTGAACAATAAAGCTCAAGGTAGCAAAATAATTAGTACTACATTTTAACAAGGAAATAGTTTTGCATATTGTCTGCACAATTTATAACATAGCAGTGGAAACATTTGAAGTTGGATTTTTTCTGCCACCCTCAATGGAAGCTCCAATCACCTACTACACTCATGCTCAAGTTGGCTAGGTATATCCTAACAACCTTTTGGCCAAGCATTTTCATTTTTCAAAAATGCCAATATAATAACTCAGGGGTCTACTGAAGGAGATGCTGATTTTAATGAGGCCTAATGTTATTTTCCCACAGTAAGCAGCATTTCAGAACCGTTGTCAGAGACCAGAGCACTAGTGGTTGTGTTCTCTAGTCCAAACAACTAAAACAGCATCCATTCTAGCTGTTACACTTCAGTTAGTCAATAGAAAATGATTTAATTCAGTGAAGTGTGACACTTTCTTCAAAGCCCTGTGGACATGTGTTAGACCCAAACTTTAATTCATGGTAGACATTTTACAAAAATCAAGTGGCCACATTTCTGACTACTCATTCACTAACTTGTGGTTTTCTTGTCATGAAGGGGTATGGACCTTTACACCTACCATTTGTTTTTGTAGCATAGTCCCTCACTAGGTTTTTACATGGCAAACTTTCTGATCAGGATCTGTTAAACATGGCTCAGTTTTTATGTCCACAGCTATTTCCAGATGACTCTACAATGGCAATTGGGGATTCAAGACAATGATTTCCTATTAAGGATGAGCAAGGGAATGTTATATGACCCATTATAAAGGATGTATTGTGGATCCCTTATTTTTACTTGTACGTGTTTGTGACATTTTGCATTTCTTTGTAAAAGGAGTTAATCTGTGAGAACCCCACGACTAATGACTTTTGACACTTTGCATTGACTTAGACTGATTGCTTAAAGTATTATGGGGAATGGCACTCCAGTATATGGAAATGAGAAGGATTATGTTTTAGGGTCTTGTAGGCATCACATTAGGAGATGCTTAGGATTATGGAAAGACAGTAGAGACGGGGCCACTCATTTCTATTCACTTTGCTGTGGTATAAGGACTGTATAGGACCAGGGACAGACTAATCACTAAATTACACAACTCAAGGATCTCTTAGAAAATGAAGAGAAACATTCCTTCCTGGAAGGAGAGGATAAAAGTTGTTTTATCTCACAGCCTAACTGGCATCTTCCTAAGTTAGTGGTAGCTCAGTTGAATGTAAAATATCCCATGGCACATATTATGTAAAAGGGTTGAGAAAGTTCCGTGGTACCTTCATCAAATTTCCCCTAGCCAGTATAAATAACTCCTTGAGTCTCCCCTAGAAAGAAGTCATTGGCCTAGTTGAACTAACCCTCTCAACAAAAATAAAAAATAACTAGCTAGCTAAATAAACAGATAGATAAATAGAGGGATACATGCATACACACACACATAAATACACAAATAAATAAATAAATAAATAAATAAATAAATAAATAAATAAATATCAGGAAAAGCCAACTACACAGCTAATACATATATCAGGCTCATAGGTTCATAGGTAAGTACTAGGGCTATCAGCCCTGGGGCCTATACAAGCCCAGCCAAAAAGGTACCCTAGCTTTTGCCACCCAAGAAAAATATTTTCCTGTGCCACTGTCGAGCAGAGCCACAGAGGTGATCCCTGGGGTGACTCTCCTATTTCCCATCCAATTGTCAATATTTTTCTTGAAGACTGCTAATGAGGAGCTTTGTTTGATATAGATAGGTAGTTTATTCCAGAGTATGGGAAGTCTCTGGGACAGGAATCTATCCCTCCGGCATGTTCTGTTTATTGTGGTGACAAGGTTTAGGTCCCTAGAGCATGTAGCATGGAGGGATTGGGATTTCCTTAAGTGGAGCATGTCCAACAGCTCTGGGCTTGACATAGCTTTGTATGTTAGGCAGAGATCACCTCTGAGTAGGCGATATGTGATGTTGTAAAGCTGGAGTTTTTTTGAGACGGTCTGTGTAGGGCATCTGTTTGAGGCCAGTAATCCTGTTTGTGAGGTATTTCTGCGGCCTTTCCAGTTGTTGTAGATGTTTTGTGAGGTACATACCAAAAGGGGCTTTGTACTCTATAATGGGTCTAATGAGTGATGAGTAGAGGGGAACAATGACCTCTTTTTTTCTGGATGAGAAACCTTTTGTGATGAGATGTGCCACATATAAGGATTTCCTGACTACTGTGGCGATGTGATTATCAAAGGAGAGACTACTGTCCACCTGTGTCCCAAGGTCTCTTATCCCACTTTCGGTGTTAAGTATACTACCGCCTATGTTGTAGTTCATGGGTACAGAGTTTTTACCAAAGGGGATGACAATGCACTTTTTGGCATTGAGCTTGAGGCCATGGCTTTGACACCAGGCATCTGTCTCAGTTAGCCCCTTTTGTAGGATGTCCACATCGTTAGAAGTTTCGATTATGGCTCCTAGTTTGCAGTCATCTGCGAACTTCATTAGCCAAAGACCTTCTGTGTTAGCCTGTACTTCAGAGAAGTAGATACCAAACCGATCTACTTATGGATCCATAACCAGGAAATATATATGAGTTCCCCTTAAAACATGTGGAAATATGAGTTGGCAACATTAATAAGGACATCCACACTAGTGTTTTGCAAGGACTCATGGGTCAAGGACATTATAGTATGAAAATCCTAAAGGTGGCTGACATGTTTATGACTTTCAGCAAGACATTCTGCATAGGTACCACTAAACCCATTCAGTAAAACTAAGATTTTTCAGAGTTTGTGTATTTGCATTCAGAAGTAGGGGAATTTAAAGATCACTTATTTTTCTGGGAGCAGGGAATTCACTAAGTCTTATCACATTTTAGAAGTGCATACATCTTTTTTCTTTTTTGGGGTTATATGAAAGGCTATCCTGTTAAATCCATGTTTAACTCTTTTAGTATTCTAATCAAGTCCTTACCTATCTCTATGAAAGTTGGTGGTTTTGTCTTTTTATATATCAAAGGTGCTGGTATCGAGAAACTAGAAAGCACCTATCCTTTTGGGTCCTATCACTGTGGAATTGGTATCAGAGGTACAAAAGTCAGCCCAGGAGCACAATGGTAAAATCTTATCCATATATGGTTACACAATTAAAAAAATGTAATAAGTGATAAAGTACAAGTAACACATTTTCTTAGAGACCCCACAAGCTGCCCACTGACTTTGTGCAGAATAAAAATCTAACCAACATGATCACCACCATCAGGAAAAGAGGTATAGAAATGGTTAGATGGATGAAAGTCAAGTGAAATCTTTCAGTCAAATCGTATTCAACTGTTGATACGGAACGTTTGCTCTTGCTGTACATGGCTGTATATATGTTTAATTTTTGCACTTCTGAAATGTTTTACTTATTTTGTTAGAACTTAAGACTGAACAAAAAACAGTTTTATTAAAGCCCACAAGACTAAATTACAGAATTCAAACCATGTAAGTATTATTATAGGCTTTGCAAGATGAAGAAATTTTTCATACTGGCTGAATTGAAAAATATTTCCAAAAACAGGAATGCTAAATTGTGCAATTATTTATGCAAAGTATACACACAGACATTGATATTAGAAATGATGCATTGACTATAGCAATGTGTTATATTCAAGGAATAAACAAAAGTATTCACTTTAGCACTACTTATTGTGTCAAAAGAATTTAAGTATTTGACATTTTTTCTGATCTGATTAGTTTTTTTTACAGTATGAAGTACATTTTATTTACAAATGGAGCTATACTAAATATACAGAAAATAATACAAATATCTATACGTCTGCTGGGAAAAACACACAGCAAAAGAATGACCATTAAAGGTACTTAGTACAAGTCTGGCAAAGATGATTTTTTTAATTACCACCCTGTCATCTGACCAAATATTTTTTTCCTTGTAATAAATACATATGATAAGTCAGTCATTAAACTGACTACTGAAAACTGATTTTTTTTTTTTTGGCAGGATAGAACGCAAGTAAAAAATATAAAATATGGATACTTCATAATGGCAAATAAATCGGTTCGTATTAATGACTTTATATAATTACATGCTAACATTTCCATATCTATTTACAGAATACATTGTTCAATTCTGAAGTGCATTCTTAATTATAGATAAAGTATATAATTAAAAGAAATACAAATTTAAGACTTAAATATGCTCTATGGCCATGCAAATACATTAAGTTCTTTTTTTTCTTATTCTCTTGATGCCTTACTGTGCCAAACATGTTAAGAGGGTAGTCTGAGAACATAAAGGCATATGCCAACTTTGGGGCTAGTAAATATTTAACCAACCCTTTTGTACTCAATTGAGTTAAAAATTAAATGGTGAACTTCCAAAGAAGGTTTTGTTTTTATGAAATCTGTTAATAGAACATTCAGAGTTACTCATGCAGTGTATAATTCATTCTGACTTTGCCTTCCATTTGCCTTGAGGACAGACTGGTTTAAAACTGCTCAGCACACTAGACCACACATAACAGGTAATCTGTCTAAATAAGGCCTGTGAGGGGACTTAAGTAAAATATTGAACAGCTTCCATAACCTCTGTTTCACCCTCCCTCTGCACTCCCGCTTCTGGGACTTTGACATGCCCATGCCATTAACTCAAGTGTTTATGCTTTAAGCACAAACTCTGCTTTGCCACATTGGATGATTTCACATGTTACAAGACTACTTTCTCATTAACATTCTGGGAGTAATTCTATCAAATTGCATTCTGCATGTGCCAGTTTATTTGAGCAGTTCACCAAAGAGTATAAACATTGTTCCATTAACAAGACTACTGTGTAGGATTAAATGCATCATTCTAAATGCATATCCTAATTTGGTACATTACAATGAATTATTAATTATGGTCTGTGTTTTACTTTACTGGGATGGAGAAGATGGAAGAAAAATTGTCATGAGAAAATGAGCTGATTGCTGAAACTCAGCACCACACTGCTACTTCTTTCCTGTACAATAAAAACAGTAGACCATTCTACTATAAATGTCGTGATTTAGACTTGTGTGCCACAAACGTATGCATCTAAGGAGCAGAGATTTTATGACGCTCATCACACAGTAGAAATAACAGACCTAACACCTTGCATATAAAAGTTGCATTTATTTATTTATTTATTTATAATCTCACTTGTAACATTCAGAATTCTTTGTAGATTTGTATAGCTTTCATTAGAACGATAGGGCAACAAGTAATGGAAAGGAATACATCGTTTAGAGTTCAAAAACTGTTAAATGTTGAGAGAATAGTTGCAAAGTTTTGGTAAACTAAAGTAAGTTATCTGAGATTCATGTTTTGTATAACAGTGAAAATGTCCCTTTTTTTTTCCTGTCTTTAACTGTGCAAAATCTACTAAGTTACATGGTATACTAAAATAAAGCTGGGCGAATTTAGAAGGGGATGTGAAACTAGTACAGCTGTTCAAGATTAAGTTAGTTGCTGTAGGTATTAGTAAAGTGAGTAAGTCAAGGTGGGGATGTTGAATATGAAGGGTGGTTGGGTTCAAGGTTATTTAGGAACCATAATAAATAAGAAACATGGAAAGGCAGTATAGCTGTGATGGAATGCCACTATATACATGGATAATATTGATATACTTTTAATATTGCATCTTTTTGTAATTGATACAATACGAAGGTTCTGTAGCAATTAATTTTAACTAGTACAACATAAATTCTTTGTATCAAATAAAAATGGTGCAATGTGTATTTTTATTACAGACACCCTTATTATATTAGAAACAAAACTAATATTTCCCATACATAAGGTCAGAGTAAAACATAAATAATATGTTATTGTTCCATGATATACATGAGCTAAGCTCAAGTACAGAGGAATAAGACAACTGCAATTTTAAATAAAAAAACACAATGCAATGTAATGCAATAGGATCTACAGCATCTGAATATCTGTCTGTCTATCTATCCATCTATCTATTTAATAAATACATGGGTTTATATCACTTCATCGAGTTTTTGGAATCTCAAAATTCATATAGTCTAGACCATAAGATCGAGTTTCCAAAAACTCAAAATAAAAAATAAAAAAATCTACATTTCATGCACACCCCCCCTGCAAATTATATATACAAGCTCTGAGACTGCACTACAGTGGAGAAATGGGTAATTTCCCCTGATCCTCACTGTACTGCACTCTACATAGGACTGCTTTAAAGGGGAATTTACCCTTTCACCCACTATAGTTCAATGTTGGAGTTGGTATATATAATTTCAGATGGTTTGCAGAGGTTGGATGGTGCTGGAGACCATGCCCCCAGCAAAAACATTGTTTGTTTTTCAATCGTATGGTCTTGACAATGTGAATTTCAAGTTTTCTAAAACTTGATAAAGTAATATAAATGCATATATGTATATATATATATATATATATATATTATATATATATATATATATGAATAAAAGCAGAAACCAACTCCGTAGATTCACCAGGCTAAGGAAAGGCATGCCGTTTAATGTAGTAAAAAAAAAAAGAGCAGCAGAAATACGATAAAATAACAAATTAGCATTTTCAGACCTAACGCTCCTTCAGATCTATCAAAACATATGACCATCTGTTATTTAAAGTAATAAACAACCAATGAGGAGCAGTTAGCCACTGTCAAACCAATCCAAGAGTAGTTAAATCTGGCCAGTAAAAAGTATGGAGCTTTTTTGAATGAACTTAATAAGTTCACCACATTTGTAGAATACAGATAGATATGCTTCCATTTGGATGTGTGTTTTATTTCATTCATGATGATTTATTGTAATTACAATATTTTGTCACAATGTTGACAACTGTTTTTATATTTTCTAAGGTTGAAACTGAGTTACTGTAGGATGTTCTCATGAATTTGACATTCTCTAGCCATGATTGGCTTGTTTCTACCAATCATCATTGTGATTTAGCTTAGATGTAGCTACATGAATATTGTTCTTTATTTATGAGCTAGGGAAATCAGCTCTTTATTGGCCAAATTTAACTAATTTGTTGTTTTATTGTATTGCTTCTGTTCTTGTATTTTACTATTGGATACATTAAACAGTGTTTGTTTCCTTAGCCTGGTGAACGTACGGTGTTTGTTTTCTGCGTGTGCACTTGTCTTTTCTGAATTCGCTCTTTAGTGGATTATTTTTGCTGTTCACACAATAGACACATGCACACACACACAGACACACACACACACACACACACACACACACACACACACACACACACACACAGATGCGTGTGTGTGTGTGTGTGTGTGTGTGTGTCTATATATATATATATATATATATATATATATATATATATATATATATATATAAATATATATATATATATATATATATATAAATGCAGTTGTGAGAACCTTAACTTATAGTCAGTGCTTATTTCAGGCAATGACTGGAATGTAAGCTTATGGGGATGCACTGATAAACTGAAGAAATTGAAGGCATCAGCCATACAGACTTTTTGCTGCACACTTTTAAAGTTTAAGAATGTTAGGTTTTGGTGCATTCTAAAAATTGGATGAAGTGATAGCTGGTAGTCTGAGGAGCTTACTAAATAAAATAGTGACTACAATCTACCTTATACCAAAATGTATCCCAAAGCATAACTATATTTTAAAATGCTCAGCTTATGATTCCTGGTGGTGTCTTTCTAGTATGACACATACTCACAAATATTTCTCTTGAAATCTTGAATAAGACTACAGTCTATTTAAAAAATTTCTTTTTTAGGACTTTACCATAATTCTGAAAAAGTCAGGTGAACTTTGAGAATTAATGGCAGTTTCATATTAACCTCAGTATGAACCAAAGCATGTCTCATTTCAAATATCATGGTGAATATTCCACAATGATAGTTTCTACTATAACATAATTACTCTTCATATTTCAGAGAAGTTTTAAAGTACCAGGACTTTAAGTAAAATGTGACTATACTACATTTCAAGATAAATTGTCTTTCATGGCATTGGTGTCAAAGTGGCAGCCATTGAAATAATAATTACTGGTGTTGAACTAAAACATTTCATATTATGTTCATGTACTATATGAAATTTAAGAAACTTGGAAACAATCATCGCCCATATAATCATCTGTCAAACATGTATTTTTCCATGAAAAATCAATCGGAATAATTTTGTTCAAGTGGGGCAATAAGTACAGTTATCAATATATGTATGATAAAAGAACATTTAACAATTCATATGTTTTAAAAAGAATGTATATGTGAAATTATCTATTTTAAATAATAGCCTAACACTTTCATTGCCAGACTGGGTTAACAATATTTAAGAAGAATAGTGCAATGTATTATAAGGAACATGTATTAGAAATCATACCCAAGGAGTCACTATGAATCTGCGACTATATAAAAGGACAACCTAAATTATGCTGTTTACCAAACTGTGTTAGATATAACATACCTTCAAATTCACACATCTTATGCAACAAAATATAATTCTCACTATCAAAGAAAAATATACCTCAAATGAAATACAGAGTATCACACACGTAAAAATGCATCAGGTTACATGTAGTGTCATCTTATAGTGTCAAATTACTTGCCAAGCAAAAACTTCTAAGACTGTAGCTCATGTCATTTTAAAATACTGGCTCATAATGACCCATATAGTCTACAGCTTTTGATCCATATTCCTGTAAATATAGCTAAAGAAATTACTAAACATGGTAATTAGATAAATCACTTACTAAGTCTGTCATTATGTCAACTCTTCAATTATCTCATGGTCAGCTTTCATATAATCCTTGAATACTTTAGGTATAGAAAACCACACAGTTGGTTCTGTGTGTTAATAACACACACACACACACACACACACACACACACACACACACACACACACACACACACATACTTATGTATATACATATGTGCACATACACACACATGCGCACACACTCTTTGAGAAAGAGAAAGAAAGAGAGAGAACAAGAAACAGAGAGATAGAAAAAGAGAGAGAGAGAGAGAGAGAGTTCTGTAATTAATCTATAAAATATTGGTGTCGTTGTTTCTTATATAAGGTGTCTTAAGTATATACTTTATTTTTTCTGTTGGACTTTCTACGTGTAATAAAACTGCGGTGGTGGTGCAGCGGTAGCATTGTCGTCTCACAGTAAGACGTTGTCCTGTTCGATTCTCAGCTAAAGCGTCTTCTGTGTGGAGACATGCGTGAATGGGTGTACCTTCATTGAAGGTTGTGCATCAGAGCTGGCAACTTGGCACGTAAAAATCTACTGCCAATCATTAGTGGACCGGAGTTCCTATGTGGCGACCCCTAACCAGGAAAAAGCCGAAAGACATGACAACAACATTCTACGTGTAATGTGTCCATGGGGGAACACATCCAGGTTTACATAGGACCTACCTTGAAAAGAAGTTCTGGGGATGGTACATCCAGATGTTATCTTTATGGCCTACGCTGTGCACGGGGAGCATACATGTCAAGTACAGCGTACCCCTTACAATCAAAAGGCTTTGGTATACTGGCCAGATGTTGGGCTGCCCTTGACAAGAGATCCCTATTGTAAAGAATACTGCAACAGTGATATGGAAGGACATCTGCCTTGAAAAGCATTACACGAATTCAAGCATTTCTTACTTGATATAGTGAATGAGAGTGTAGGCTCTATGACAGCGCATATAGTGACTGTTCAAAGATAATTAAAAAAAAACATTGTGCTTACAGACCAATATTTAAGTAAAGGTACTTTGAACATTAACATCACTTTTCGATCAAAAATCTCATGGTGAAGCTGCTTCTGCTTACCCAAGGAACAGTGTAATTTGACACTTGACTCTTGGGTTTAAACAGAAAGTAATGTTTATCAAAATATTATTCAACAAAAATCATATATTATTAAAATATAAATCATTTCAAATATTTACAAACTGCATTTTATTAGTATTTCTGATCAGATACCAGCATATCCAGTTTGACAGCTGCACTGAAATAGTGAAGGTAGAGAAACATGATGTCAACAGAAGTGAAAACAAGTACTAAATATTCTTTTAATAAAATATAGAGTGTCCCAAAGCTGCAAGTTTTCAGAAATGTGCTATAACCTTGAAACTCATGCACATTGTTAAAAATTCAGAGTTGCTAAGTACATTCAGATAGCATATCATAATAAATCTCCTTGGACTTAAGTCCATTTTGCTAACTTTTTATTAACAGTGTGCTAATTTGCATTTTACCTCATTATCACAAAACCTTTGAAAGCTACTGTTAGACTATCACCATCATTGTGTTGGTTCTTTTATTTGTTTTAAAGTCCTTTTCATCATTACGATGAAATTATTGTTCACTCACTTTGAATGTGCAGCATTCATATTCTGTCTGCATTATTCAGTAATGAATGTTTCATCACAGAACCTCAGACTTTTTAAAATTCAAGGTCATGCTGGAAGACTTTTTTTTTTGAATTAAGATATATGAATACTAAATAAATTAAATTGTTCATTTAGTGTAAATAACGAAACACATTATTACACAGTGAACAGTATTATAAATCCATGATCCCTGCATATTATATCAATATATTTTTGCTTTCTCAGGAGCAAATGCTATAGTGTGGAATAAAAATGTCTTAAAACAATGCATATTTGCATAAATAAGTATTTAAATAAAAATCACATAATTTCCATTTTGTAACGGAAAATTTGCTATTGCTTTCTGAAACATTTGATGCTTCAGTTGCAGTATGACAGAAGTTAAATACTTAAAAATGCTTCATTTTGCAGAATTGCTTATTATACATAGTAGCTTATAGTATACATAACACAGATTTTTGAAAGCTCTGATTTTATCACATGGAAGGAATGCTGCGTATTATTTTTATATTCATTTATTCTTTTAGAAATCAGTACAGATGTAGTTCATGATTTAAGGATAACAGCATGGATATATTGCAGGATGCTGCTAAAATTTCTAAAATGTTTATGGCTTTTATTGTAAGCAGCTCCAGTAATAGGCCTTTGTGTTCCATTTTTTCATTCCGATTACTGAGACTAACAGTAAAATCTAAGTTTACAACTTTCTCAAATACAGTTATAAACAGGACAATTGTAGTACTATTTAAAATATTATGGAATAGATTTATTCATTGCAATGCTTATATTACTGTTTAAAAGATTATGGCCACAACTGAAAAAGCATATAGCTGGCAGATCTAACAGGCCTATGCTTATGCCAGTGCCACAGTACTCAATAGTATGACAGTGATATCAGATTCTGGGACATGACAAAGCCACATGAAGCAACAGTCATTAGCTGCTCTTTATCATGCTTGTGAATATAACACTATGTAGTAGCAAGTAATCATGCTAGTGTTCCCCTACCAACACAGGCCTTACGACACACACACATACACATATATCAACACACACACACACACACACACACACACACACACACACACACACACACACACCTACATGCAGGCACACTCAAATAGTCAAATACACACAGATATCCAGACAGTGGCACACATGATCCTAGATTACATGCCTATACTATACCTCTCAAGTTTACTTCAGTACAAGGAACATACCTCATTTGAGTCTTAAAAAGTTCATATTCCTCAAAGTTCCACATTGAATGGGTTTGCCACACATTCAGTGTTAGGAATTTTTAACTGATAGCCATGGTAAATAGAAATGAATCATATCAGTATATTAAAAGATATTTTTTTATAAATAAAATCATTGTATTTTAAGCATTCTATGACCTTCCTAGTTAAAGTTGTTAGTAAGCCATTAGCATGTGTTCCACATTTTGCCTATTTGTTCCACATTATGAGGACTGGTATTCTTCATTTTGGAGATGGAAGGTTGAGAGGTATGGCATAGACACACATACACACACACACACACACACACACACACACACACACATACACACACACACACACACACACACACACACACACACACACACACACACACACACACACACACACACACACACAATCACTCACATGGCTGTGCTGTACGTACCTCCCTCAGGTTTAAAAGTCTTGCTCCTGTCATAGTACTGAAAGGGTATACCTCATAAAAAGATAATAAACACATTTTCACTTCATGCTCCAAAATAGCATGGGAGGGCACTTAAATTATTAGTACATGCTTTTATTTTCATCCCAGAAAAAGTTCCAGGGACTGTAGCAATTGCATGAGGTCTTTGCCATTGAGACTGGTGTAGTGTAGTGGATCAGATCCTTCCTGACTCAATGGTGCTGCACAGACTTATGAATCAGATTAACTTATCTCTCTCTATCTATCTGTCTATCTATCTAGCCACTTATTTATTGATTTATTTAATTATTTATTTATTTAATTTACTTATCACACAACCATGATGGAAGGACAGTAGAGCATGAGAGCATTAGGACCCAAAGTAGTGTAGGTCAGAGAAGGGACATTTTTGGGCTGTCACATGGAGCATGATGATACAGGACTTCAGGACCTGGCACTCCTCCTTACACAAAGGAGGAACTCTGCATATGAAAAAGGAACTTTCATTTTCAACCTCAACCTAGCAATGAGGGGCACTAGATCAGGAAACAACACCGGGTGCTAAATGAGATGACTACAGCTCAGGTAAAAGGTAAGCTAAATGACCTATAGTTGTCAACAGTAAAACAGGACTGACACTTCAATTTAGGAATGACAACTGCTTCTTTCCAGATACTGGGAACATTACTATCCTCAAGAGTTGTTTGAAGCAAGTCTAATAAACATGATGTCAGATTATCAGCTATACCATTCATGAAAAAAAGATCACTCTATCGAGGCTTGCAGCAGAGTTTGGCTTAATGAATTTTAGTGAATTAGTGATGATGTCAACTGCAATTAATGAACATTTACCTAAGAATTCGTCAACAAAGGTTATGAAATGCCACCAGCTATTAGGTTATCAAAACATCTATCAGCAAGGACATTAACCAGCCTTTCAGGCTTTGCAATAAAGCCATCATCATCTTTTTAAATAATGCAGTAAACTACATCACTCCCATGAAAAACAAGTGTTTGAACAGTGCCATTATTATAACAGGAATTTCAGTAAATCTTACCTCCCAAGCACTTTTAGTTCTTTGTTCCAGTTTTCTAAGTAATCTTTTTGCCCTGTTGTAGCAGATTTTGTTTTCTATACTTTCAATATTTGGGGCTTTAAACATGTTCAATCAGTTCTTCCACCTTTGCTTATTACGTGCAAGGCAATTCATTTACCAGTGAGAAACTTTCTTCCTTTCTGCAATTATATTGCTAAAGGGAGCAAATCTGTCAATTAGAAAATGTTCAAAAGGAATGGTGTAGCACAAAAGGGCAATTCTGTCAATTAGGTCATAAGTAAAGTCATAAAACGTTACCCACCTTTCATGTGTAGTCATCTTCAATACTAATCCACTAATTCTATTACCTTCGCTAACTGTTTTTTTAGTAATGAAATGGTATATAGGCTTCTTTTAAGTCCATGTTCTTTGTGTCTTCTATGTACCAATACCGCAGCCTCACAGATTACACAGAGGTAGTCTGATATCCCAAGCTTTAGAGTTGTAAGGCAACTGAAAACTTGAAGTGTGTTATTACACCAAATCACATCAAAGATTTTAACATCCATTGTGCCCCCTCTTATATGATGCAACAAGTTATTTTGGATACTGTCTTCTGTTGTGCTTTTAATTACTGCCACTCTAGAAGATGGCACACTTCATTCAAGTTTATCGGCATTTATCTCCCATGCAATGAGGTCATAGCTCTTTAAAAAACGAAAATGTGGTGTCATGTTCAGACATTAGATCAGGATACCTATAAAAAAGTATAACATTCCATTTTTTCATACTGGCAGTTACCCTAACAACTAACAATTCTTAACTACTAACAATTCTTAATCCTCATTTCATAAGGTGATGAATGTAAACTTGCCTGATACAAAAAAATGAAACCCTCTCCTTTCTTATTCAGTCTATATACATATTGCCTTTTGAAACTTGACAGTGGTATTGTTTATTTTTCATACTGAACTATGCATGACATCACAGTTACATGGCAATTCTTGCTTCTAATTCATTTGGTTTGTTATTCAGACTACTCATCTCATTCGAATTAAGCAACTGTTCTGTACTAGACTTACTATTTATGTTTCTATCAAATTCCCTGTCATCTGTTTTCCTACTATACATTTCACACATTGCATATAGAGTTTAAATTTCCTACTAAGACACCTAAAGAAAATTCATCAGTTTGGTCTGTTATAGTCATTCAGGGGAATTCAGTAAAGCCACTGCACATACACCAGCGCGAACAATTTTAGATTCAGTATCGGTTAGCGGTGTGCATGCACGTTCAAACAGGGAAAATACTGAGGAATGCAAATTACCTGATAAGCTGGTGAATCTTATGCAAATAAAGCAGGTTGAGTGATCCGACAAGTGGAAAGGCATGAGTGTAGACCCCGTGTCAGTGTCCATAGTATATGTGGAATTTTTCTGCAAAAAGGGATGTGTTCACAGAGAAAATGGAATGTAGAACTGAAGAAATGTGGACATACGTCCCCTGAAACTGTATGACAACATACAGATATGTGCAGAATAATGTTGTGGATGTCAGAAAGAGGAAGTGGATAAGTTAAAATTATATTTTATTTTCTTTAATAATATAGGCTTGTTTGAGCTGCACACTGTAGTGTGCAAACACACTTAATACAGCATAAATAAATAAATAAAATAAAAAATGTGCATTTTACAATATATATCAGAAATGTACTATAGCTCCCTGCATCTGTGCCATACAATGGTCTACTGGTGCTGTTACCCAGGTCATACAGCTCTGAACTGTGTAGTTTCCAGGCTGTCAGTACAGATATGTATGCTAGTGAGGTGGAAGTCTTGAATAGCAAAATGGAGTAATCGTGTTCACATAGGTGCTATGTGTAGACTCCCACACCATGTTGATATTCCCAGTGGAAGTGAATGCAGCAGGGGGGGGTGTCCAGTCACTTTTAAGATTGTTTAATTACTGCTGCATACTGCATAGCTGAGCATGTTCATGTGGAAAGACCACCCAGGTCACAATGATGACATAGGGAACAAGCAATTAAAAACAGATATATTCAAGTATTGATTTTGACTTTTGTGTAAGCCATGCTGTGTGGCTTGACACATAGCTGAACATGTTCGCACAGCACACCAGCCATGTGACAGTGATGACGTATGCAGCAACGAATGGAAAGCAGATGTTTCCAATGAATATTTATTAATGTGTATAAGCTGCTCACTAAAGTAGGGCAATTAAATGATGTTAATCACATTCTAGGCAGGAGAAATGCATAATAATTAGCAAGGCATATCTAAACAATCCTTTCTTGGTTTGTGACTTACTGTGGAATTGATTAACAGTTTTATTTGAATTTATATTGTATTTGTTATCATTGTTTTTCACAGTTTGCAGGTAGGAAGAGACTGCTCTTTAACAAGATTTACTTTGATTCATATTTTGTTGTTTTACCTTTAATTTCACTGTTGGTTGTTAGAAAGGAATAGGTTTTAGACAGACAATCTCTTGCCACCTCAAGGAGCCTAGACAGCTATAAATTTACACAGACTGCAGAGAGAAAAATCCTGAGCATATCTAAACAATCCCATCTTAGTTTGTGATTTATTTATCATTATTGTCAAAAAGAAGTGCTATTGTGAGTGATAGTGAGCAATGTAAAAGAATTACAACTTTTGTCTGGCTTATAGAACTTGTACGGTCAGAGCAACTTACTGTACTTTATTTATATTGCTGGGATGATTTTTTTGTCATACAAGTTGATTTCAATTCTCTTTGAATTTTCTGGTTACTGTTTTTGATCTTTTCTTTTGTAATATTGTATTCATTTGAACATGAATATGGATTCCTTAAATGAACATGCAATTAACGATTTGCTAATGCACAAATATCTTGTACAGTGTAATAAATGTTATGCATATTTAAAGGTTGCGGCTGATAACACTGGTGATATGTGTTCCTCATGTCAGAAGTTGGATGACTTGCTTACCATTGTTAGAAGGAAATCTAGACTTGATGATGATTGCACTTGTGCAATTGGCACGGCTTGGAGAACTGCTGTTTCATATATTAATGACTGGACTGATGAACTAAATAATGTTAGGCATAGAACAAATAGAACACATTTAGGAAATGATGTATCTATTTTCTGCAAAGATCATTCAACCCATATGAAACAAGATGTTGTCACTGACAACTCTGGATATATGGATGCAAGTATTTAACAATCTGAGGATCCAGTGTGTTTAGATGGAAACAAAAAGAAAGAAAGAAAGGAAGAAATTCACAGCAAATAACAAGGCAGAAAAAGAAATTGATTAATGACTGTAAAGGAAAGAGAATGCATAGTAAAAAGGGCCCTGCTTTGTTATGTAACACACGGGTTACAGGAAATTATATTTTTCTATCAGAAAACCTTCAGTCTACAGAAAAAGGCATCATCTTTCCAATGGTGAAGGTAGGAATAAAGAGATAAGGGACAGGTGAAAAGGAAGAAATCAAAACTGAATGTGTAATGATTGAAGAACATTACTGTAAGAAAAAAAGAGGTGAAAGACAAATGTTGACTACATGAATCAAGATGTGGATTTACAACATCAGCTGGATGAGAATTTAATACACAATGAAAACAGTAGGCTTATTAAGACTGATAGTGATGAAAATCTATCCTTCATAACAATTGATATAGCAGATATTACTGTATTACAAGCTGGAGATTCTTCAGAGCTGGTCAGCAAAGATATTCTTGTAATTGGAGATTCAATTACTAGAGGAACTGATATGTATATTTGCAATGATGATAATGAACATTGAATATTGTTATGCTTGTCAGGAGCAAAAATAGAAGATGTGAGACAAGCTTTGGAATGTCTTAATGTAAGGAAGTATGGCTCTGTTTTTATTCATGTTGGTACAAATGAAGTCACCTACAAGGATTCGCTGACTGTTAGTATGGAACTGACAGCCCTCTTAGATAGTATTGCTTGTACCGGTTTTATGATGTATTTCTTATCAGTCACCTGCAGAAAGGATAGTCAGGTCACTGTGAATGAAAAGATTTTTTGGGTAAATACTTACATGGAAAAAAATTTCCTGTTTTAAAAAATGGAAATGTGTACAGCATCCAAGACTTGTTTTGGGCACACTTGTTCAGACAGGATGGTGTGCATTTCTCTAGATAAGGAAAGATAATTTTTGCAGCAGATATTATACAATATTTAACAAACACTTGGCAGGATGTTTGCCATGTCGAAAATTTAACAGCCCACAGATAGCAACGTTTGAAGCCTCACTGATGGTTGTTAATGCTACAAACATCCATAATAAAGGTTTTTATTGGAGCATTTGATATGTTTCCACAAGACTGATGTTATTATTTGTGAAACATGGTTAAAGAACAATGACTGGAAACCAGTTCTGTCAGGGTATAAATGTTTTTACTGTAACAGACATTCTAATAAAAAATCAGGTGGAGGTGTTATGATAGGGATTAAAGATAACTATGAGACGTGATTATTACATGTTCAATGATAACACCAACACTATAGACTGTGTAACTGTGACAATAAAGACAACCCTGGAACATATAACAATTGTTGGAGTATATAGACCACCAAAGTCAAGTGCAGATGGCCTAGAGGAATTCACACATTTCTTGTATGAAACACAGGAGGGAAGAATAATATTAGCTGGGGACTTAAATTTACCAGAAATAGATTGGAATAATATTTATTCTACAATGTTAGTAAGGAAATTATTCACAGAGTATATTCAGGAACAACAATTGCTTCAGATTGTAAAAAAACCTACTAGGGGACGGAACATAGTAGACATTGTTTGTGTTCACAAAGAAATTACTGTAACTTCAAGTCAAGTTTTACCACCATTAGTGTGCAGTGATCAGTGGGTTACAAAGTGTTTTTTTGTATAAGGAAAAAACAGGGTAGGACCACCACGAAATAAAACATAAACAAAATTTATTTCAGATAAATGAGCGCTTTCACGTGCTACCAAGGCACGCTTCTTCAGATTTCATTAATCATTTCAAGTATCTAGCTATATATACACTCTACACTAATTCAATTAAATACAATTAAACACACCTCACAACATAATTAATCATCCACAGAACATCCATTAAACAATCATTATGTCATCAGCTCAATACAGATCCAAATAGGCTTCACTAGATAAAACTAAGGTTAAAACTGGGTTACAAAGGTTAATTTGTTGCTAGATAATTCTGCCAAACTGAAATCTAAGCCAATGCACAGAAGGTTAATTACAGATTATATGGAAGCAAAACAGTCACTATGTAAAACTAACTGGAGTGAGGTGTTCAGTGGAAAAACTGCAGATGGAATGTGGAAAGTTTTGAAAGAGGAATTGTTTGAGTGCAAAAAAAAAAAAAAAAATGTTTAACATCAGGATCTAGGCATACAACATCAGGAGGATATATTTCTATAAGAATAATATATCTGATTAAGGTGAGAGACAAAAAATATAAAAAAATGGAAGAGAGGTCAAACTTCAACTTTGAAAACTGAAATAAACAAGCTGAACAAACAGATTAAGCATAATGTGAGACAAGATCAAGAAAAATTTGAAGAAAATGTATATAAAGATATTGAGCATAATAGGAAACCTTTTTATAGATACATAAGATGTGGAAGGAGTAAAGACACATACATTGATAAACTGTGTGCAGATTCTAAAAATTATTCTAAGACACAACAGATTATAAATATATTTATAAAATCTTATGCAAAACAGCTTGGCTCCACAAAAGGGGTGGTAAATTGTCCTAGTGACATCCAGGTAACCCCATATACTGGAATCAGATTAGATTATATTGAAAAAGAACTGCGCAAACTGGATCCAAACACAGAACAGGGAGGAAATGGAATTAGTAACAATGACCTCAGAACACTTCAGCAATAACTTACAGTACCATTATAACTGTTATTCACTAGCTAATATAAATATGGGGAGATTCCTCAAGATTGGAGACATGCGCTTATTCAACCTGTTTTTAAGGAAAAGGGGAGTAGGACAAACCCAGAGTCATATAGACCCTTAAGTCTACTTTCATGTTGTGGAAAAATAATGAAGAAGGTAATACTGGATAAGTTATTGTCAGAAGTGAATAGGTTGGGACTTGAAACCATATATCAGCAGGCATATGTTGAAAATAGATCTATTACCACCTGTAACATGATGTTCTATAACAATATAATAAAAGCTATGAATGAAAAATTGTGCTGTGATATAATTTATATAGATTTAACTTCAGCATTTGACAGGGTCATACACATAACACTGATCAATAAATTAGTACAGCTCGGTATTGATGTACTCTTAATAAGATGGATAGCTGCATGGCTTACAAATAGGACATGGCTAGTATCATACAGCAACTGGACAGGCAAAATCCTTGGTTACAGTCAGGGTGTCCCACAGGGCTCTGTCCTAGGCCCCTACTTGTTTAGATTGTATCTTTCAGACCTTACTTTTTCATCTGAGGTATTCTACAGTCTATATGCAGATGACCTGAAATTGGGTAAACTGATTACATGTGTTACAGATAAGGCATGTCTGCAAAATAACTTGACTAAATTGACCATTTGGGCACAGGAAAATAATATGCTGATAAATACATCAAAAACTAAGCTTATGAGATTTGGTAGGCATAAATTGAAAGGTGAATATTTAATACAGCATACAGTGATTGAAATTGTAGACTCATTTAAGGACTTGGGTATATGGGTAGATTCAGCTATGAGTTTTTCTAATCATGTCAATCAGTTGTGTACTGCTTGCATCAGACAAAGTCAGACCTGATCTACGGTTGTGTAAGCTGCTGCATTCGCAAGGTAAGTACATAACCTTCACAGTAGTAGTAAGGATTATTATGATATGGCACTGTATATATGGATCCAGTACATCATGCAAGTAAGTATAGTCAGCTACTTGGACAGAAATTACATCCACAAGGACTACAGATACCCATTCCACTACCTTGTTTCCATGAGTATTCACTAGGCCTCATGCATGGAGTACTCATCCAGTCCTACTGCAACAGATTACTGGTACCTCTGTCAAGGGAGATGTTAGACAGTGGGGTGACTTGATAGTCAGACTACTGTGTATCCGAGCAGAACATGTGATTATGGTCCACCACCCCAACACAGCAGTTTTTCCTTGTAACTGCTTTATCAGAAACTCATCAATGGTATATCAGCATGTCAGGTGGTCTCAGGACAGTAACATAGAAACTGATTATCCATTCCATACTTTACTTAGCACAGGAATAACAATATATGTATTTATGTAGTTCATTGTGTGATGAATGAGCTCTATCTCTCAAATAGCTTGTGTGGCTCAAAGGATAAGGGTGATTAGGTTGTATGGTGGCATTCATGGTTCTAATCTAGAAGTAGCCATTTATTTTGGATGACAGGCATTATTGCTGTTTGTGCTACAGATTGCCAGCATGTGTATGGTGCAATATTTTTAACCTTTCTGACATATTAAGTATGTCACACAACTGAAGAAAGTTGTAGGCAAGTTCAGTGACATGCAGCATTGCAGAAACAGGAACATATATAATTTTGCGTGACACACAAATCCTGGACTGAAGTACAAGTAGGTGTGGGCTGGTGTCAGTTTATAACTAGCAAAAGTCCCATTGTGCATGCTCATACATGACACGCTAAGCATGATAAGATGACTCTCCACCTAAGGAATGCAATGATAGCCTCTGCAGGTATACCTATATATGGCTTCAGCAACCTTAACCATGTCTGTACATTATACTCTCCATGAGCATGGGCATGTCATTGAGTTCAAATCTAAGGTGTGTGTGATGACTTGAGGTATTTCAAGCTATGCCAAGCGAAGCAGGGCTGTGGATGTGTAGCATATGCCAGCATAGCTGGCTGGAATTTAGTGAAGAATTATATGTTATTTGAATATCAAACTGATTTATACAGATGCTTGTGTTGAAAATAGATTTGTACAGTTGCTTGTGTTGCTCCCCACACAAAATAACTTGTCATATATAGATATGTCTACAGCTACATACATATATGTATACATATCTGTCTGTCAGTAACACACTCTCTCTCTCTCTCTCTCTATATATATATATATATGTATGTGTATGTATATATATATATATATATATATATATATATATAATATATATATATATATATATATATATATATATATATGGGTTCACTTCTAAATCTTGAAAGCTCAAAATCCCGAATCTCAAAATACTGAACTCATAATCTCGAAAGCTCAAAATACTGAAAAATCATAATACTGAATCTCATTTATTTTATTTATTTATTTATTTTACATTTGTTGACCGGGATAGTCTAACTGGATTTATGTCCATTTTCAATAGAGTCCTGGGGAGATAAGCACCACGAGATTACTAGACTACTAACATACAGGTACTAGTTGTTATACAGTTAAATACTACAAATTTTAAACAGTTCAGGAATCTTCACAGTTTATACAAAAAAACATGTTACAAGCATTAGATAAGATATTTTAGACTTTATGTACAAGACTTCATTAGTAACTAGAAAGTAATTATTAAACAAATACATACTTCAAGTTTCAACAGTTCAGCAATGCTCACAGTTTGAACAATACTTGTTGATTGCCTTAGGTAGGATACTTTAGAATTATATGCAGAAGAATTTAGGTATTTTAAATTATCTCTGTTAGGATAAGATATGTTTTTGCCAAGGATAGGCCTCTATCTAAAAAGACACAGATAGAGCAGGAATTAATGTCTTAAGAGAGGGTATTTGGGATATAGTATGAGATTATTCTGAATTTGTACAGGGACATAACCAATGAGTTTTAAGATAGAGTTTCAGATTGTGTTTAAAAAGCGTAAATGAAGACAGTGATGTAAGTTCATGGGGGAGTTGGTTCCAATACTTTCCAACTGCATTTAAGAACAGAGCATCTTCTGCCATGTTATTAGATTTACATGTTGATACTAGTAGTTTATTAGATGAGTGTAAAGTTGAAAGATTCTTATATTGGGTAATGAGACTAGCAAATATTGTGGTGTTGGTAGTTTGGAAAAGGGTTTTGTGCGCAATGGTGAGTTGATTAAAGTGAATCTGATTCAGAAGCTCTAACCAGCCTAATTGTTTCAGGTTATGGCAGTGATGGGTCCTAAAGGAGGAAGCAGTAGTAAATCTGGCAATGCTATTGTAAGCATTGGCTAGCTTGTTAAGGTTATTTTTTGACAAGTCAGTATATATGGAAGAAGCATAGAGAAGTGTGGAGATAAGGTGGGAATAAGCAATAATGATTCTCGCTAGTGGAGAGGGAAAGGGTTTTATCCTACAGAGGGAGCCTAGTTTCCTGTTGACAGTTTTGATGGTATTGTTGATATGGGTTTCAATGTTCAGGTTATCAATGGTTACCCCTAGAAGTTTAGTTGTTGGATCGGGAGATATGAGTGTACCATTATTGGATAAGACTGAAAAGTTCATCGAGAGTGATTTACAGGTAGGAGTGAAGAGGAGGAGTTTATTTTTTGGGGGTTCAAGAGGAAGCAGCGTTGTAGAAACCAATTTTCTGTTTTATTGAACATTGTCTGAGTTAGAGTCTGTAGTTGGGATTGAGATTTAGCTGAGCAGATTATTTTCGAATATCGAAAAAGATACAGGACACCAACACTTACTTTATTGCAGCAGAAATACATGCAGAAACATATTACTCTTCTACAACTATAGCCCCCTTGCACCTCCCATGTGGAGGGCTGTGCCCCCACACTCCCTGCTACTTAAATATATCAACTCTGAGATTGCACTTCACAGAAGAAAATGGCAAACATACCATTACATGTTTCATGACTGTCTGTTGTAACCTTAGTCATGACCCCTTTTAATGTACTATACTACAACACAACTCATCTTAGTGTAGTGAAGTGTGATCTTGGAGTTGATATGTTTAAGTATCGGGGTGCAGGTGGGCTTGCCTCCCATCTTATAGTTGGAGTAGACTAATATGGTGTGTCTTTTCTTTGTTTCTGTATGTATTTCTGATGCAATATAATCAGTGTTGGTGTCCTGTATGTCTTTTGATATTATGAGTTTTTGAACTTTCGAGATTTTGAGTTCAGTATTTTGAGTTTTGGGATTTTGAGCTTTCTAGATTTAGATGTGAACCCATATATATATATATATATATATATATATATATATATATATATATATATACAGCGAGAGAGAGAGAGAGAGATACCTATATGTATATATAAATCTATATACACACATATGTATTTATAGAGATATACGTCCTTGTCTCTCCCCATCAAAGGACCAAATGTAAGGGCTCAACAGTAGATAGATAATGCACTGCCCTACAGCCCCCTATGCCTGCTGGATGTCACAACACATAAACCTACAAGTGAAAGGGTGGAGTCATCTATCATGTTGTGTGCATACACATTGACATGGCACATTGTTTTGCCCACAGGCTTTCCCATCCAAATGCAAACAGCCTCATATGGCCAAATGGCTACTGTAGACACATAGCTAGGATAACAAACAGTTTTCAGACTGCAAGGTTACTAGATGCAGAGAAGAGTTGAGAAGCAATATCACTCCGCAGCCCACACACGCTGTTCAACACAAGCCTAGTTTCTATACTCCACTAGTATTCACCTGCAGTCACACATAATATAGACTTAAGCCATGGTGGATGCTATAAATACTGTTATCTGTAGTGTGCAAGATTAGCTAGATTCAGGTTCTAATCTCACTCTAGCTTATTGTGTGTGTGTGTGTGTGTGTGTGTGTGTGTGTGTGTGTGTGTGTGTGTGTGTGTGTGTGTGTGTGTGTGTGTGTGCTCCTCCCTATATAACAAATGGGAATCCCCCATTGATTTTCAAATGTCAATGGGTCTGCAGTTTTTGGCCCTTGTAGGTGCTGGTGGCCTCCAAGCCCGTCTCTTCCACAAGGCCTGCTGATGGTATGTACCTTAACAGTACCAACTGCCATTATATTGTCAGACTTAAGCCGTGGTGCATGCTGTAAGTACTGCAACCTGTAGTGTGTAAGACTAGATAAGCAGAGATTTTAATCTCACTCCAGCCCATTTGATGTACATCTATGCATCTACCTGCATAACAAATAACAATCTCCCATTGATTTCCAAATGTCAGTGGGCCTTCTCTTTTTTGCCCTTGCAGGTGCTGCTGGCCTCCAAGCCCCTCTCTTCCAGAAGGCTTGCCAATGTCATGCACCTTAACAATCCCAACTGTGATTGTAATGTTAGACTTAATCCATGGAGTGTTCTGTAAATACTGTGATCTGTAATGTGCAAGATTAGATAGGTAGGGGATCTAACCTCACTCCAGCCACTTCCTGTGTGTATGCATGTGTGCATCTCTATGCAAAATAATTATGATCCCACACTGACTTAGTGCAAGGATGTAGCTAGCAAGTTAGGCTGGTGCCAGGCAAGCAAGTATGATAGTCCCAAAATGAAAAAAAGCCAGCACCCTGGAAAGTCAAACAAATAAGTTTATTTTAACTTCGAAAAACTACCAACTAGACCGGTTTCAGCTCAAGGCTTTCCTCAGTAGTACATTGAAATGATTGGGTAAAAATCTTATGTAGCTTCAAGTAATTGAATTCATGACCTCATTTCCTGTAATTAGTAAAACAAAAGAATGTTATGGTGATAAATCACAAAATAGTGCAGTCTTAAGCTAATATGCATCTATGCAATGATTATATATGTAAATATATATAACATATATATATGACATAAAAAGGCAATACTAACAAATAATGTGGAAAAACACAAGATGAAAACTATAGGTGAATGAATGTTTATACAATAAGAAATGAAATTACTTACTGCAAAATCATAATTTGTCATTTAAGCCTGGAGAAAAAAGTCCCCCTAGTTTAATGATCCACCTTCTCTCTTTTGTGTTAAGAATATCGTGCCACCCTGCTTTGAAAGAGCAGGAAGGAAACACAGGGGTCACAAGCTTAGAAGAACTTTTCATGTCAGTGATAAAGTAAATGAACATCATACTAATGTACTTAACATCTCACAACATGTTTTAACTGACGAACAACATGCATTATTGAATAAAGGACTCAGTTTTATTCCTGGTTTCTTTATTGATGAAAGCACTTTGGTATCTGACATTTTAGAATTTTGCAGAAAGATTAACCTCAAAATATTTTTCCAACAACAGGATTCAAACAATGACACTCAAAGATCAACTGACTTTACATTTCACAAGTCCTCTTTCACACCTCCCATGGATAAACATGTTTCTGTTTTTCAACAGGCTGTTATCAAAGATTTACATTTTCACTATAGCTCCACAGACATCATGCGCAACAACCTTTCAAAACAAGAACAGTTGGCCCTTACACAACTCAAAAACAATACTGACATTGTTATTATTCCAGCAGATAAAGGGGGTGCGGTTGTTGTAATGGACAATGATTATTATCTTGGTGAAGGTTATAGACAACTCTCTAATCACCACCATTACATGAAGATGGATATTGATCCAACACCTGGTTTTCAAACTGAAATTAATCTATTTCTGGAGGAGGCAGTTGAGAATGGCATAATCTCAGAGAAAACAAAAAAACATCTGACAGTTAAAGATCCTGGGAAACAATATTTATATCTTTACCAAAAATTCACAAATCCATACAACAACCACCTGGTAGACCTATTGTATCAGGCATCGGTTCACTTACTGAACCTCTTTCGGCCTTTCTGACCGAAAAGTTGAAACCATTACTGAGATCTATTCGTGCAAGAATACAGGATACTACGGAATTCTTGCAGATAGTTACAGAAACACAGTTGGACACGGACTGGCTTATGTGCACTTTGGATGTATCCTCTCTATACACCAGTATTCCCCATTGGGCAGGTCTCATGGCATTGGAATTCTGGCTTAATAAATCCAACTTATATACACCAGGAATGAACACACTTCTAATATGTATGGCTGAACATATTTTGACCAAAAACGTATTCTATTTTCAACAGGATTACTATTGGCAACTACAAGGGACAGCCATGGGTGCCTCTTTTGCGCCCATTTACGCAGACCTCTTCATGGGATACATAGAGGAAACCATCATATATGATCCAATGCATAATATATATTTACCTGAAATAGATATATGGAGGAGATACCTGGACGACTGTTGGCTGGTTTGGAAAGGGGGTAATGAATACCTCCAGGAATTTTTGGAATATTTAAACGGAAACTTCTGGGGTATTGAATTTACCGAAGAACATCATCTCAACGAAATTCATTTTTTGGATGTCCATTTGAAAAGACAAATTGACAACACACTGCAAACATCTGTTTATAGAAAATTTCCTCAGTTCAATACTCTTTTACATGCGGATAGCTTTCATCCGAAACATATTACTAAAAATATTCCAAAATCCCAATTTTTGAGAATCAAAAGAATATGTTCTTCACAGGACGACCTTACCAAACATCAAAATGATTTAACCAACAGATTCTTGTCCAGGGGATATTCACCACAAACAATCCACTCAGCAGTCCAATCTTGTGATACTGTACCTAGACATTCTCTATTGGAATATAAAAAAAGAAAGAAAGCTAATGGTTCCAACGCATGTAGATTGGTTACTACTTATGGCCGAAACAGTAGGAATCTGATCAATATTGTCAATAACCACTGGAACATACTCAACTCGCACCCCCTTTTGGAAAATTATTTAGGAGAACGTTGCTACTTCTCCTACAGAAAGGGCAAATCCTTGTGTTCTCATTTTTCTCATTACAAAAAAACAACATACACCAAGCATGACAATTTCATACAAAGGGCACTCACTGGAGATAAACTCATTGGTACTTTTCCTTGTGGTCATTGTAGTTTTTGTAACTACATTTTCAAAACAACAAGTTTCACCAGTAAAAATACAGGACAGGTATTTGATATCAACTTCTTTGGCAATTGCAGCTCAGACTGGATAGTCTATTTAGCTACCTGCACATGTCAGGCCTTTTATATTGGCCAGACATCGAGGCAGTTCCGCATCAGAATTTTGGAACATTTGGGGGACATTAGAAACCACAGAATCACCAATGCACTTTACAAACACACAATGAAACACTCCACTGCCAGATTTACTTTTACAATCGTTGATCGAATTTTGGGTGACCGCTCTTTCAAAGCAGGGTGGCACGATATTCTTAACACAAAAGAGAGAAGGTGGATCATTAAACTAGGGGGACTTTTTTCCCCAGGCTTAAATGACAAATTATGATTTTGCAGTAAGTAATTTCATTTCTTATTGTATAAACATTCATTCACCTATAGTTTTCATAATGTGTTTTTCCACATTATTTGTTAGTATTGCCTTTTTATGTCATATATATATGTTATATATATTTACATATATAATCATTGCATAGATGCATATTAGCTTAAGACTGCACTATTTTGTGATTTATCACCATAACATTCTTTTGTTTTACTAATTACAGGAAATGAGGTCATGAATTCAATTACTTGAAGCTACATAAGATTTTTACCCAATCATTTCAATGTACTACTGAGGAAAGCCTTGAGCTGAAACCGGTCTAGTTGGTAGTTTTTCGAAGTTAAAACAAACTTATTTGTTTGACTTTCCAGGGTGCTGGCTTTTTTTCATTTTGGGACTCCCACACTGACTTAGAAAGAGGTGAGGTTTTGTAGTATTTTGACTATCACAGGTGATGTGTGCCTACAAAGTTCTGACCAAACAAGGCCTGTCGTCTGCCATAATATTACCTAAAGCGATGTAAACAGCACATGTGGGTTTGGTGCATGAAATAAATACTGTGATTTCTAGTGAATACTATTAGCTAGGTAGGGGTTCTAATCTAATTGCAGCCAGCTTACACTGTGTATACTGAGTAGAGCTCTTTACATATGAATTGATATGATGCTATTCTTATTGTAGTCAGGTGTGTTTGCAGATATTAGAGCATTTTACATCAGAGAATAGGATCATAGGATCATTGTACATTAGTAGCCTAATGGGACTAGGTCCCATAAAATCCTAGTCACATTCCCAATCTTATTCACATGATCATAACATCTTTTCCATGTCCACAAGGGATGCATACAGAAGCCCTGTGGTGACATGACAGTCATACAGATACAGATGGCATCTGAGGAGTGCCAATAAGGTGCACTGTTTGCCATTAGGTGGGGGTGTGTTTCAATGGTTTGTGAAAGTGTGGTACACAGATCTCCTCACAAGCATGTATTATTAATGTCACATACCAGGTAATGTTCTTACAGTAGGCAATATGTATACCATTCCACTTATAGATATGCAGCAATTGCAATATAGCAGGGTCAGACATTGCCCTGTATGCAAGGCAGGGATCATTTCTGAGTGGTCTATATGACACAAGCTACAATGGCAGTTATTGTACACAATCCATGTAGGACAGATACTGGGGACTTAAAGTTCCCATGTGAGGAAACATTGTGTTGTGTGCATTTGCCCCTGGTGCTTGCAAAGGTACATGAGAAAATGGCCATTCCAGTGTACTAATGCCATGCTGAGGGGAGACTACATGGAGGTTATAACTACATCATTATCATGTGACAGTACCCTCACTAAGATAAGCATGATATACTATCCCTCGTTCCCCTGTGGAGACATGGTGATCTATTTTAAAGTAGGTGTAAACCTGTGTTGCCAGACCTGTGTGCCCAGGTCTATCACCCCTGTGTCTATATAGCAGGTGTTGATAATGATATGCTACTTACCAGGAACATTGATGTTACTGATGAAAATGATTCTACATACACATTTGCATTGGGTTACCACTATGAGTATGAGAACAAGCATATGCTCATGAAGACCTACTTGTAGGAGAGTGACATAACTGGAGGAATGTATTACTGCTCCCAGTTTGCTGTACCATGAGGTGCTTCTTGTTCTTTTGTTAGCTACAGCCGAGTCTATGCATTTGTACTGGTGGATGCATAAAGCATTGTTGTAGAAGTTGCAATGCTTGCCTGTCCCATGTGAGATTGGTGGTGCAGTCATGCCAGTTATACCATTCCATAGGAGGATATCCTTTGCTTTGTTGAAGTTTACACCTGTGTTTGGTGAAGGGGGGGTCATTTGAGAGTCTTACATCTAACAACATTGCGTTGTGGTCAGGTCTTGCCATGGAGGACCTCACAGTGCTGGTGCTATAGTGGTCACCTATATTGGTAAGCACCTGATGCACTACATTGGCTCCCCTTGTAGGCATATCACTGCACTGGTAGAGTGAATTGCATTTAAGGACATGGAATAACATTTTCCCAAGTGAGTTTGAGCACAAGTAATCAACACAATTGATGTTTAGTGAAAGCCACACCATACAATGGTGTTGTGACGTTGCTTGATGGACAAGGTAGATTCAAGTATGCACAGCAGGTGTTGTGAGTCATGGAATTGCCCCATAGCTGGCAATGGCTTCATTAGGTGGCCTACCAGCACTGAATAGTACCTGCTTCCAGGGAATCACACTGTTTAGTCAATTTAGATGTGTTTCTATCTGTAACGACTATGAATACACCACTTGCATTAACTGGTATACTTTCACTATGGGTTCTCAACATATGGGAAGACATTTATCCTGGAATGGATGTGATGCTGTCCATAGCCCTGAACCAGATGTGAGTGGCTGCACAAAAGTCTGCATCTTCCAAGGTGGGGACACCATCCAGTGAGTGGAGTTTATTGGTGGCATTCCTAGCATGTACCAGCATAAACGTGATGTTATTTGAGGATGGTGTTTCCTATATGGGATGTTCCCCATAAGACACCACCTATAAGATGCACTATGATGATGTCAGCAGCCTTGTCTACTGCACAAACTGCCAGGGGTGACAGATGAACACCATATGTGGCAAAGCATTGACGTCTGTTAGGCAAGTCATCGCAGGCAGACATTTACTGGGTCCCCTTAAAATGACACCACGTTATAAGCCAATTATTTACGTCAGTCATTTTCTGTGTGTTTTTAGCCATCATTCTAAGTGAAGGTGTAATGCAGATGAAGGGTAGGAGTAAACCCACCAGAAAAAGAGTCTGTAAGCTCAGTCATGTACACACCAACAGGAACTATGCTGTCATCATAACGTCACCTGATACTGACAGACCTGCATGCTTGTGTGTTATGTCACCTCACAGACAGCTAACTGTGATCTTTTCCATGTGTAGCCTGGTCACAGGGGCATCAATGTGTCATATGATATAATCAACTATGAGTAATAGGGTTGTGTTTGTGTTTTGCCTCAACTGTTTGAATGGTGAGACAGTGGTGCATGCACTGTTATGTGTACTGTGTTCTGCAAAGGTATGTGTAAGTGTACTGAGCTTGCAAGTGGGTTTCTGAGGTGTCTTTCTTTTGTGTATGTGTTCTGACTGCTACTCAAGGCATCTACCTGGAAAAGGGTATGTCAAGCCTACAGAGCATTGCATGACATGGGACAAATATGTGGATGAACAAACAGGCTGTGGCCTGCTCCTCATTTGGAGCTTGGTACTAATGTTTTGCTTTTGGTGAGAGACAAAATGTAGGAGCATGATATCCCAGGAGAGACTGGTTGTGCTGAGACCAGCTGTTGTAGTAGCTGGGCACCAGCAATTCAGGGGATTCCCCTCTTGTCAGCATTCCTCACAATGTGATTGTGTCATTGCAGTACACACTGCTTGAGTGGTGTGTAACTGCAGGATAACTGTGTAAACACTCCTCACTTACCTTCCCAGGGTGTACGTATGATTCTCCTCCACTGCTTGCCTATGGTCTGTACAGACACAGACATGTTGGCTGACTATGTTCATGGAAACCATGATGGAATTAAAGTCAATACATAGTTGTACACAGGACAAGTAGCATGCAGTGAGAAGCGGTGTCCCCAGATGTCTCAGAAGTGTCACATTTACAGCCATGAAAGGACTTATCATGGAAATGATCAGTAACAATGTAGTACACCTGCAGACATTGTCCCAAACCCATTTTGTTTTTCTCCATGGTCAGATCATGCCTAACCTAAGCAGTGGACTTAATTGATTGCTACAGTCTGCGATGGATGATGGGTAAATGACTCACCCCACCTACCATGGCCTGAGAAGGTATTTGAAAAGATTAGACCATCAGGCATTGTGGACACACTGTAGAAGTTAATTACTAACTTGTATGTCAGCTGTTGGCTAGCCAAGTATCTGACAGTCATTATCTGGGAAGATAGGATTGTGTCAGCCAGCACTGTAATGAGGCCACTCACCAGTGGACTACACACAAACATCATTCCTGGGACTACCACTCCTAGACATTCCCATCTCTGCAGCTAAAGCCTCTGTTATTGACCTCAAACTGACTATATTTGGAGATGATTGCAAATAAGGAACTGTCAGTGTTTCCCACACAGAACCAACAGTTAACCAGGATGGTCTGACACACACAGTCAGTGGTTGTCAGATCCATTGACAAATAATACATGTCAAAGAATTCACATTGCTATACTTTTGTCACTCATCCATCCCTTGGAAAACATATTATCTGCACACCTCCAACAGCTGACCCAATAGTTAGGGACTTATGGACACAGGAAGTGATCTAGCATTTGACTTTCACTGGTCTGTAAGATATGGAGTTGCATGCACTGTTGCACAACCTGTACAGAAAGGTGTGGTTTGTAAACCCCGGAATGTCATTGTTACACTGATGGTACTAATCACACCTATCATTGAGTGTATGTAAGTACACAGACACATCTGGCACCTGTGACAGCCAGAAAGGTCCCACAGTAACCCAGTACATAGTATACATAACATGCTCAATGCAGACCATGTCAAGGTCATAACTGTGTATTCTGTCTCCTACATGCTTTGGAGGGGAGGTGTATGTCTGCCATACAGGGAGGTGTTCCACATGCACATTCAAGAAAGGACTAGCATGAGACGTACATGTCCTACACAGCTGCACCTTCCACTGTGGTATAAATAGGACATGCTGCTGAGAGAGGTATATAACCCTGATACTACACACTGCATGTAATAGTCTCTCATCCATGTGAAGCACACTCCTGCTGCAATGTACATCATGTGGAAGTTACACAAAGAAATGCAGAACAAGGTAATCATAGCTGGTTTAGGGAAAATGTCTGTCAAGGACACAGGGGAATTGTAGATCATCTCCTATGCCACAGCTTGTAGATATGTAAACTCCCAGATCCTGCATACACTTATCAAGGGAACAACACTGTTTCAGAGATTACAGATGCATGAGTCGGCTGCATGGAGCCATTGTCGCTGTTAGCCTGTGATGTACATATGAACCTATGGAGCTATGCACCTATACTGCTTTACCTCTGTGAAGACACTTTGCTTTTCTGCTGACATTCTTCCCTGTGCTCTGATGTATACGGGTTTATTGTAGCAGTGTACCCATAGGTGTGTCCCAAGCAATTATGCACCTGAAACATAAACATTTCTATAAGACCCCTTTCATTGTGTAAGCATACAGCCATCACAACATCACCCAACTTAATGTACACAACATAATGTGGCTTACTCATTACAGCTGGCAGCAGACAATATCTGTCAGTGACTGGTACAAGGGACATGTGAAAGCCAACAGTGGATTAAAGAATTACATAGTAATTTAGTCACCCTGTTCATCAGACACATAAATTCAAGTACCTGCATCGATCAAAAGGATGGCAGGGATGTGGTATAGGTATAATCACTTGCAAAGGGTGCTGTGTGGTGGTGCAGGAGGCCTAGGCTGACCCAGTAGGTTGTCAAGCATCTGTATGGGTCAGGAAGGGAAGCAGGGAAGATGGGCCATGGTATGTGACTTGTGAAGATGGTCCATGGTATGTGACTTGTGTGTCTGCAGGTGACCTGATTGTGATAGTGGTGTGTGTGTGTGTGTGTGTGTGTGTGTGTGTGTGTGTGTGTGTGTGTGTGTGTGTGTGTGTGTGTGTGTCTGCATGAACACAGTCAAGCTCAATGCTAGCCCTCAATGACTGTATTTTGGATAGCTTTGAAGCATGCATGGCAGAGCTGACAGTTCACAATCTCCATCCCTGAACATGGGAACTGGCTCTGCCAGGAGTTGCTCTGGCACCTCCATGCCAAAGGTCAGACATGGCACTACTACCTGAGAATGACTGCTGTGACTGTGTCCCCCACAGGAACACCCAGGACCATGGACCCATAAGTTCATACATTCATAGGTGTTTACTAGGCTAACGACCACAGGGATCTTTTTATGCCTAGCCATGCATCCCAAATCTCTGACAAGTTCAGATACCCTTGTTAAGTGTAAGTATGGGCCTACAAGATGAGCCATTTACAAGTTACCTGTGTCCATTAGAGAAATAGGTGCCAAATCAGGGATGAATTTCCAGTTTCCCATCCAAGCATGTTCCATAGATGGGGTAGTCTCTGAGATACATACCTATATCTACAGCAGGTCCTATTTATATCACAGGGAAGGTTTAAGTCTTTAGAATGGTAATTCTGGTGCTGTTTGTTTTGTTGATATGTAGCAGATCCATCAGAATGGAGTCTGACAATGCCCTGTATGCCAGGCATAGATCTCTACTCAAAAGTCCGTAGGAGGTGAAATACAGGGATAGGGCCTTCAGGCGATCTGCATAGGACATTTTACTCATGACTTGTATTCTTTTAGTGAGGAACCTCTGTGGATGTTCCAAATGTTGCATATGCCTGGTTAGGTACATACCAAAATGGGCATTATACTCAATGATAGGTCTGATGAATGAGTGAAACAATTACTTCATTGGACTTAGATGCTATACCTTTGTTTATAAGTTGTACAACATAGAATGATTTCCTCACCACTGTAGACACATGATGGTCAAAGGCTAGAATGCTATCTGTGTGTGTCCTTAAGTCCCTGAATACTGGGTCAACTGTAAGGTGAGTGTTGTCAATATGATAGTTATCAGGGATGGACAACTTCCCAAAGGATACTATTATGCATTTTTTGGCACTTAGGTTTAGTCCATGGCTTTGACACCATCTGCTTGTCTGTGTCAGCCCCTCCTGGAGAACATTTGAGTCAGTGTGAGATTCACTGACAGCTCCTAATTTTCAATCGTCTACAAATATAGTCAGCCAGAGACCAGTGATATTGGCCTTGACTTGTGAGAAGTAAATGCCAGAAGGGAGCAGTCCAAGAACTGATCCCTGAGGGTTAGACTTGTAACTTGCCAGTTTGTAGAGGTGGACTCCCCAATTCTTACTTCCTGGGTCCTGCCTGTGAGCCATTTGGCTATCCTCTGGGTGACATACGGGTTTGTAGCTAACCTCTTCAGTTGGTCAACAATGCTCAAGTGGTGTAGTGTGTCAAATGCATTGTCCAGGTCAAGGTAGGCAGTGTAATCAGTTTTGCCTTCATCCATTGCTTTGGTGACATTCTCAAAGAAGTTCACCAGGATGAGTAGGCATGATCTGCCCTTAACGAAACCAGACTGGGTTGGGTCAAGTGTCTGGAGGTTTACTATATCTCTAATGATCATCTCCATGATAATTCTTTCCATGGCTTTACATATAAGACTAGTGAGACTTATGGGTCTGTAGTTTCAAGGGCCTGTAGATGGCCCACCTTTGTGCAGAGTGATGACTGTTGACTTTCTCCATTCATGAGGCACAAAGCCTGTTTGGTGGCTACAATTAAATAGTAATTCCAGAGGCCCTGATAGCTTATGTTTCATGCTATTTAGAAGGCATCCTGGGATATTGTTGGGGCCCATTGATATAGTGTTCTTGAACTCAGAGAGAGAGCATTAAGGGCATGTTCCCTAGTGAAAGTAGGGGAAGTTATATTTGATAATAATTCCTGAGGGAAGGTTGAGGGGGAGCAAGGAGTAAAGTTGGATATGATTTTATCAGCCAGGAGGTTTGCACTATCTTCTGTCTCAGTATAGGTGGCTACATTTACAATGAGCTCTGCACACAGTTGTTTATTGCCTTTGAGGTTGTGGATATAGCTAAATAATGCTTTGTGGCTGTCCATGGCCTGGGAGGCCAAACTTACCTGAAATTTGGCTATGTTAGACATTATTTGTCCTCTTCGTTGTCTGTTTACTTTTAATGAGAGTGCTTTTAACCTACTGTGTGCTGCACCTCCTAATATTTGCCATGATTTTCTTCCTCGCCAGGGAAGGCATTACAGTAGGGTGTGTGCAGCTGTCTCCTATATTAGTGAGGACCAGATCCAGTATGGTTGCACCCCTGGTTGGTGTATTGACTATCTGGTCCAGGGAGTTTGTGTTTCCAAAATCCAGGAGTCTCTGTGAAGGTACATTTGGTGTTGTATTAGATTCCCAGTTAATAGTGGCGTAATTAAAGTCACCCATGAATATGGTATTGGGTTGGATGGTTAGTGTTTCTAATAAGTTTAAATACATGGTATGGGTTTCCTGGTCATAGAGGGGGACCTATAGCTTGCAAGGAAGTGGTACTGGATTTTACATATGGTGATTTGAACATGGAGCAGCTCAAGTGCATTGCCCTGTTTGACCAGCCCTGTAGTATCTTTATATTTGATGTTAATAGAGACACCTCCATCTTTAGTCCCAACCTGTGACGTAGCTAGCCTGAATTTGTGGAACGCATTATAACCTTGCACTGTTGATGTGCTCTTTGTGGCTTTAAACCATGTCTCAGTGACTGCACAGATGTCTGCATTCTCAAAGGTAAAGAGAGCTTCTAGGGAGTGAAGTGTTTTGTTTAGACTCTTAAGATGAACATTAATACCATTAGATTTTCTTGGTTTTGATTTGCTATGTCAGAAGTACTTTGAATTTGGCATTGCCTAAAAAAGGCACTATGGGGGAAGACAATTTTTTTGCTAATATTCAACAGCCTAGAGGAGAGAGGTGCAGACCATCCTTGGCAAAGCAGTGTGGTCTGTTGACCATCTTCTTCCATGCTGACAAATATTGCACCACCTTAGAATGACAAAGGTAGTTGGCCTGTATGGAGATCAAACCCACAACCTTTGCATTAGTAGCACCATGCTGTAACCATCTGAGGTAACTGGTCACATTGTGGCCTGGCATGCCTTGGTGTCGACAGCAAACTCACCTCTGCGGCGCTGGATGTACTGCTACTATGGGAGCATAACTGAGCATAGCCATGTGGCCTTTCAGCAGATGTAGCAGCAGACCTACATCCATGAGTCCGACGCTCAACTCTAACCAGTTGTTCCATCACAGGCAATGACTGTTCCAAGATAGATATTCTGCAATCTCTCTCTTCGACCATTGTCTTTACACTGCATCAGTCAACCAATCCAGGTATCATCAATGCAGTGGAGGCAGTCATGGATGTCAGACTATGCTGCATCTATAACCCTGAGCATTCATCTGGAGGTCCTTTCAGAATGTGCCTGTGTCTCCATGATGGCCACCGAGTGATAGGTGACAAGACATCTGCAATAGGAGGTGGAAGGTGAGCAGACATCCTACAAGCACCCCTATCAGTATGCTTGTGTGGAACCTCGCCACATCTTTGGCTATGGCCAGGCCAGTATCAACACTCTCTGCAGCCATAGAAACCATGCTTTCCTGTTCAATATCCCCACCCTCTGATGGTCCAATATTTGTGACTTCAGGGGACTGGATATGCATAGGCATGCTGACTGTGTACGGTAATCTGAAAATCTGGCACTTATACACATGGATATCTGCCCAGAACATGATCTACCTTACCCATACATTCTGTTCCTGGAGTTGGATGAATATACAGCATTATTTGACTACAAATGGCCATAACACAGGCTTGAACCTTACTGTGAGTTTTGCACTACATTTATCAGAGAATTTTTTTCTGCAGTCTTTATTCATTTCCTGTTTTACAGTTGACTGCTCTCAGATTAGAACATACATGCGGTGACTACAGCTGTACTTGCACAGTTATTTGATCAGATTACTTCTCAATGCACAATCCTGCTTTAAACTTTATTGATAATGTACCTTAAAATCTTGCTTATATACACATGAATATCTGGCCATAGCATCAGCTACCTTACCCATACACCTTGTTCTTCAAGTGGATGGAATGTACAGCATTATATGACACAAACTGGCCAGAACACAGCCTTGAAATTTACTGTGGGTATTGCACTACATTTATCAGACAACTTTTTCAGCAGTCTTTATTCATTTCCTTTGTACAGCGGTCTAGTGTTAGATAGGAATACATATGCAGTGACTACAAGAATAGTGAGCACTTCTTTGTTTGAAACAGTACATATTACAGCACCATCACCCTTTAAAATCTGCTACTGTTGCTTCAAGTCTGATATGTACAGCATGGATAGCTGTGTCAGACCTCTAGGCAATAACCCATTTACCTTCATCATTACCTGAGCGCAATCTACAGCATATTTCACACAATGGGCACAGCAGAACAGTGACTGTTAATCTGGGTAGACCCCAACCTCAGCTGATGTTTCTAAGCTATACTACACAGTAATGCATGGTTACTTGACTTTTCTTGGTTTGCCATTTCACGTAGGCCTGATACATTATATTACATTTCCCAAACATGTTATACCTGACTATAAGGACTGCAAATTCTGTAAATACTTTTTTTATGTTGACAGTATGTTATAAATTAGGTTATTGCTTTGATTTTTTCCTACTTATCACACTCACGCCTCATCCTGTCTAGACGCCCTGCATGGGACTTGACATTGTGAGTCCTCTCTTCTGGAGCTGTTGTAAGAGAAGCAAAGCATTATGCATACCAGTTTTGCACACATTCAGTTTGCATATTTATAAATCACTAGGACACATACTTACATATCTATGGTGGTTGACCAGAAAAAATGGAGATCACTTTAATGCTAGGGACTGGTACAAGCACTAATGAATTCCTAATTGCTGTTCTAACCCAGTTTTACATTGCATACCATCATAAGAAACCATTAATAAAAATTATGTTGCACTTAAAAAACCTTTGAAAATTTAGGACAAGGGTTATACTTCCCTACTGTCCGATATGAGCAATGCAAGCATCTTTACATCTTTGCATTAAGGCAAAATGTATTTGCCTATTTTCTATTTTATTATAAAGGGTAGAAGAGATAATAGGACTTCTATACCTGGACTGATTACAGCCAAACACACACACAAGCACCCACTAACTGTCTGCTCTCACAGCAGGAAAGTAAAATTAACAGCAAGAAAAAATTGTCTCCAACTGTCCTTAAAATGATTAAGGGGCACACATAAAAAATAATAAGAAAAAAATATTATTCTAGAGTCTTTTGTTATTGGGCATTCTGCCCTTCATTCCAAACAAATATACTGACAAATCATATGAAAAAAAAAAAAAAGAAAAAAGAAGAGAAAGCCGATGACATTGCGACTGAACGAAATAGAATAAGGTATCATAGAATGTGGGTAACAATAGATTCACCAAATTTACAACTATGTTCTTCAGGAGAAAAAGTAGAAAAGGAAGTTAAGACTGAACACTTAAGAGGCTGAAAAAGAACTGAATTTGATACCATCCGAATAATGTCACCATAGTAGCAAATAAAATAGCATGAAAATAAAAGTAGCTAGGAAATCATAGGTAAAGTGTAGAAGAAAAGTCACAGTTGAAAATGCAGTAACCAAAAGAAAGAGTAGCAGGGAATTACAGGCAGTGGTAAGAAGAAGCATAGGGACTGAAGGAATATTGTAGAAGTAGGTATGCTGGTAACATTTGCCATGTATAAGAAATATTCAACATTACAAAATTAAATAACTTTTGATTTGTTGATTGTATTTTTTCCCTGAATTACTATTTAGGAGGGCTTCAAATCTTTGTTTTACTTTTTGGTCTGACATTTCTGGAGGATGCTCGTCTCAGTTTTTCAATAGTGTAAGCAGACTAAGTCACCATGTATACTGACTGCCAAAAAAATATAAAATAAGTAAACTCTGGACTCTCTGAGGATTCAGTGGGATGAAGATGTCGATCTGTAGATAATTGCACTACCCAAGGATGAGTTTGTATAGCATTTTATAAAGCAGGTATAACTGCGTAGTTGTATAGAAAATGCCGAATTCAGGCCAGTGCAGCTCTTTTAGTGTTTGGCAATGGAGGGAGTGACTGCATCTTGAAGAGATTTGGGCAATTTTATTGCTATATTATACTATGTTGCTTAGAAAAGGAACTTTTAGGTTACTACAGAGATGAGAAGAGTACAAGGAAGATGGCAGGAAATAAGAATTAACTGGGAAAGCTCTGTTTTTTTTCTGTAAGTAAGATTTCACCTATGTTTGTTTGTTTGTGTCTTGGCTTTTCCCAGTTATGGGTCGCCACAGCAAAACTCCGGTCCGATAATGATTGGCAGTAGAGTTTTATGTGCTGGCTTGCTGGGCCTAACACACAACCTTCAATGAAGGAACGCCTGCTCACGCATGTCGCCACACAGAAGACGCTCTAACTGAGAATTGAACGGGCAATGTCTAACTGTGAGTCGATAACGCTACTGCAGCACCAGTCTGGCAAAAATGCAGCTGACTTTGATGATTGGCTATTGGATCTCAATGTGATAGAGGGATAAATGCCTAACTGCAGCCCAGGTGACATGAGTTATCTTAGTGACCTTGGAAATGAAGGATCTGGTGAAGGGAAGATGAATGATGAGGCAATACCTGTTCAGGTCTGTCAAGGTGGTAGATTAGGTGCAAACTCTATTAAATGAAGACCGCTTAATCCATATGATGAAATGACTTACTATGAGGTAAACTTAGTAGCAACATGAGCAACAATTGGTGCAAATTACTTTTCAAGTTCTTCCTGATCAGCAGATCACTGATCACTACCAAAAGGCCTTGAGTATTTCAGGATTATATACAATATGTGATAGCCCCATATGACACATAAAAGAATGCACTGCTCACCTGTACCCTTAGACAGATGGTATAGGTCTTATTTGCTATTATCGCTACAGAGACTTTCCAGCATCAAAAAGAGATTCAGTAGCACTTAAAAATAAGTATATCAATAGCTTATAAACCCTTGACCAAAGCTGATCATGCCTTCATTAATTGTTATTTAAGAAGGTCATGGAAGCACTGGAAGAGAATAAATCTGTGCACACTGTCTACCTGGATCTGGCCTCTGATACCATCTCTCACTCTAGCATTGTAAAAAAGCTATCTCAGCTGAATATAAATACATACATAACTCATTGTATAGTTAATTGTCTTGAAGCAAAACCCAATCAGTCATAGTTGGTAGCATACTTACCTCTAAAAGACTTGCCACTGGTAATATCCTGTAGGGTTCCCTACTGGGACCATTGATTTTTGGCATCTAGCTTGCTACTGTCAAAGTTGATAACAAGTGTCTCTAGTGAACAAGTTTACTGGCTGCAAGACCAAATCTGTCATCAGGTCACCTGAAGATACCTATTTGCTATAAAAAGTGTCTATAGCTTAACTCACAGTGCTGCAGTCATGTGCTACGTCACTAAATAACTTTGATATGAGACAGTTTAATAAATAATTAACAATCTCCTTTGTTGCATAGAAAGACACATGCATGGGCGACTAGTCAATCATAATTCTGTCTCCTCAAATTACAAAAATCATAATGTTTTATACATTTTTCAATAAAGCAACATTTTTGTAACAATTATAAAATTGCCATGACCAATTATAAATGAACACTGTAACATTAATTTTGTTAAATAAGAATTCATGACTGGTTGTTTATGACATTCCATATTAGGCACAGGTTCTGAATTCCAAGAAAGAACTTTCTGCTTGGAGGAAATCTTATTCTTTTCTAAGCTTGTCAGCACTTGCTAATATTAGACAGGAAGCAAGCTAACAGATACATACCGAATGACTCTCTAAATTTTCATTCTGCTATGAAAGCATTAATTGAAATGACACGCTAACAATGAATGTTTCCCTTCACTGTACTTCTTACCATTCATGCATGTAACAAAGCTAACAGAAAAATATAATAAAATAAATAAATAAATCAAATGGAGAATTCTACTCTGTAAAACATGAGTAGTCTTGCACCTACCACATAAATGTCACCCCTCAAAACAGATACTATAATTAGAGACCTGTGCATATGCATGGACAATGTACCAGGAAACCTTTTTACCTAGACCCTCTAATTGCTAAAGACATTTCTTCCAGGCCAAAAGAAGTCACTGTCTTTCTATAAACCCCACTCTTAAGTCTATGCTTGAATATAATTACCCACTTGAAATGTATTTATCCAAACATAGCATCCAACTAGGAAAAAAGAAAAAAAAAATAACATAAATATGTTTCCTAACAAATACTGTCTAAGGCATGGGCTTTCTAAGCAGCTTAGTGTTACTAAATGAACCTACTCATCTGCCTTCTTTATTTACAGACTTCTGCATAATATCTTCTGCCTGGTCTCCATAGCAGGAAATGACCCTCTCATGCTTGATGTCTTACATGTTTTCAAAATTGGTAACATCAGTAACACTCCATGATTACTTCTGTCTGCATCACTTAATTTTATGTGACAGATAAACCTCCATAATAACAAACATAATGTGGATATCTTTCCCAGAGAATCAGCTACCAAACACATCAGCTCATTAGCAATCTTAAGAAATAACCTTGATGAGTAAATCAGAATTCAGAAATTAACCTACAGTCTTGCTCCCTTTTCAAATGCGTGAAGAAGATACAAGATGAGATAAGCTGCAGTAGCTAGCATGCAAATAGTACAATGGACCAATTACCAAGTGTCTATCAATGATGAGCTAATAAATTGATGTGTCTCCCAGTTATCATTATTAAGGATAATGAACATCTTACTTGATGTGCAGCGTAAAAATATGGAAGATCATGAATAACTTCTGAGGGACACAGCCAGAAAAAGCTCAACCACTACCAACTGCATCGTGGCTTATGTGATAACATACTTTTGTTCTGAGTGCTGTTTTTTGCATATACACAAATACACACACACACACACACACACAGATATATATATATATATATATATATATATATATATATATATATATATATATATATATATATATATATATATATATATATGGGTTTCCTTCAGGTGATCGAAGTTTTAAAACTTTGAATTTCATATGATCGAAGTTTTAAAAATTTGAACTTTCTGAACAGAGATCTACATACAGTGCGAAACGGGAAATTTTCCCCTTTTCCTCACTGTAGTGCAATCTTGAAGTTGCTATATTTAAATAGCAGGGTATGTGGGGGGGCATGGGGGCTTGCCCCCTGTGACGGATCCACACAGTCTACCTGTTTTTTGTTATGCCTCGAGCCACATACCGCTGTGTATGTTTGATTATCTACCTCACTATTTGCTGTTAATATTGTAACAATACAATATGCTTAAAAACAGGCCTTGCTCACTGATTACTGGTATAACTGAACTTTTGTTGACCTGTATCAGCCTAAAGAATGTTTACCAGAATATGAGGTATTCCAATAAGGAACTATATCACAAGTTTGTGAGCTAACTGTTCTTTAGAAAAGGGAAATAAGGCATAAGACCAGACATTACGAGACTTGTTTACAACTTAAGAAATGATCTGTAATTTTCTAAAATATTCCATCAACTTATGATAAGCTTGTGATCTATATGTCATT